>NC_141624.1:14752510-15064556 GCF_047967505.1 Dipteris shenzhenensis
CAAACCCTTACCGGCTCATGCCAAGCGGTGGAGGACTCATGGAACCATCCCCAATCCTCATCCAATCTCCTGCAGTGAGTGATTGTGGGAGGACTTCATTCCAAGGGGCAACATATCTAAGGTGATTAGGTGGGAGAAATCGATGGTGATTCTCATAGATGACCTTATTCAATGCATCTGCCCATGAGGCAACAAGCGAAGGACCACAAACAGGACATGCATGGTAACCCGATGTAGTGAGACTGAACAATAGATGCAATTAAGAGTTGAAGGTGGGTTTAGGGTGCCACATCCTTTGCCTACTCATAATTAGAAGTGCAATGCTTACCTAAACACTTGCCATAGCCTGGGAAGTCATGCATCGTCCACATCAAGACTACTTTGCAGTTGAAGTCTTGTGATAAGGGAGGCCTGCTCACATCATGCACCTCAATACCTCTCCAAAGTATCTCTAGCTCCTCAATCAAAGGCAAATAAACATCAGGATTTTTGACTTTATGTTTCCCTGGAATTAGAAGGGATAGCATAACATGTCCTTTCTTAATTGCCATAGAGGGTGGAAGATTATAATTCACCAATATCACTGGCCATACACTGTAAGAGGTGCTTTTGAGACCAAATAGGTTCACACCGTCCATACCCAATCCAAGTCTCAAGCTCCTAGATTCTTACTTGAAGCTTGGCCATGTGTCTTCAATATGCTTCCACGTAGCAGTGTCTGTGGGAGTTCTCCACTTGCCATCGGTTGATCGATGGGAGGAATGCCATGACATGAGCTCTGCAATGGATTTGCACTTGAACATATGTTGGATGCGAGGGATTATGGGAAAATGTCACATAACCTTACAAGGCACGGGTCCAAAGTTTTGAGATCTTCTCTATATTTTGCCTCTCCACAAGTAGGACACTTTCTTGCATCCTTATGTAGTCCACAAAACAAAACGCAATCGTTGACGCATGCATGGATGCACTTGTAATCTAATCCTCCAAGAGAGATCACATGTTGCCTTGCCATATCTCTTGAGGTCGGTAATTTATTCTCCCTTGGAAGCATTTTACACAATAGCCTGCACTTGAAGTCCATAAATGAGGAAAAGCATCCGAGTAATTGACCCACTAGCATAATTCACCATGTTTGTAAAATAGACTTTAAAGCTTACTTGAGTAATGCATAGATGGTTTGCAAGTTTAGGAACTCAAGGGAGGCACGTAGAACAGAGAATCTGCACACATATCAAACAATGGAGTCGATGCTGTGGTAAAAAGATCATCCTGCTCCATGCTATCATCCCTCCCTTCGGATTGATGGATATATAAATCCCACACCATATCATCAAACACCTCCTCCTTCATGGCTTCATGAGGTAATGGCAGAGGGCTACTATCACCATCACTCCATGCATCCGTAACGGTCCCTCCTGAAGATCCGGTCACCTCATATCATCGATGCTTCGCCTCCTCACGACGAGCATAGGGCAACATATGCGGGTGTGGCACTGTATCCTATATCAAATTAAAACGGGATCATAACTCAAATAGATGAACACCCATAGGTATCTCAATCAATCCTAACTCTTTAACACTTACCATGTTTACAGTCCCATCCCATTCTCCATACTTTGAGACGTGATTAAGTGTAATCCTGTGTGCACGATACATGTTTCCTCAACATCGACCACACATACATTTGATTTTTTGCTGCAACCACATTTCGTGATGGTGGATACGGAGGGATTCATCCTCACTGGAGCTACTTGTTGAAGATGAAGACATCCTACAAATAAACAACCCAAAAAATTTGCTCTTGTATTAAATATTTAATCTTAAAACTCTGTGCCGCATCTAATACCACATCTAAAACAGCGTCTGTTCTGTGGTGCGTGTCTATAGGCACGTCAAAACCATATTGTAGATGCGTAATTAAATGCGCATTTAGATGCATATATAGACGTGCAATTAGACGCGCTTATAGACACGCTTGTAGATGTGATTTTCAAACCTACTTTTAGTATGCTTGCTTTTCTTCACATACTTTTAGCATCGCACGGCTTGCTTTGTTATTAATAGACACAGTTCCGAGCATCCATACTTATCTCCAAGCACCCACACTTATCTCCAGGCTTACACAATCATCTCCAAGCACACAAGAGAAGAGGGTGAACAAGGAAGAGAAGAAAGAGAAGCAAAGGGTAAACAAGGAAGAGAGGAAAGAGAAGCAGCCTTGAAGAAGGACAAGAAGCTTCCATACCTCTATCCAAGGTAAGTCTCTTTACGGTTGATCTTCTTTGAAAGTTGCTCTCTTTGGTCCTTTGTCGTATCCAAGAAACGAATGTTTTTTGTACTAGTGTTGTGCTTTTGTGTCGGGCGCATGTCCTTTTTGAGTTTGAAGAATAGTCTGTCTGTCGGAGCACGTCTATAGACGCATCTGAGAGCGCATCTGAGAGCACATCTGAGAGCGCGTCTAAGAGCGCTTCTATAAACACATCTACTCTATTTTTGGAAATAAATAGCCGCATCTATAGACGCGTAATTATATGCGAAGATAGACACACTTTGTTATTTTTCCCTGGCCTGGCTTCCCTTCCCTTCCCTTCCCTTCCCTTTCCTAGAACTTAGATTAGTCGTAGAAGTAGTGCTAGCTACTCTTTTTTGTACTTAAAGCCACTGGCTTGGCTTCGTGCCTCTTGTATATACACTCCTCTTATTTTTGGTACTTGAAGCCACAGGACGTGGCTTAGCTTTGTGCTATATGTACATACAAGCACTTTTTGAGCTATGAATTAATATACACTCTTTTTATTTTTTCAGCTTTCAATTTTCTTGTGCAACGTTCTATCAATTAATGCCTTGTGAACTAAATGTTTTGGAGTTGTAATGTTTTATTTGGAATTGTAATTGTCGGCTATAGATGTGCTTGCAAGAGTGCTAATTAAAATGCAGTTGGCTATAAGAATTGAATTACACAATGTGGAAATGGGTTTCCTGTAACTACATAGCATACACAACATACACAGCATTCTGTTCAAGCACACAAATTTAAAAAAATATTATGTAGCGCGTCTATCAGGGCATCTATAAACGCATCTATATACGCATCTATCTATTCAAGGGGCATCTATTTGTGCATCTACAAATGCGTTTGTAAATGCATCTATAAATGCGTCTATAAATGCATTTAAGGATGCGTCTATCTATTTTTTAAATTTTCTAGCATAGCATCTATTTACGCATCTATATGCGCATCTATAGGTGCGTTTGTCTGCTATATAGACGTTCCTTTAGACACGGGTCTATAGACGTGCAAATAGATGCACCCGTGAGTTTTTTTTTTAGTTGAGTAAATGTGTCTGTGTGCGTGTCTGTAGGTGCTTTGTCTTGTTGTGTATTTTTTTCAATAGCCATGGTGTCAAGTTGGTAAAATCACCTTATCCTTCTTGTGTTTTGACCTTGAGGCCCTTTTGGTTTCCATCACTTTCAGGTTTCAGGTTGTCTCTATCCCCAATATTGTAAAATATACAAAGGTATTGCATGCTAGGTGGAGACATTTGGACTTTTGGATAATGCCAATGTTTCTCCAAGTTTGTGAATCCTCTAACTAGAGGAAAAGCAGCTAGTTCTTCAACACCAAAATATGATATGGACGGTCCATAGGAAGAAACTGATTGTGCTTTTCATATACCCTCTACAAAAGAAACTGACTTTGCAACTTACCTACCAAAAGGGACTAGATACACATCCATGTTCTCTACCACAACAAGTGCTAACACCAGATGTGCCTTCTTTAACCATAGAGGGATATTGTAGATTGCAGTGACTACTACTAGCCACATGGACCATGATGCAGTCGGTTGATGCCTAAATGGATTAACACCATCCGAAGCTAATCCAAGATGCAAATGCAAAGGCTCAACCCCAAACTTTGGCCACTTATTTTTTACATGTCTCTAAGCCTTTCCACTTATTTTCTACATGTCTCTAGGACTTTCCACTTGTTTTCTACATGTCTCTAAGCCTTTCCATCTAATTAAGAATTCACATTCACAATTTTATTAGTCTAGTGTTTGATTGTACCAACTGCTAATTCTTTTCTCTCCTAGGTTTTCTATTTGGAAAATTCAAGAATAAAGAAAATTTTGTTGGAGACATCAATTTAGGTATAATAGTATATATATGTACATATATAGAAATACACATATGTGTGATTAATGTTAAAAGAACTCCTTTAAGTGACATATCTTCTTAAGAAATTAAGCTATAAAAGTAGCTGTGGAAAATATGAAAGAGTGATTGCTTTTGTGAAAATTGAATTAGCTTAGCATCCAAGACAAATATAATAATGGGGTGGTTCATATTGCCAACAATCAATGAAAGTACATTTACCAATCAAGGACTTCTTCCATTGGTGGATTGGTCAATGCCCATCACAACATGGTTTTCTTACTATCATGTGATAAATATTAAGTACTTTAATAGGCTATATCATACAATTAAATGAGATATTATGTGGTATATTCCTAGTCAACTAATAATTGTATTTAGTAATTTAAATCGATTTAAGATGATTTAAAACATACTTTTTAATTAAAAACATTTAATAGAAACTCCATGAGGCCATGAAGCAATGAGAATGAGATGCGAAGGTAAAATCTTTTTATTCCCTGTTGAGCAAAATTTGGTCCCATGCATTAGAGTGCTCAAGAAGGATGTGGCCCTCTTAGGCCCACTCCGCTAGCTCACCACTTTGCAAAGCACTACGCTTCCCTCCTCCATCCTAACCTCTCTTGTTTGACAAAAAAGTTCGCTTCATCGTACAAAGCACCACACAACTGGTTGCATACACTTGATAAGCCAGACATTCCATGGGACCCAATGAACACTAGAGGGGATCAAGTTGACCAACTATAATCTTGAAAAGCATAAGTAGGTCCATAAACTCATACCTAATTCATCTGTTGTAGTTTTGTCATGTGCAATCTCACCTTTGGTAGTTTAGAGCTGCCTTAGGAGTGTTGCAAATGCATTCTTCCATATTGCAACCATTCACATGCCCTATTAATGCATAAGAGAATATTTCAATCAAGGGCCCCCCATCAAATAAAAAGGCAAGATATTCCCTTTCTCAATCAACCACCCAAGCTGTGGGGTGTGGGTTGATAGTTCATCATGAATTGAAGGCAGGCACCTTTTGATGGGTGCTTTCAAAATGCGAGCAAGAACCATCGAATAGATAGTCAAACCTAGTGTTATGGGAGCCCCACTATAATGCGCTTAGTTTATTTTTGTTCCTTCCCACTTGCTCACACAATGTACCAAATGCTCACAAAGATTGACCTTTGAGTGGAGGACCCTCAAGATAGAGCAAGACAACCTATTCTGTGTTTTTAAGACCCTTCGTCTTTGTCCCTTGAAAACTTCCCCATCTTCATGAGAGAAACAAGGAGATCCTTGTGATTTGACCTAGTAAACTTTGCGAGACACGTCTCCAAAACCTTTGGAAGGGCATATATGCAAAAAGCAATGGGCAATTATTCCAAATCTTGCCAAGTTGCACATAGTGCGCAGGCCCTAACTTGCAAATCACTTTTTGTGAGTAGCATCGAATCTTCTATGAATGACTTAAACTCCGTGTGATTTGAACTGTGAAGCTACGCAAACAGAAAACGTCAGCCGTAATCAGCTTGGGAGGCAGGAATCCAACACAAGATATCTCGAGTTAATTTCATGTTGGATACGGCGAGCATTGCGAGACAGGAATCCAGCACCCCTTGGCCTAGGCTTGCTCTTGAGACTTGCATGATCCATCCACCCCTCCAGATTGCAATTTGTGAGCCTGTAAGGCATTAACCCAGCACTCATTCGCTCTCTTTCCAGCTTTTCTGGACGTAACAAAGCATGAAACTGCCCACCACAAATTTGCGCCCCCACAACTGACTTCCAGCAGACACTGGGGTGGCGAGATCGTTGTACCTCTACAATTTGGCCTCTCTCTCAGTTTTTCCACTTGGTGTCCGCTTCTACAGTTCATGAAGCAAAAGGCTGCCTCCCCACGCGCCCCTCGTCAGACGTGCCTGCATGATGCAAAAACAACGATAATTTGTGTAACTGTTCGAAATCCAGCCAAGGGTAGAAACAAGTTGGCGCCAAGAGAAAAGTCTGGTAAGGCTGTTGCTCGAAGGAGGCGTGTACTTGCATCTTACAACGCGGGTCCAGACTCCAGACTCTACTAACTCTCTCAGTGGCCAAGTGGGCTTCCTTCCTTTCTCTAAAACTCGATTGAGCGTTTCCTCAATGAGAGATTCGTCTTCTTCAAGAATCCTATCCTGATTTTGGATCTTTCTTTTCCTTAGGCATGCGCTTCCTCATCATTGCCCAGTTCCAGCTTCTAGTACCCACAAACAATTCATGCTCAGTGTAACTATCTTATGGTTTGTTCGAACTTCCAAAGTGCTTCTAAAGGAGCTCAAGTGAGCTTCAGGTGATTTGACTGCCTACGATTAAATCTGATTACCGGTTGCTAGGGTTTCTTTAACTGTGATTCCCAGGGCCACACCCACCAAACAGCCTTGAGCCCGGCACTTACAGCGGTAGTACTCTGTCGTCTAGACTCTACACCTTTTGCACGAGACGTGTAAGGTTTACGTAGTATTAGCCAACCTAGAAGGTCATTGCCGCGGATACGACGGTTTGGCACGTTGGAGGCTATCGTCCAACATCAGCGTCCTTCTTCAGGAAAAATGTTGGGGCGGCACGCCAGTTCAGGAACACCAGGAAAGTGACTGCCTCATCCGTGGAATTGCAAGAGAAACACAGTTTGAACTTCGCATCATTCACGGAAGATGGAATATTGAAAGGCGGTTGATCGCAGAGATCGCAGGGAAAGGACCAGCACAGGATTGCAGCAATCACAGACGTGACCACTGAAGATGATGCCCACTCACGATCCGAACCAGACAGCACGTTTGTCAGACAAGGACTGTGGACCCATGGTGCGTGAAGGACAGACCCAAATGGCTTAAAGCCTGCAGAAATTCAACAAGTTGCAACTTTGCAATGTGCCGCGGCACTGCCGCCAGCCATCCAGTCTTCGAACCCAGCCTACAGGAGGTTGAGCCCTGTCAGCTAGTGCTCGTCTGTCCTAAACATGTGAATCGTCAGTAACCAATACGCCCCGTCCGCTCCGACTCCGCTCGTCGACTTTGTCGTGTTTCCCTCTGGCAGTACACCGATTGACCTTCTCCACCCTCATCAAATCATGATTACTGATGATTGCTGACGGGAAAACAGGCACGTACCGATTCCTGAAATATCCTGGCATTCTGTGAATGGAGACCGGAGGGCGAGGCGGGTTGCTCCTTTACGAGGTGATCAGGGCCGGGAGGGAGCCAGAAGGGTACGTCAGAATAAAGCAAATAGATTGGAAAGATGATTGATAATAGATATGCAGAGTTGCGGAGGCAGTTGGATTGGATACTTGGATCGTAGAAAGCGAGAATCATGAGGAAATCCGATGGCGATGGGCGTGGCGCCTGATGAGAATGAGTGATCACTGATCGATATCAATCGATGAAGACTCATCATTATCACCGGTTGAGAAACGCCTCCAACTTCAAACTTGCACTGAAGCTCTTGCCTATAAAGTTTAAACGGCAAACGACACCTCTATTTGGTACACAATCGCTATTAACCTAATAACTTTTATTCGGTCTACTAATCTCAAAAATTCTTGACCTACACATTCTCGTATCAGATTTTGACGGGATTTTTTCCACCACGTTTGTAATTTTGTGCTTCAATTGTCTAGGCATTCAGAAATTGCATTCCCTCTTCAAAACGTCAAGAATTCCCGAGATTCCAATGAAAAATTGGTGACCTTATTAACTCAATTAGCCTCACCTCCCACACCCTCCCCCTCGTCATCTCCCTCCACCATAGACTTGCGCCCCCAACTTTCGCCTCCATGCCACCTTCGATGACGCCCTCTAGTGGTTGCAGAAACATGCCGCTCTGTCCATCCAACCCTGCCTACTCTCTCACTTCCTCTACTCAACCCACCCCCTCCCACCCCACCCTGGCCCTATGTATCGCTCATCCCCACCTCCCTATGGCTCTCCCCCCCGTGCGTCTTCTGCAGCCCCATTTCAGGCACCCTTTTGTAAGCATCTTCTACATGCCTTAAGAAGAAGGCTTTAGACCGTGCCCGCTGTCGGTTGATGTCCCCTTTTCTCCCCACGAAAGTCCCATCTACGCTGCAACTTGCTATTCTACTTTCTCAAGTCCTATAACACGATTCAGCTTGGAAGCCAAACAATGTGATTGCGCCTCCAAAGAAATCTCTGAAGGCCAAGAATTTTTGCTACACGAATGACGAAAGATACCTTCTACGTAAGAGAGGAATGTCTTGTGCTTGTCCGAGTCAATCATTATTTCCACGCTCTACCTCAGCTCTCTGACTCCCCAACGAATTGTTGCCTACTTCATAAGAACTAAGGTAATGCTCACTGTGGATAAGCATATGCAACAATCTGACTCCAGCAACCTATTCGAGCTGAAATTGGTGGATATGCACAGGTGGAATATTGATGCATAGCGATGGCGACTGTGGGAAACCATGAAGGGGAGGGGGAGGTGGATATGTGAGGACTGAGGCGGAGGCATGCACAGGGTCCACGGCAGAGGGAGTGAAGCAGAGTGCCTATCGCAATGGCAAGAGGCAGAGGCTCGGCACATGTGAGGTGATCAACAGGCTGCACGAGTCGATTTTAAAGGAAATTTGGAGTTGCATCTAGAAACGTCTCAAATTTTTGGGTCGTAGCTTAGGTTATGAGCATTATGAGCCATTCCTTTTCACCTCTCTCACTTTCCCCTAGAAAAATAATGGATTTTTTTTTGTCATAGCCCCCTTATTCGCTAGTCTTTGGGTGATGGGTACCTTACTTTGGATGAATGCCTCTACCAACTTAAAGTCTTACAAAGTGTAGCTCTTGTGTAAATTAACATAGAGACAAAGGGCAAGCAAACTTCTTGGCACACTCTCACTAATCTTTTGGTGATGAGTGCCCTTACTTTGGATGAATGGCTTTAGAAACCAAACCATAATTGCAATAGAGCTTACGGATGGGCTAGAGTGGTAAGCCATGTGCACAACACTTAAGAGAGGGTCCCCGCACCCATCAGTAGGGATGGCAAAGCCCTACTAGCATGATGATTTTGCAGGCCCATGGATTAGCTCTCCCCCTTTCCCCAGTGGTGGACTGCTACCCTAGCATGCACAACAAGATAAAGCAACTATAGACATGCCTAATAGACGTGCAAAATAGCAAGCGCGTCTATAGGCATAGATAGAATTAGTGAAAATGTGGTCGCATCTATTAGCATGTCTTTTAGCGCATCTAATGGCATGGTTATTAATGCGTCTAATAGCACGTCTACACTGTGTTTTAGATGCATATTTTAAACACATTTATAAACGTACAGTTGAGAGTAAATTTTTGCTACAGACTGATAAATGTGCATCACTACTTTCCAAACATTGCCCATGATTACCAAAGCACATAATTTTAAAAAAATATCAATGCTATGCATGTGTCACACACAATATTATGCTTTTTGCCAACCGCACATATACAAAAATTAAGTGAGGTAAGGAGAATGAGACAATGTATAAAATAGTTTTGCCAATATCAATGATGGGCTACGGTTCGATCTCAACCTTAATGAGATCAACCCTTTCCAAACTATCTTCTTCAATATCCAAACCAATGTGGAGATCTACAAATACATTCACTCCACTACTACTTGTGCTACTGTGCTCATCGAAATCAACATCACCAATGGCAGGCTCATCCTCATGGGTAATGGCCTGAATATCTGTATCTCCTATCTCATGATCATCCTCTTTCCAAGCCATAATTTTTTGAAATAGGTATTTATAGTATTCAATTTTCATGCAATCCAGAAACATGTATGTTAGAAGTCAATTTGTATGCCCGTAATACTACATGAGTACTACATTCAACTTGCAATCCATTGAAACAAGGGTAATATGTTGTAATTGTCTTGTGCATACTCATAAATTCATAAGTTAACATAGAAAACATATTATTTGTAAAATGAGTTCCTTGGTCATTCATAAATTTGATGGGATAAATAAATAAATAAAAGATAATACAAAGATTTTCCATCTAGTATTATCTTGGAGGTTACTCTTAGTTTAGCCCATTTGGTAGCATAGCCAATGGCAGTTATGATAATATATATTTTCTGATGAGCATATGGTGACTTGATTAAAAGTCCCCTAAAATGGATACTTTAATCTTGACATGCTTCCATGGCTGTGTGGGTTGGAGAGGTGTATGGTGTTTGGTAGGGATTGGACCATTTTGTGACAATTGTTACATTACAAGATTACTTGATGGAATTTTGGGATAAGGTGGCCCACCATAAGCTAGCTTGCATTAGTCTTTTAGGTATTATCTTGGCTCCAAAGTATACTCTTACTTAGCTTTGGTGAACTTTATGTAGACCACCGACTTTTCATGGGGAAACAATTGTTTGCAAAGCACTCTATTTATCTCCTTCTCTATATGATTTCTTGGCCATATGAGTGTAATTCTAGGCTTTAAGTGTAAGAAACCTCCATTCATCATGGGTCATATCCTTGGGGGACACTACTTTCAACAAGGATTGGATTAGAACTTCATGCTTGACGTCTACAACCTCTCGACCTCAAACAGTGATGCACCGGCAATTTTGTTTATGTATAGCTCTCAGGATTTGGTGATGCATTACAGAGATTGGGGAGATGGGGATGGATTTTGGAGGGAGATAAGAGACTGCCCCCAACTAAGTTCCAACTATATAACCTATCCCTGCTCTGACTGCTGGGGTGACACCTCTCTCTTTCATGCATGGATTTTCTACGAGATCTCTAAACTACAAGATGTCATCTGCTCATCATGAGAAGGAGATCTAGAGACCAAGGTTTGATGTAAACTGGGAGCTTGTCACTTCCATCCAATTCCCTCCTTTACTCAGTCTAACGATGAGTCCAAATGCGAAGAAGAGCTATGGGAAAAATGCAACATAGCTGTTCAGCCACCAGGAGCATCATAGACCACTTCAAGGCCCTCATATCTGGGCATTGTCCAAGAGATTATTGGAGGACTTTTCACTCCTCCCTTCAGGCGTGGTGCTACTAGCTCTACCAGTGATCGAGGGAAAAAAGGAACCGACCAAATGGCACAAGACATACCCCTTGTTGATACCTAGTGGACCACAAGTGGAGGTAATCGAGGATCACCAAGAGCTATTGAATTCGGCACCAAAAATAGAAAATGAGCTTTCCTACACCTATCCACACTCCCCTCTAATAGAAGCTGATCAAAGCCAAAAAGAAGCATATGTGCAGCAAGCCAGCAAGAACACAACCACATACGTAGGACAAGGAGGAGCACACAATGGCATAATAGATAGATCCAGCTACGAAGAAGGAGACTCCAAGAAAGCACATTTGGAGGTGCCAGCACACCAAGAAGCATTAGTTCAAGAACCTTCAATCCAGCAGTCAGCCCATGCCCACATCAGCAAGAGAGTCCTTAGTTTGAAGATGAGGACTCGTATTTTAAAGGTAAAGTTGATACTTTCCTTGATGAGGAAAGATTGGATCAATCCATTGAATGGATCTCTTCTCATGTCTTGATAGGCTTTCTTCCTGGCCCTAGACCTCCAATAGTGTTTCTCGTTTGATACAGAAGATATGTCGTAGAAAGCTCTTCATCATAGTCTATGGACTATTAGACATGAGTCTTTAAACTTAGAGCTCTGGTCCCAAGATTTCAATAATGATAGACCTAGGTCTACTTTTGTGCTAGTGTGGGTGGAGCTCCCTGATCTCCATTTTTCATTAGTTAATCAAACTCCCAATCTTGGTAGAAGTCTAGGTCAGGTAATTGGTGTTGAAAAAGAATAGTTTACTAACCCTATAGGACATCCTCAAGTCTGTGTCAAGCTAGATATGGCTCAGGAGCTCCTTGACACATTGGTGATTGTCAATAGAAATGGGAGCATCTTCGTCATAGCAACCATTAGTTTATAAGAATTTTCCTAATTCTTGTTTCCTTTGTGGATTATCCTCCGACACTATCAAAACTTCCCTTTAAAAAGGTTTAACACAAAGACTTCTCAGGAGGCTCCTTAGTAACCTCCTAAGCAACTAGCCAAACCCAAGTGGTCTGTCAAAGAAAAACAAAAACCTCAAACATAGGAAGGTGTTGAGAAAACATGAATAGTAATGTCACACCTAAAGGGATAGAAAAAGATAAGGACAGCAAGAATCTCATGGTGAATGATAGAGTCACTTTTCCTTTGGCCACAAATTATGCTTGCGAGGCTCTGATAGAGAATGAAACTGAACAATGGATTCATGAGGCCAAAAAGTAAAAAGATGAGGTGAAACCCGGATGGTCTAAATAATTTGAGGATGATGTCATCCATCAAGATGCAAGTATGAGTGGGTAGCAAAATTTTAAACTACTCCAAAGAATTTAGTTGGGTAGGTAGCTCCTCTTTGTTTCCCATCCCCACTCCATCTGAAGGTATAGAAGACGTGGTGCTCACTCTCAACACTAGATGGAAGCTCTCAAACAATGACAGAAAGTGGAAAGGTAGATTCTCTTTTATCTAGGAAAAAAAAAATCCAAAAAAAATGTCCACTCTCCTGGGGCTGATACTTCATAAAGCTATTTGGACCAACTACAAGAGTCTGAGTATTGGTAAGGGAGATGGTATGTGAAAAGCTTGCCATGGGACAAAGGAAGATTTTGTTCATTTGTTCATAACCTACTGTGACATGAAGTTGGGGGTAATAAACTTCATGCACCTCTTCACTTCCTACTACTTTTAAACTGAGTGACAAAGATATTTATCATTGAGAAAGGGACATTAAAAAGAAGCTTTTATGCCCAGATACCACACCATACTTTCCTTCCTTAGATGAGAATGAAGATGGTAACATCACAAGTGATGTTGTACTCAAGCATAGGGAGAAAGAAAGGATCAACAGAGGCCATAATCTCAGCAAGCTGGTCTACACCAAAGAGAAGAGCGATACATTGAAAGTCGAAGATCATTTGGCTTAACATGACATGAACTGATATATATCGAGGAGCTTGAAGGGGCTGATTGGGTTGGATGGGTAGGTTCCGAGGAAACATTGCACCTCCTTCATACATACCTTTACACTTAACTCAAAACACTTTGCAAACTGTCATTAGAGACAAAGGCCTATAACTTTCGGTAGAGACATAATACCAAAGATTCAAACACATATAGAGATGGGCTTCGCGGTGATATACATTTCGTAAGAAACAAAGAAGCGGCCAGAAAGTTATGGACGGTTTACTAGACGGGGGTAAAAACTATCATGAAAACAGATTGTCAAACACAAAGACTCACAACTTTTTGTTGTAGTATCTGATTCCATGTCTGATAACACAAAGACGTGCGCCTTGAAGAGAGATTTGCACTAATATAAGTTTCATCGGACTAACGAGCGAAAAGTTATGAGCCAAACACTAACAAGGGATCAAACTATCATGAAAATAGACTGTCAAACACAGAGACTCATAACTTTTTGTTGTAGTTTTTGATTCAATGTTTGATAACACAAAGATATGCGCCTTGAAGAGAGCTTCATGCTGATATAAGTTTCATCAAAATTGGACTAACGAGCGGAAAGTTATGAGCAAAACACTAGCAGGGGGTCAAACTATCATGAAAACTGCCCTCCACCCATACTAATTTCGCCTCAACAGGATGCTTCTCCCTCAAGACTCCACCTTTATCAACAATCCTCCACTCATAGATTTTGCCTAGAATAGGGTAAGTAACTCCCTTCGTGGCTTGAGAAATGGATAGACCATGTGTGTGCAATGAGCATCCCAATAGAAAGAACTTTTAAGGCTTTGAAAGAAAGAAAAGGGAAGAGAGACTTAAGAGAGGGAATTTGAAGTGATCTTCATTGTCAATAGAGTGAGACTCCACTCCAATGTAACTCAAAATACTACAAACACAAGGGAGAAGAAGAGGTTTCATACATACAAGAGGGAGCAGAAGCTCCAAGACTACTCATAGAGAGAGAATGAACTAGAGAGAGATCAACTCAAGAGTCTACATAAGAGAATATCTACAAGAGGGAGAGAAGGCTCATGGAAGAGGCTTGAGGAGACTAGAGCTACAGAAACATGAGGCCTAATGGTGGAGAGATGATGAAAAAGGGAGAGGAGGGCTCCTTTTATAGAGATTTTGTCACCCTCCTTCACCCATTTACAATTGCAACCTGTAGATTCATTTTCCCATCAATCACATAAGCCTGTATGTCACCATCCATGTCCTTTTTGGCTACTCTTGCCATGTGTCCCATCAAAATATGCTCAAGACTCTTAAAATATTGAGAAAGTCAAGAGTCTCCCCACATGGAACCCATAGGGACCCTCTCTTTTCCATATGTCCACATCCTCCTTATTCCACATGGGAATTCTAGAAGGATTCCTCTTAACTCCACACTCCTCCACATGCCTTCCACATGCTTGGAATGTGGCCTCTCTTATATTATTGGAACACATGGACATGAGCGCACCTCTTGATATGACTCACTCTTCCTATTTTCTAAAAACCCCATAATATCCCATACACAAATAACTCTCACCCCATACCAAGGTATTTATAATTCATACCTATGCTATGTACAATAATCCATTCCACTCATCCTCTCAATCCCATACAATATCTTAGAGCTGATACTCAAACTCTTATCAAACATAGAAGAAAACAATACCAATGCCAAATAAAAAATATCAATTTTTCATGTCACACTACCCTAGAGCTAGGAAGGTCTGAAAGGTGATCTAGCTCATGCCTGTCAATTGGAAGTCTCTACTATTGGGAGATGCCTTGAAGATAGCTTAATATGCCTTGTGGGTCATTATTTGAGCACATGCATTGTGGTTTGTATGGATTGCCCAAAATGCCTTTGAGTTTAATGATGAGGAATTAAGTGTTGAATATTTATTCATAAGTTGGTATGGTAAGAATGCAACTCTACTTGTGCAAACTGACTCTCCTCTTTTTTGGCTTAGGCTAAATACCTAATGGACCAAGATATTCACAACTTTAATGATCAAATTTATCAGTATATATTGAAATTGATGAACACTTCACATCTTTTGGAAGCTACTCCAACTCCACCCAGGATTGGTAGACCTCCTTTGTTTAAAGCCAAAGATGAGCAAGATGTTTGATTGTTTTCTATTGAAGTTGGTACTCTTTGCCTAATTATGCAAGGTACTTCTCCCTCTATAACAACAGAGCAGAGAAGGTGGTCTGAACTTTTGTGGATGGTCACTTATCATTGAAATCTTTTGTCTCTAGATAGCTATTCCTCCTCAAAGGATAAATTTTTGTTCAGCATGGACATTACTGTACAAATCTTATTAATATAATATAACATCAACTTCTTTGGCCAAAAAAAAGATTTGCTCATGCATTCAAGAAAAACAATCCACCCCACACTAGTATTTCTATCTTATGAAAAATATTGAATTTAAGCTCCTATAGTAAAGAGAATCCATCTTACAAACGTTTCTTGGATGACTATTTTGTTGTGAAGGCATGGTAAAGCTTGGTATTCAATGAACAAATAAAAGGGTTTCCTAAGCAAATAATGCATGAACTTTTACACACTCTAAAGCCTATAGCCTTTATTCTCTAAATCCTATCAATTGTTTCTTGCTGTGGTGTGGGTTTGTTGTGTTCTATTTGCATTCAAAGGGTTTTAGCAATAGACAAGATAGTCTAAACCCCTGGGTTACACCAAATTTCTCCTAATTGGAAGGCTTAATGAATCCACCACATACATGAAATATAACATTTCATCTTGAATGTAAAATTATGAGGGACAATCTTTATTATTTTGATGAACCTCTTATAGAAGCTGGTTATAGATCTAATGAAGAATCAAACTTTATGAAAGTTTTTTTGCTCAAGCAACATTCTAATATATTTTTTTTTGGACTACTCAATCATTATGACTTCCTTTGAAACTAACTCACCATACAAAAAAAAATGCAAATTTCAATACAATTCAATGATATTCCTTGATACCGTCGATACATAATAAGTGTGATTACTCAATAGTACATATGCAAAAATAATCAAGGAATATTTGCATTATGGAGAGGACTTCTAATACCATTTTCAAGGGCATATGCAATGCAGGAGATAAAATACCTATCCTTGAGCCATGTTGTCCTAGGAAATAATAAAAAATGTCCAAGGAAGAATATTATTCAATAAAAATCACCTTGTCTTTCTACCAACCATCCTAATGAAAACCAAGACACTTTGATAAACTCGTTGAGAACTAAACAATAGCCCCTCCATCATTGCTCAATTGTTGATGATAAATAAGTACTTTTTTACAAAACAACATCTTAATATAGTTTTCTAGCCCATTGACCAAGCCCTCTTATGTCATATAGTAGAACATACTCATGGTCTTGAATGTTGAATGTTGGAATAAAGGGATCTTCAATCTGGAATATTGGAAGCAAGGGGATAGCATGATTGTAGCCTTTGATATGAAGACATCTAATAGAGACTAAGTGTCTCAGACCTCAATGCAATAAGGTCCAAATATGAAACTTCTTTAGTCTCTTTCCCAAGCCTCCTCCTTTACCTCCTATACTTATACTTTTGTGACCTCTTCCTGACTATTTCCTTCTTCCTTAGGATCTTCCATAGGCTCTTCAAGTTTCTTTGCAAGAGCACTATGAATTAAATTAAGGTACATAGAAAATGATAAACTATCCTCCAAGGTCTTGCAGCCTCTGGAATGTGTAGCTCAATTTGACTTATATGATTCAGGCAAGCTATCAAACCTTTTGTTAATAGGAATCCTAAGCTTGTCATATATTATAGATCTCTGACGTGTACATAGACCTTGCTAGATATGCATTCCCTACCCTTCCTTATAAGCTACTAGAATTTTCTAAGTTCTTTCAATAAAAAATCCTTATGCTGATCCTGAGAGTGCTCTCAACATGAAAGCGGATCCAAAGTTGGTGAGAGAGAGGGAGAGCTAGAAGAGAGCCACACAAGTTTTGGTGGGTGCAGAACACCTTAATCTTCTATGTCATCCATATATATATGCATTTGAGTATTGTACATAACTGGAGTTAAGGCACAGTGGCCTTTAACCCCCACAACCTCCCACTTAAAGGTCAATGTGCCTTTAAGGGAGAACAACCAGTGGACAACTATCCAATTTCCATTGATACATGACAATACTCAAACTGCTGACTAGGTAGACTCTTTGTCATCATATCTTTGCATGAAAGAACGGATTCTGTGCTAGCACTCATGGAATCACTATGCAATGTCGGTAGACCTGTATGAATCCCCAAATATCCCACTAGCCGATCAAGCTATATAGCCTTCTTGCAGCCCTCTGTGGCTACAACATACTCAGCCTCTATGGTAGACAAAGCAACACACTTATGTGTGCAAGGCATCTATGACAGTGCACCACCTGCAAAGGTGAGCACAAAACTAGAAGTGGATCTCCTGCTATCCACATGCCATGCATAGTCTGAATCTGTAAACCCAAGTACAAGCATCTCTCCTCTGCCAAAGCAGATGCACATCTCCTTGATACCCTAAATGTACCTCATGATGCACTTAACTACCTCCCAATGCCTCTTTCCTAGATTAGCCATATACCAACTAACAACTCCCACTGCAAATGCAATTTCCAATCTAGTATCTATCATAGCATACATACGACTCCCAACCGCTGATAAGTAAGGAACCTTGACCATCATGGCCCTCTTGTCATCTGATTCAAGACTATCCTCCTAAATCAATCTCACATATGGAGGCAATAGAGTACTTACTACGTTCCCCCTCCTATTGAAACGTTGCAATACTTTTGTAACATACTCCTTCTATGAAATCCAAAGGAGTTTCCTACTCTAGTCATGTGCGTGTGATATGCATATCAAGAATATGACTTGCAGGTCCCAAATCCTTCATGTCAAAGGCCTCATGCAACTTTGCCTTCAATTCATCTAGCTCATAAGTGTTCTTGATAACCAATAGCATATCATCCACATAAAGTGCTAGGAGTATCAAGCTATTATCCTTAGCCCTTTTAGTGTAGAGGCAGTGATCAATATCACTTCTTTTGAAACCCTAGGACCGAATGAAAGCATCAAACTTTTGATACCATTCCCTAGGTGCTTGCTTAAGGCCAAAGAGACTCTTTTTCAACTTGCAAACCAAATTTTTTTAGCCCTTTTCTTCAAATCATTCTGGTTGTACCATGTAAATTTCCTCATGTAGATCCCCATGCAAGAAAGTTGTCTTGAACTCCATTTGCATAAGCTCCAAATCCTGTGCTACCACAAGTATGAGTACACATCTAAGTGTGGTCATCTTCACAACTGAAGAGAAGATCTCATCAACTTTCGCACCCTTCTCTTGCTTGAACCATTTAGCCACCAAACGGGCCTTGTACGTAGGCACATCATCACCTGTGACCATCTTGTAGACTTATTTACATGGCAATGCTTTCTTTCCATGTGGCAAAGAAACCAATTCCCAAGTCTTATTCTTCATGAGTGAACTCATATTTAGTTTCATAGCATACTCCCACTTGCACTGATCCTCGTGCATCATAGCCTCTCTATAGCAAGAAGGCTCCCACAATCAGTATGCGTCACATAGTCTTCCCCTAGAACAAATCTATCAGGCAGTCTAGACATTCTAGTTGATCTTCTCAAGGGCATTTTAGCTTTCTATCCCACTTGCATATCAACCATATTTGGCTCATCACTTCCACCAAGAGATGATCCATCATCTGTCATTCATTGTGTACCTGTGGGACTACCTGGTGGCACCATTTCATTTGGTGCATGGATAGCTTACTATCTATCAACATATGTAGGTGGATTCACATCTTGGAAAGCGATTCTCCTCATTTCCATATCCCTCATGGGTGATTTATGCATCTTCTTCTCATTGATTAATACCACATCATGGCCTTGTATGAACTTCTTTGCTTCTAGATCCCAGAGATGATAGCCCATCTCTCCACTTTCACCATAACCTAGAAAGATGCATCTCCTAGACTTAGGATATAGCTTCTTCCCAAGCTCTTTTGGCACATGTGCACAGGCCTCACACTCAAACATATGCAAATGAGAATAAGAGGGCTTCTTGACAATCCATGCCTCTCAGGAATACCACCATCCAAACTCTTACTAGGTGATCTATTGGATCAAATGCACTGCAGTCTTCATTGCCTTAGCCCAAAAAACACCAAATAGACTTGCATTTGAAAGCATACATTGCAACCTTTCCATAACGGTGTAGTTCATCTGTTCTTTAAATTAATGTTTCTCTGGGGTACAAGGGGACGTGAGCTCCCTCTTGATCCCATGAGTAACACAAAAATGCTAAAAGTCATGAGAGAGTACTCTCATCATTGTCAGCCCGTAGGCATTTAAGCATTCTACCTAACGGATTTTCAACCAAAGCCAACCATTTCTAAATAAAATACCTAAAACACATCGCTCTTTTGAGCTATAGCATAAGCCCACACTTTCCTAGTTGCATCATCAATGAATGTCACATAGTATTTATCAGCGAGTCCGCCTAATGACCGTGTAGGCATGGGATCACATATGTCTAAATGCACCAAATCAAGCCTTTCAAGCTCTTTCTTTCCCCTTCTTTTATGGGCTGATTTAGCTTGCTTCCCATAGAGATAGTGCTCACAAAATTCAAAATCAAAAAAACTCAAATGTGGTACATAGCTCAAACGGCATAAGAGTTTCATTCCATTTTGGTTCATGTGCCCCAACTGGCAATGCCACAAAGAAATACTTGACTGCTCGTTTATTATAACAACATGATCAAACACCCCTGATACATGTAAGGGCTACAATGTCCCACACTTGGCAACATCTTGCCAAAACCATAGAGCCCTTCTGAATTTTCCAACTCTAAAAGACAAAGGTGTTCTAAAAACCAGCATCATCTAGTTGACCCACTAAAATGAGACTCTTGGTCAGCTTAGGCACATGTCTCACATTTTTCAAAACAAATACAAACCCGTTGTCACTATTATCAATGACTAAATTGATCTCCTCGATCTTCACTTTTCCTTTGTCCTCCCTTGGACTCTCTTTCTTCGTATTTGCACCCCAATTTGCATTCTTTTTCTTATCTCTTGCTCTCTTTTTAGCTTGTAGCAATCCTTTTTCATGTGGCACTTCTTGCCAAAATGTTAACATTCAACAGGCTTCCCTCTTTCTTGGGACTTCCTCTTGAACAAAATCTGCCCCTTTAAGGCTACATCCTCCTTGTCGCCTTCCATAGACTTCCATCTAATCTCCTCATCCAACAAGATACCCACAAGATCATCAAATTTCAGTACTCCACTAGGTGTAGAGTTACTGACAGTTGTATAGAAGGTATCCCATAAGGATGGCAATGAACACAAGATAAATATTGCCTTAGTCTCCCCATCAAAATTCAGCTTCTGAGCTTGAAGTTGGCTAAAAATAATATTGAATTCATTGAGAAGCAATGGAGACCCCTTCCTTCATCTGTAGCGCAAACAACTTCTTCATGAGGTAAAATTTATTAGAGGTAGTTTCCTTCTCATAAGTGGCACATAATTTCTTCCACAAATCTTCCATAGTCTGCTCATTTACTACTATGAAATAAATTGACTTTGCAAGATGAAGTCTAATAGTAGACTTTGCTAATGCACCCAAATCATTCCAATCATCCTCAGACATAGCTGCATGCTTAGCTACAATCCCTTCCAAGGCTTTAATCTACTTTCTTTGAATAATAACATCCCTTATCTGTTCTTTCCACAGAGAAAAGTTTGTCCCATCAAAATTTTTAATGCTGAGAAACTCCTTTTCAAACATGAAAAATGATGCCATGATGCAAAAATCCCAAATGCTAGTGCCTGCAAGAGATAAATCACACCAAATACCGGGTGCACCCAAATATGTCTGTGACAATGGAGGGTAATTTCACCAAAAACTCAAATCTCAAAGCATCAAAATGCATATGAATCATGTGCATATACTATGCATCCATATGAGCACATCTAGCCCAAAAGAAAATGCCAATCTGCAATGACAAAACAATGGCAAACCCAATTCCAACAAGAGCCAAATGCCTCAAGCATAAACATCATCCATGGGCATAATCATCAATAATTCCTCAACCAAGAGAGCATAGCACTACTAGTGCATCAACTACAATATGTCAGAGCTGTCCCTGAGCATAAAATAGCATCTGTGTGCTAAACGTCCATCAAGAAAGCATCCAACAAGGATCACAATGCATCCAAATAGCCAATAAAGCATCCACTCTATCTTAAATTGCAACCAGACTGATCTTTGCATACGGTATGTCTCAAAAATCACGGCCCCCTACAATGATCGCTACTAAAAATAGAACCTAAGATGTCTCAAATCATCAACATCACTGCATAATCGGACTCAGCAAGAAAATCTTCTCTCTTCTGCCAGAACTTCAAAATCCCAACCGATGAATGGGAAATAGGGATTCAACCCCTACAATTGACCTATAATCAAAAAATCAAAGGTTTAACCCTTGAATGGATTTTTGATAGAGAAACAGACAATTCAACATCTCAAAGAGACAAAACTTCTCCAAATCTCCATGGAATCATGCAAGAGCTGATAGGTAGGGGTTTTTGGGCCTTCAAAATGCAATGCAACATACGATTTTGGAAACCATGGTCCCAATCACCGAGTCCAATACACGGCTTTAAAAACATTTTTGCAAACCGATTTGTTTAGAAACTCCACTACAGTGCAAATGATGAGCAATACAGAAGTTTTAGGACCTCCTAAGTCCATCGGAATTGACAAATTTGCAAATGGTTGCTTCAAACTTGAGTTCCAACACAATGGAAGAAAAACGTTGAAGCAAAGACAGTGAGTCAAAAATCCAACAAAATGATCCCAAATTCAAGAATCAGGGGGTTTTGAACTTGCAAAGTGCAATGGATACTAAAAGCCAAAAATGGTTTCCTCTACAAGTCATTCGGACTCTCAGTCCACGTTGAAAGGAAAGGGGATTAGTCAAAAAACGTCTTTTTGCTCCAAAACCACTTGTAGGCTTGCAAAAGCCCACTCAGAGACTTCCAAAAACCACTTGCAGGCTTCTACAAGGTCCTAATACCATCTGGGAATCTCAAACAAGCACCCATAGGCTTGCTCCATCTTCCCACCGAGCTATAGTAGCAGACTCTAGGCTCTAGGAACACACATGGGCTCAGCTAGATAGCCCACAAGCATCTGATAGACCACCCAGGCTCTAATACCAGTTGAGAGTGCTCTCAATGGAAGCGGAACGGAAGAGGGTGAGAGAGAGGGAGAGCAAAAAGAGAGCCACACAAGTTTTGGTGGGTGTAGAACACCCTAATCTTTTATGTCATCCATATATATATGCATTTAAGTATTGTATATAACTGGGGTTAAGGCATAGTGGCCTTTAACCCCCACAAATTCAATATGCCAATATAGTCTAGGTCTTTGTTGGACATATAATAGAATATGTGAAAGTAATCTTGCTTAGCATTTCTTATTTAAAGAAGCTTAAAGAGCATTAGGTCAAAAGACATTACAAGTCAAAATTATTGTTGAGCATTACTTCTTTGAAGAAACTCAAAGAGCATGAGATCAGAAGACTTATGGTCTTCACCTAGTGTGACTATGTATATAGTTGTAGAACTAGAACCATAGCAGAGCTTATCCAATATGCTTCTACTACCAAAAGGATGAAGATTATGGAAGCAAAAAGCTCAAAATAAAATGAAGACATCATTCTCAAGGAAGAGCATGAGGAGAAAGTGGAGGATTCAAGAGTACACAAGGATGAGGGGAATGTAGAGGCATGAAGTGCTTAGGCTATAATGCAAGAGTACCTTTGATTGAGCACTAGCCTCCTCTATGAACTACACATTAGTAGTGTAGATACACATGTACTTTTTATTTTGATGGGGGTTGTTTCTTATCCTCTCACATTTGTATTATTGAGATACTAAAGCATGTACAAAATAATGAGGGTTGGGTGAAACAAATATCCCCTCTAGGGATGCATTGGACTATGCTTTCTCTCTTGTTCATTGTTATTGCAATCTTTTTTTACTCATGTATGTCACAAATAAAGATACTTAATCTTGCATATCACAAATGAAGACAATGAGCTAATGGTTATCCAATTCAGCTTTTTGTTTTGACAATGAATGAAATCTCTTTCAAAATGCTATGCTCTGTCTCCATATGAATGTCATGGACAAGATGTGCAAGCATACAACATTGTCTTATAGATATACTGCCAAGCAATATTCCATCTTCATAAACCCTAATCTCCAATGATTCATTTTCAAGACCAAAGGAGTTAAGGTCTTGGTCCAATGGAACTAATTTGTTCTTAATGAACTTGCTATGTTTATAGTAGAAAGAAAATATAAAATTGTGGCTTGCAATCATATGTTAAGGTCTTAGTCCAATGGAACTAATCTGCTCTGAATGAACTTGCTATGTTTAGAGTTGAAAGAAAATATAAATTTGTGGTTTGCAATAAAATGTTTAATTGTAACTATTGTTGGCATCACTTCATAGTAGACATTGTTAGATGTTGATTTACACCAACCATCATTCAAGAATTCAAGGTTCTCATCATTTCCAATTGTAATGCCATTATAAAAAACTTGATGCATCTCTTGTGTCATCTTATCATAGTAGCTATCCAACATATAATTTTGAATGGAATTGTATGATGATATAGTAGATCTAGGACTAGATCATGCTATGGAAGCCATGAGATATTTCTAATGTTGTGCCATGCTCAAAGGATAGCCAGTGTGAGACTAAATAGACTCAAAAACATCTCGTTATGCCTTTTCTATGTTTTGTGATTTGAAATATGCTTTGTTTTTACATCCCTTATCAATACATAAGAGGCTTCAACATCCCCTCTCATGTGGCACACCATGATGAGCATTGCACCATCATCTTCAATGCATACAGACCACATTTCATTTCTAGAGCACATGTGTCCAAAGGCCCAATGCTTCATGCATACATACTCCTCTTCCCAGTAGAGAAGTTCATACACATTGTCCTATAAAGTGCTTACATAATTTCCCACCACTTAAGGCCTATGACCAATATAGTGACACTTCTTCAATGATGGATCTTTGAAGAAGGCAATTAGCTTCATCATCTCCCTTCTTCTTATAAAAATTGCACTTCAAAAAACTTGATACCTTCTTCTTTATATCATGACCTATGGATAGGGGCTACGCTTGAGTAGCTATGGATGTTGCATCACTTGGATTTACCTTAATGCTCCTCTCCTTAGCAAGTAGTGAGATAATGATGCTATCCAAGGTAGGATCCGGCAAATGCTTCAATGTAGTCACCAAGATCTCATATGAGTCAAGAATGACCTTTTAGAAAACCATAGGCCGCCAAATAACTTGAGCTTGAGAGAAATCCAAGAGTGCATAGCTCTTGCTTGATAGAGCTGCTCCACCTCATCCCATGTGGCCTTCAAGGAAATAACCTTGCAACCAAGTAAATGATCTTGGAGGGCAAGTTTGAGGCAATGACGTCTATTGCCTGCTCTTCCACATTCTCTTCATTAGTGTCAATGATGTCAACCTTCTTAGTGCCTTTCACAGAAGGTCACTATCCTTATACATCAACAAATACTTGACTTTTGTCTACTAGGTGTGAAATCCTTTTCCATAAAATGGCTTGATGTTGCTCATGAAGAGATCCTTCATTGACATGCTTGATACAAATAGCAATGTGCAATTGCTTTCAATAGTAAATGTAGAAGAAACAAATATAGATAGACAGTGCAATACCATACTTCTTTAACAAATCCAATAGTTAAAGGAATTCGGGAGAAAACCCATTTGAAATAATCTTATAGCTCATTTGGTAGCCTCTACAAAGGCTCAACAAATGCTATCAATTATCTTCCTCCCTTTACTATAAGCTCCTCCTTCAACTTCTCAACAAGCATGCTCTTCATACATTGCTTTATAGATCATTTTATTCTACTATTGCTGGCTAATTTTGTTTTGTTTTTCTATTGGGCTCTATCATCTTTTGTGTTGCTTCCATTGCTAGTGCGTAGCTACTCCCATGTGAGTATCCCTATGTTGCTACACTTGGAATCTTGGTTTCTTGATTTTCTCATTGTTGCAAAACTTTGGTTTTATTGCTAGTTGCTTTAACTATTGCTTATTTCTCTACTATTAGCTATTGGTTTTATTGCTAGTTGCTTTAGCTATTGCTTATTTTTCTACTATTAGCTCTAATGATTTGTTGGATGCCTCTCTTGTGTGATATTGTTGCTCTTTTTTGCTATGCTTTGCTATCAGTATTTCTAGTAATTAAGGTTCTACTGTTGGCATTATTTTTTAGTGTTGTGAGTCAAATTTCATTACTATTCAAAAGATATTGTCTATTGCTAAAAATCTTGCTTGTGCACTGACATTGTCACTACATTTCTTTTGGGATCATCTGGAACCAGCAAAAGTGTTCCATACAAAACTTCTACCACTCTCATAACTCAAAAAATCAAGAAACTACTACTGATGAACAAATCATGAGCTTCTTGCAATGCAACACCAAATTGACAATAATGTGTTAACACTATGGATTGCATGAAACAATGTCATTGAAATGTAATCCCACACTTGTAGACTTATTGAATTATAGAGAGCATAGAAGTGTATACGTGAATAAAGGAAATAGACATCTTCATCATTCAATAACATATGTTTTCATAATGGCTTATAGCAACAGCAACTACTCTTGCAACACACAGATTCTGATTCCAATTCAGATACATCTTTTAGCATACACACTGAAACGTCATTCACATTTGTGTCTAAAGGGATGCATCTGACAGGTGGTGACCCTTGGCATTTGTATGAAACTACTATATCTATATGAAAATATAGTAAAATACTATCCTAACATTATCCAACTATCCCCGGCACACTCAGTGGATAGGAATTTGAAACAAATTCTTGGACGTGAACCCACCAAAATGTTTAACTCAATAAATTCTAATGGTCTCTAGGTAAGCTCTTGTTCATGATCCAACATCTCCTCTATGCTGGAAAATAGAGTGAAGAGCTTGGTGCAGTACCAAGGTTCAAACTAGTTCCAAACATAGTTGCTTATACAAGGTTTCCAAAAAGTATTTTTTGACACCACTTTTATTTTATATAATAGCAAAGCAAAAAATTTAATCATGAAATGATGCTTCCTGTTTGTGTCAAAAAACACAGTTTGGTTTTTTGTGATGGTAATTTTTTGTGTTTAAAAACAGAGCTTGGTAATTGAAATTAAGAAGAAATATTTAATGATCTTGAAGATCAGTTGTGTTATTAACAACATGCTCAACATAGATATCATTTTTGGTTGCAGCATCAGCTTCTGCTGGAACATCATCTTGATTAATATGAGAAGTAGTTTGAATATTTTTGTCTACTCACCCTGTAATTCCACCTTGCATTCCTCAACCAAATCCACACCAATTTGTCCTTAGTATTCTTGCTTCTCATAGATGTCACAAATCCCATCTATTATGTGTGTTATAATATTTTTTGCAAACTATTAAAGATAAAAAATTTCCCTAAACACCATATTAGGAAATTTGGGAATTTTCATGTAGTTTGGGAATTCACAATATGGTTAAGATTTGGCCAGATGGTCAAATATTAACCCCATACTTGAAAGTGGAATCTATCCTAAACACTATATTAGGGAGTCCTCTCATGTCCCGCTTTCAAATAAAAGGTTAAGATTTAGCCACATGGTCAAATGTTAATTATGTGAAAGTGGGACTTGGGAGATTCCCAAATTCTCTAATATAGTATTCCTACCTCTTTAGTGGTTTGCTCTTCTAAGTGCTAAATTTGTGTTTCTATTTGTACATACATGTCAACTACTTGTTGAGGCATATCTCCTATAGCTTTTTCAATAATGCCCTCTGGCTCTTTGTAAATCTTCACTTCAGGAGCTTGGAGGTTTTTGGTTCATCTTTTATAAAAACAGACTCCCCTAATTCAAAAACTAAAGCAATAAAAATCACTTGTTTGGAGCTCTTCTTCTCATATAACTCTCTCTGTAGTGCCTATAGCTGCTCCTATAAGAAGGTAACTCTGATGAACTCTTCAGTCTTCAAATTATTTAAGAATGGGTGCTCGAGTATTACCATCAGTTTTTCTTTAATCTCGGTCCACAGATCTTTCATGTAATTGTGTAGTTGCTTTTGTAGTTCTTCAAAACTTTACCACTCATAAACACTCCCTCTATCTCCAAGGTGTCATCATCAATCATGGATTTAATTTGACTCTCTACATCTATCAAATCATTCAGTATCTCTTGTAACAAGGTATTCTTTACTCTAAGTTGTGCATTTCCTTCCATCAATGGGTAACTATTTTGACAAAGTACTCTTTACCTCTATAAGCCATTTCTGTACATCCTATATAGTAATAGTTTTAGCAACCACCAGTTGCTACAATCTTTGGTTTCCTAAAAAATGAGGGCATTCTATTTTTGCGGTTTTACTAAGGCTAATGAACTTTCTTCTTTTCATTGTGCTTCCCTCTATTTTTGCATAGCTATTCTTTCCTGTATCCACACTATGTTTTCCTTTAAATCTGCATAATCTCTATTTTTAGTCTCGTAATCTTATTGTGCACATGTTTTTTAAACTTCTCATGCCCCTCTCTAAAGGCCTTATGCATTTGTCTCTCAATTTCCAACTCCTCCACTAGCAATTGTGCATTTTGCATTCTCACCTTCTATTGCTAATAATAACCATATAGAATATTAAAAGAAGAAATCAATTGATTCACAGCCTGGTCAGCTTGCTCTTTTGATATTATAATCACTTCAACTAATGGTGAAGGTATATTTAAATGATTTAGCACAAACATCTCTAGTGTATAATTGCTTTGTTGAAAACTTGGTCTTTCAGGGGATGGTATAATAAGAAGCTCTTGAGGCTTCTCTTTTGGTTTGTCCTCAATAGGCATGTCAGACACTTCCTCCATTTCCTTGGTAGGCTTCTCTTCAACATCCTCTTTTCCTTATTTGTGTGCTTGTTCTATAATAGGCACTTCTTCCTTTTGAGTAGGTGGCTCGTTTATGTTCAGGTCCTTTTTACATGCATCTTCTAGCTTTGACCCTCCTTGCTTGAATCTCAATTCATGATTTTTCTAGTTCTAACAATAGGATGAGGGGGACATGTAAGGATATCATCAACAACTTTCACTCGTTTGTAGGACTGCTCTATATCATGATCTATGTATCCAATACTTTTCATCTCGAATCTTTCCTCCTTTGTGAGGGGTATCTTTTTGGACTCTCTAAACCCCCTATTGCTTCCATGATGCTTCTAGGTTGTGTTACCACAGTTGCATATTCAAACAAACCAATAAGCATCTGTCTCAATTTAGATCGCATAACGCTTCTTTGCTTCTACTTACCCAAAACTTCACCCATTAGTCTAGCATGAATAATATCGGCTCAATTGTATCTATAGCCACTTTTAGTAGAAATAATTAGATAATAATTGGCCTATATTGACATATAATCTTATTTTGTAAGAAATAAGACTCTCTCTAGAAGCTAGAGGAACTGCTTCTATCATACTTCGCTTCCACAATTTTTTATCATGTAGTACAGTAGGTTGGTCTGATGCATCCCAAATTCAGCTATCAGTTGTTGTGTGCTGCATTTTACTTCCACCTTCATAGGAGCATTTGGATGCAGAGGTAACTAGAAAACTTTTGATATGACCTCTTCTATAAGCTTATAGAAGATTGAATTAGAACTTAGTATCCCTACAAAATATTGAATTGGAAAACTTTTGATTTGTGACCCACACATGCAAATCATCAGTCATCTAAATATGAGCAATTACCACCTTCATATTATATCAAAATATTGCCCTTAAATGGGCTATTGGTTCATGTATTCCTATAAATGGCTTCATGTGAAATCCATTAACTGGTGTTGGGAATACATTACCATGTAAATCCACAATCCATAATGTTCCCTTTTTCAGATCCTCCACAATTCAGTATGGACCATGAAATCTTAACTTCACCTTGCCTAGAAATCTTTCCAATATAGAGCTATATACGAATACCAAATCACCCACCTTGAAAATTTTGAGCTTGATATTTCGGTCCACCCATGCTTTCCACCATTCTTGAATGACCTACACCATATACTACTGGTCCTCCTCCAGTTGAAGCAATTGTTCCTTCAGAACTAAAATGACTCTTTTGGGCTCATTTTCTCCACTAGAATCCATAGACTTGAGCATATAAATTCCATCGAGACAACAATTTCCAAACCGTATGCCAACCAGAATAGTGTCATGCCTTTGGTGACTTTGAAAGCCGTTTAAATGCCAACAACACCGGGTCCAATTTTTCATCCCAATCCTTTTGGTTCTCCAATACAATCATCACTTCATCATCTTGTTACTATTCTCCACTTCTCTATTTCCTTGTTGATGATACTTCATGGCCATCTTGTGAACTACCACATGCACATTTGTCAATTAGTTCATCATTACATTGAGAAAGTGAATCCCCTAATCTGTCGATATCAATTCAATTGAGCAGTAAAACCTCATGATGATATTCCAATACATAAACTTTTTTGTACTATCTACCATATTATCCCTTGATCTGACACCAATTCAATTGGATAGTCAAACCTTGTGATGATATTCTAATGCAGAAGCTTTGTTATATCCCCCAAACCCCTACTATCAGGGAAACTACCACCAAATGCCCATTGATGCTTGAAGTTTAAAAAACCTTCCACTACATGTCTTTTTGTTTTAGGATTCCAAAATCTTTCACATCTTAATGCGACTCTAGAAGTCCACTCTTCCCAAACTTTGGGATTCTAGAATCCCAAATAGAGCTATTTTGTTTCTTTATAACCAATGTAAGCTTTAAGGTTAGGGTCCAAATCCCAATTTTCAAATGAAGTGGATTCTAGAATCCTAGTTCCCTTTTCACTAGTTCTAAGGAACCATTTCTTAAAAATAAGACTTCCAAGGTTTGGATTCTTGAATCCTAACTTACTTTCCTTTTGGAATGGAGGACTCATCTTGAGAAGAGAAATTTTTTTCCGTTTGGATGTTGTGTTTCATGTGTAATTACATTTCAATAATTATAAACAATCAACCCAAAGTTTACAGACAAGAATATATCCTCATAACTAGATCTATACCTCAGACTAGCAAAATTTGTTCCTTATCTTTTCCAAATATATGAACTCTCATAAAAACTACCTTTGTAGAATCCCAAAACATTAATCACAAATTAAGTAATGTTCTCTAAAAAACTATATTTTTAGAATGTAAACTAAACAAGACAAGTAAAAGACCAACCTTTTCTTAAAAGTTGTACAAAAATGTGTGCAAGCCTCTATAGTGCTCTCGAGCTCCAATTCCAACTCTTGCAATTGAGAAAAAAGGCCCTCCACCTCCTTTTAAAGCACTCTCTCTCTCTATTTTTAGAAAGTTTTGATATTTTTTAAATTTAAGTAATTAAATTCCATTAAAAAAGGTTACACAAACTCTTTCCATGTCTCTAAATCCTCATTGCAAGGTGCAATATTTCATTTGTGTTTGGTGATAGAGTGGTAACATGGAGCTCATGAGTAGTCCTAGCAAGTCCTCCCTTTTTTGTCCATCTCCTTAACCAACTTCCACTTTTAGCAAGGATATTGAAGAAATCTACCACACCCCGTCCTCAAAGAGACTTCGATTTTGGCAATCAGCATGCAGATTGAGCATCAATGCCACTAATGCTTAGCAAAGAACTCCAAGAGGTGCAAGGAAGGAAAGGATACTTTCAAGAATTTCCATACCTAATGCAACTAGAGCATTTTGTTGTAGAAAGAATTGAGATCACTAGGATTTTAAAAATCAAGCAAGAAAGGCATCATTTCTTTGGGTTGAAAAGTCGAGAAAAAAATTTCTTCTTGAGAACTTTAGTGAGATCCTCCTCCTTGGCAACCAAGTACTTAATTAGTGATATGATGGATTGCGGAGCAAGATTCATGAAAGTGTTTTCCATTGGAAACTTAAGAATGGGGAAAGTAATTTTAGGCAAAGGACTTAAGGAGTTTCATCCAACTTATGGCTCTCAAGAAACACCACAACTTTCATTGTTGAGACAATGGCTTCAAAGTTTTGTCTTGCTCAATAGGGAAGTCCTCCCAAAGTCTACATTCACTCATTTGCCAGATAGTTGCACAAAGAAAGAAGTCTACAATATTTACGTAGATACATTCAAAGAGAGTATGCAAGAGGTTCTCTCCCTTCCCTCATTCTTGAGAGTCTTGAGGCAATATTTGTCTCATGTGAAAGTTCCTAAGAAGAACAGGTGGGCGATTATCAAATTTTGCAAAATTGAAAGCAAAAAGAGGCACCACAAAGACCAAAGAAGACAAGGGTGAGTACATTAGTTTCTCTTAAGAGTTTTTTTTTTTTTGTAAGGGTACATAATTGAAATTAAAATATTGTTCTCATCTTTTGTGGATTTTTCTCATACATTGTAGAGCAAATTTAAAAAGATTTACAGATTCATAGAGAACCACAAAGCATATAAAGGCAATAGTTGGCAAAGCATAGGCAAAAATGTTTGGAGAAGAAAGAAAAGTACTTGGGCTTGGTCATTGATGGTATGGATTTTAAAAAAACCATGCTACCTCACTTCATACACACTCCAAAAGGGGGTGGCCAAGAAGAGAGTTTTTCGAGCGAGTTTTGAAGCGAGTTTTTTTTTGGCAACCACCACATTTTGTTCCACCTATTCCACTTGTGACACCTCTCTCTCTCTCTCTCTCTCTCTCTCTCTCTCTCACACACACACACACATCCCTTTGAGAGAGAGAGAGAGAGAGAGAGGTACTTGGATATCTCACTCATAAATTGAGTATCATGGGGGGGGGGGGGTGGTATATAGCCAAGAGGGGGGGAGGGTAGCTTTTCCCAAAAGTATGTATTTTTGGTTTTTTAAAAAGCTTGTTTTTTTTTAATATTTTTTTAAGGATAAATTTTTTAAAAAGGGGCCATGTTTAGTGCCCAGAGGAGGGCAACATGGCCCCTTTTTAAAAAAAATTCCTTTAAAAAATAATTTTAAAAAAAACAAATATTTTTTTAAATGACTTTTTAAAAAATATTCAAAAAAAGGGTGAAGGTGCCCAGAGGAGGGCATAGGCGCCCTCATCTGTGCGCCAACTTTAACCTTTTTTAGAGATTTTTTTTGTTTTTTTTAAAGCTATTTTTTTATTTTATTTTAATAAAAATAACAAACAAAAGGGCAAAGTTGGCACCCAAATTCGGAGTGGAAGGGCCTCAAAAAGGGCCATCTTTGCTAGGGGGTAAAAACTTGTGCAAATTTTTTCATTTTTGGACTTTTTTTCCCTCCAGTGGGCACCAACTTTGGCCCTTTTTTCTTCATCCCAAAAAGAAAGGACAAAAAGTCAAAAAATGAAAATTTTGCACAATTTTTTACCCCTAGCAAAGATGGCTCTTTTTGAGGCCCTTCCACCCCAAATTTGGCCAACATCACTTCAAGAAAGTAAATTTGTGTGTGTAGATCTAGTTATGCTGTCAATTTTCCTTCAAAATTTTGGAAATCGGAGTTGGTACACAAAAGCTATGGCTATTTTACTGTTTGGAAAAAATTCTATATAATTTTTGCTAGTTTTCATGTTTTTCTACAGGCTTGCTTGCCTTTCACACGAATCACCTACACTTTCTAATTGTTGCATAATTGCAATTGCTATGCCAAGAGCCAAGATGGAGGTGGGGGGTATATCTATTTTTTTAAATATTTGACAACAAACAAATTTTTAAAAATGGCGTCTTCACCCTTACACCTATTCTTGCATTAAATACTCATCGAATGCTATTTGTCAAACGTAAACTATATAAAGGACCCCTACCTCCCCCCCGCCCCCCCACATCTCTCTCAAGCTCTCGTTCTCTCTCAACTCCTCCTCCATACCCTAACTCTCTCTCTCTCTCTCTCTCTCTCTCTCTCTCTCTCTCTCTCTCTCTCTCTCTCTCTCTCTCTCTCCCTCCCTCCCTCTCTCCCTCCCTCCCTCCCTCCCTCTCTCTCTCTCCCTCTCTCTCTCTCTCTCTCTCTCTCTCTCTCTCTCTCTCTCTCTCTCTCTCTCTCTCTCTCTCTGATCCCTCTTGAAATGGCCGGCCCAACTGGTGCAGGGTCTAGCAACCTCAACGAAGTGCGGATCTATTTGAACTCCCTCTCGTCAGAGCCAATGATACGATATGCAAATGGTGGAACTGTCGTGCTAAGTGAGGATGACCCCGTGATAGGCAAGGGAATTTGTGTGATGGCCATCACACATGTAAATTGCTACCTGTAGACTACGCAAGTGGAAGCCATTCAAGAGAGTGGATTGGGGCAGTTGTACATGCTGAACATGGAGTTGTCATGTGACTATGTGCTAGAGAGAGAAAAGAGTACACCTGCCGAGGCTCCACCCATACTAGATCTCACCCAAAGCCTAGCCAATTTGAGGGAGTGACCATGCGAGTTGGTCCCATTATTCCAAGCATGAGGGAAGGCAGCCATTTTACAAGCTACAACCAAAATAGATCTCACGGCTAGCCCAGGAAGCCCGAGCTCGAGGCTGAGTTCAAGCCATGTTGATAGGAGGCCATGGCACAGTATTGATCAATGATGACAATGATACAGTAGTTGCAATGGAGGGTCCTCAAGCAGTCATTAGCATGTCATCATACATCAGGTCTTCTGGGGGATGTCATCGACTGCTTCATCAACTGTTGCACACTTCAACCACAGTGGAGAAGTTGATGGAAGTTTTGACAATGTACAATGGGAACGTTGCATTCAAACTACCTCCCATGGCACATGGAGCAAGTGCAATGGCTGGCATGTAGCAAAAGTATGATGGCCATTGCTGGACGAAACCAATGTCGAGAACAATGACATTTCCTAGGAAAGTTCGTCGCCAGGTGTGTGTGGGGTGTGTGTGGGAACTAGAGTGTACAAACCCCCTTTGCTCCGATAGGTTGATTAATGGATTGTTGAACTGCACTGCATGGATAGGTCGGATAGCACACCCATTGCCGAGAAATTGAGTTAGAGAACGTTGACTATGTCTCTTTGATTGCATGTTATAATCTTCTCTCATCTAGTGTAGGAAAAATGAACAACATTTCGGCTGTTGGAATGTCTACTACTGGCTTGGGAGCCTTGGCCTGTTTCTTTTGCAAAAGGTCCCCCATTCTTTTGAAGCAATTTGAATGTGTGGCATACTACATGATGGCAGGGCCCAAAATGACGGCTCCTTTTCCATGTGGGCATGCATAATCACAAGGTGCAAAGAGATACCTATAGAGCCCACATAAAAGACCTTAGGTGCATAGTCGAAGAGATGGTGGACTTTAGTGCAGTAGGTCCCAGACACCTACAAATGGTAGTCGCAAAAAAATTAGTCTCAAGTGCCCTCATCCGTGACACGGGTGTCTCCCTTATGGATAATGAGTTGATGGCAATGCTTGAGGAGTTGGAGCCTCTTGTCCAAAGGCACAGGTAAACCATACAGGGCCAACCCAATGGCAACTACACGTAAATGTGTTTTCTTTGCATTCTTAGAAGCAACATAATGCATAGCTGAATGGACCACCTAACTCAGGTTGAAGCATATGGTATGTGGTGCTTGTGCTGAAAGTGATGAAGGCATGGAGTCTAGGCTCTTGAAATTGAAGCAAAGATGTGCTTACAGATTTTTCCATGGGAGCCTCTTCCTCGGTCAAGCAGTCGATGATGAATGCAGATGCTTCATCTTCAAGATGTCGACAATAGGGCCTACTTTGACATGCGCTGCACTAGTAGTGGAGATCTACAAAATAGCTGGATACGTTTTGACCATGTACGGTGCATATTATGTGGGTGGACAACAATGGCTGCTCACATATATGATCTGAGGTAAGGCAAATGCTAGTATTCCTACATTCCCTCTAGCATTGAAAGGATGATGCTTATGCCTAACTTTAGTTGTATGATGCAACATCCAAGAGTTGATGACTATTGCCGTGTGCAAGATGAAAGAGGAGGACACTGAGGCTAGCATCAACTGAATGATATCATGGAGAAGTGTGGACACCCCACTACAGACTTTAAAGGCTTCATGGTGGTAGATGAGGTTGGCGCAAATTGGAGGGCAATACGAATAGTCTTCAATAATGGACCAGAGAATGTGATGCATGGCCAAGAAAAGTCTTGCCTTTTCCATTGGGAGCAAAGCCTATAGATCCACACCTCCCAATACGTGCATAGGAGCTTCCAAGATGAGCACAAATGCTTGTTTTGATTGTGGAGTGTGCATCAATAGAGGAGGATGCAACCACACAACAAAGGTACATTCAGGCTTGGTGGGCCACACGAAAGGTTTCTGCTGATTCGAACATCTTTGTGATGGATTGTTGGATGAGTTGGTGGCATGTTCGATATCCGCGTTGGTGAAAGCACTTTGTTCGTGTGAGTATCCATTCACAAATACAAAATTTTATTTTCCAACAAAATCTCACTATACTTCACTCTTGATAGAACACGGAGGACATATCGCACATGCCCACGACAAATCTTGCTGAGCCTATACATGCAAGTTGGTTGGCTACCGAAGGATTTAAGGGGACGTTGAATCTATAAAATGTGTGTGTCAGTGACTTGGCCAATGGGTTATTGCAAGCACCAAGAGACACGCATTCATTGAAGGGAAGTACCATGGTGCTGGCCCTAGTGTAGAGAACCTTGCGAGATAAGCTCAACAAGGGAAAATCTCAACCCCTCCAATAACGTCGAGGATGGTGGAGGGTGTTATAACCAGCACTCCTATGCATGAAGAGCCTAAATTTAGGGGCGACAACATAACAGTGACTCGTAAGCATAAAAGCATCAATAAGGTGACAACAGCAGAGGAAAATGCCACTCATAGGCCAAAATTTGTGGCAACAAACCAGCCTCGCAAGAAAGGAGCAAGACAATTTAACTTTGAAAGCGCAGCGGAATAAGTGGAAATGGAGCCCATGACAGTCAATACATCTTTGGAGAAGGTGGTGGATTCACAATACCGTATGGGCAATTAGAAGGACTCCACCACACAATAGAGTGCAATGTCAAGGATGGCTAGGGGCACGACAAGGGAAGTGCAAGAAAAATATCAAGAACACAGCAGTAGGAGTGCCAGCTCCATCCTTTTGGGGGATGATTGAGTGGTCCACCTTGCAAGGGCAACCAAGCAATCACGCGGGCTCATGAAGGCAATACATGTGGTTCTGCAATGACCACGTGGACCATACTTGTAATATATGCTCCTCGATCAAAATTCCCCGGCCAAAGTTCCACAAGTATGACCAGTAGCTCATGCAACAAATCTCACTGAGAATGAGATAAACTCCCTAGATATGGGAGGATTTGTTGTACACAAGGCACCAATAAAGTTTCATTCAAATGCATCTGCACCAAGATATCAACCGGGAGTCTTGAAAGTTGCAGCTATAAGGACCAATTCTGCCCTTACTCTAGAAGCAACAATAAAGGACCACACAGTATTGAAAGCCTTGAAACATGAATTTTTCGAGATAGAGACTGAAAACTCTAGAGTGATGGGGGAAATTTATAATGTCAACATTGCCAAGAACCCATGTAGCTAACAAGATTTCATGGATCGAGTGATGGAGGGGAAGGCATTCCTTGCATGCAAGCATTTGTACTTTGTGTACCTCTGTGTGTTTGGGATGGATGCCAATGCGAACATGTTCATACACCAACCCATGCTTTCAGATAACAATTTGCAAGTCATTTTCGGCAACAAGAGAACATTTCCCAAAACCCCAAATATGTAGCAAAACTATTTATTTGCCTTTTTCCTTAGAACATAATTCCAGGCGCAATTATGTATCATACACCAATATCATGGAGAAATTTGGAGTATTGTGTCCTTTGTAATGTTGGATTCAATTCACCAAAAAAATGTGTGATTAGCATGGACTTGCATGCATTTCTTGTTCTTCTATCATAGAAGTATTGTTTTTCTTAATGATTTCTTCTTCTTACACAAAACTAGAGCACAAACTTAAACCATTATTGTTAATTGGCCAATTATTGCAAAACCCATCTTGTAAAAATAGAATGCAAGGCTTTTGAGTTTACAAAGCACATGCTGTGTACAATTGCTAAAGACCAAAGAGAGAGAGAGAGAGAGAGAGAGAGAGAGAGGGGGGGGGGCAGGGAGGGGGGGTAAGAGAGTTATATACACACGCACATGCGCACACACACATACACACACACACAAAGAGTGAGTGAGAGAGAGGGAGAGAGAGAGAGAGAGAGAGAGTTTCACACACACACACACAGAGGGTTGGGAGGGAGGGAGAGAGAGAGAGAGAGAGAGAGAGAGCACTTTTAATATGGTAGGAAGAATCCCAAGATGCCTCAAAGGCATATCCCACGATCCAAGTGTTGGACACAAGTGAACTCAACCTTGAATAGTTGAGAGATATGTCACAAAGAGAGAGAGAGAGAGAGAGAGAGAGAGAGATAGACAGACAAAGAGAGATAGAGAGAAACTCACTTGAAATACTTGCTCCTCACACACACTCCCAAAAAATGTGGAGGAAAACTTCATCCAATTGCATGTTGTTGGAGCGTTGGTGTTCAACAATGTCTTGTCATCAAGAGTGTTCATCAATTTTCCTAACATTCATAATGATCCAAACTTGATAGTTACAATACTTCAAAAGATCATTGGTGGATGTCCTGGTCAATTACCACCCATTCTTTACTTGCAGCTCTTTACTTGCAGCTTGACAATACAAGTAGAGAGAACAAAAATCAAGTTCTACTTGCATACTTGAACATGATAATGCACAGAGGGATTTTCAAAAACATTAAAATTTGGTTCTTGTTAGTGGGACACATACATGATCAGATTGATCAGATGTTTAGTAGGTTGTCTGTCAAACTTGCAAAGAAAAGTGCCTTCGATCTTTCACAAATTGCAGTGTGCTACAAGATGCATATGTTCCAATGCCTACCATTGTTCAAAGTAATTGAGGAGACATATGATTTTAGATCATATGCAACTAGAGAAGGTGTCTATGATGCATCATTTGTGCAGCTCAATGATCATAGCTTTCAACATCAATTTAAAATAGAGAAACAGGATGAAAATACTCTCATGTGGAGCAAAAAATATTCCAACTCCAAAACTTGGCTCCCACAAGAGGGGCTCAAGTTCTTATTATCCATTACAGCATGTGCAATAGTTTGAGCTAAGCACATGCTACTCTCTTCCACAAGTGAGACACCAAGATCCCAAAAAGATAATTGTTCAATGGATTTTCTTCAGTGCTTGAATGAAATTAAGGAGGCAGTGTGGGGTGCACATGGATATTTCCAGCAAGTACACTACAATGGTGGCACAATTTTTCTGTATAGTAAGAGAGACTCATTGAGGAGTTCAAAAATGATGCAATTCAGCTCAATGTACCATTTCTGTGGAGTGAAATTGAAGTTTCTAACACAAGCACCATGGATTGTAGTGCAGTAGTCAATGATATGCCAATTAGAGAAGAGTTATTAGCAATGGTCCATGGAGAAACAAGGGAAACGTAATATGTTGGCCCTAGAAAATCAACCAAACATCATCTACAAGAGAAGGAAATGTGGGAGGGTAATGTAAATGAGCTAAATGAGGCCACAATGATAGCAGTTCTTGCTATTGATGATGATAATAATCATCCATTTTGGTTGGCCAAAGTCACAAACATGGGTGATTTTTTCATATTAGTTTCGTTAAGCAGAGAAACTTTTATATTGGTGTTGAAAGTTTATATGCCTTGATAAAAATAAAGGTTTGAAAAATTCACCAAAATTTGAAACTTTTATGAGAAAAAATTCAAAGTTTCGTTAGGATTTACAACTTTTTCTTAAAATTCAAAAGCAAATATATAAAATTGTAATATACTCTATAAATATTATGAAACTATAAAACTAGCTCGATAAACTTTTGCCAAGATTTTATACTAATATATAAGTATAGCTTCGATAAAAACATCCCTGGTCACAAAGCTTATCTAAGAGGGCAATGTTGTTACTACTGGAGAAGTACATTGGTATAGAACTCATTCAATTAATGTACTAACGGGAAAGTATGATCCAGAGATGATTAAACAAAGAAAAAAAGGAATGAAAAGTGAAACCCATCGCTATGTGAACATTCTTAATTTGCAGGATGTAGAAATTCTTGTGTATGGATTTGAGTTAAAAAGTTCTGGACATTTGTGCCAAAAAACCATTGATATTTTAAAGCAAAAGGTGGAACGACTCTCCTAGTTCAATGGAAGAGATTATTCTTCTTTGTAATTTGTCATGTTCTCCAATTTTAATAATAGAACTCTTTTTGTAAATCAAAATTTTAGCATTTTTGGGTTCTAGAGTCAAACAAAAGTACTATTTTATGCATTCTTTTCTCATAAAAGTAGTGGTTCTTTTTAAATGTTTCACATGGAAGTCTATTTTTTATCCCAACTTCTAGCCTTGCACACATCTCTCTACATGCTCATCCTTCACATCCCATCCTTCTCTCTACTCTCAACACTTGCCTACTAAAGGTGGCTAGAAGAAGGCAAGTAGAAACACTCAAGCAAAGGGAAAGTAGATGAGACTTTATGCAAGAAGACTCATTTGGAGCATGGATCTCAACTTTCCACTACCAAGGTAGCAAAGATCAAAATGTGGTCAACTTGCTATCTAAATTTATTTGCACATTCTAAGCCTTAATTAGAAATCAAAAGCCCAACCTATAATTGATCATATAAAATGATTGCAAACACTATCAGCTATTTGTAAGAAAACAATACAACGTCTGTGCTCAATAGATAATAGGATCTCGTATGCAAGAGAGAGAAGCAGATAGTATGGAGAATCAAAATTTTGATTACTGTAAAACTGATACAATAGATGGCGCTACCTCCCAGCCGTGCGCTCCTGTGTGAGAAACTTCGATGGCATGCTGGAAACAGTAGAGGACGGAGGCTGGATGCTAAGGAATCAGGGTTGTTGTAGCCAATGATGATTATGGGCTTCACGGGCTTGCTCTTATATAGCCACCAGACGTAGTCAGTTAGACCCAACTGGGAGACCGACCCAGTCGGCCCAAAACGGCCGACTGGAGGTCGGTCTTGAAATAGGCCACCGACCACCCGTTAGAACCGTGGCATAGAATAAAGCAACTGACCTATGATTTCCATTCGACCCAGAGCCATCCAGGATCATCTGGGGCTCCAAACGGGGCCCCCATCCCGAGAGTGGGCTGCCCCAGGAAATGCTTCGTCTACCCTCAGTGCGGTCAGTCATGGGATGCCTTCTCGCACTTGCATGTAGCCTAATTGGTAGTGTGCCAACTCTATCTAAAGCTATCCAGCCATCAGGCCACACATGGCCCCCATCTGGTATCCAAACCAAGACCTGCCGGATAACCGAGCTACTCAAATGCCTTCTCCTCATATGGGGGGCTTACAAGTAGAGTTAGATGGTTCTTGCGTAGTTACACGAGAGTAGAGCATTCATGTCTAGCACCCCCCTCAATGTCCACCCGCAAGTGAACTTACTTTTTTGGCCCAATGCCAAGTCGATGAAGATGCCTCTCCAGCAAGTCTCTTCCAAGAGCCTTCGTGAAGATGTCTGCAACATTCTCTATAGTCGGACAGTACACCAAGTCGACCTCTCCATCCAACTCTGATATTGTGTTTTGTGCGAGCGTCGTACACAGGGTTCTTTGCAATTTCCATGCAACTCTGATTGCCACATGATAACTGCGTAGGCTTGTTCTGCACTGCACCCATGTCCCCTAAAATCCTCCTCAACCATACTGCCTCACAAGAGGCAAAACATGCTGATTTGTACTCAGCCTCGGTAAAAGAAAGAGCAATTGTGGGTTGCTTCTTGTGACCCATGACACAACTCCAGATCCAAGTGAGAAACAGTAACCTATCACTGATCTCCTGCTGTCCACGTCTCCTGCCCAATCTGAGTCACAGAATCTGATCAAGGTGTTGCCCTTGGTATAGGTGATGCCATAATCAAGTGTGCCTTTGATGTATTTTAGCACCCGCATCCCTGCCCTCTAGTGGTTCTCCCGGGGCTTATTGGAAAACATGCTTAGTACACCAGTCGCAAAGCAGATGTCCGACCGCATGTTGCACAAGTAAATCAAACTGCCCACAAGCCTTCTGTACTTCACTTCATCCATCAATGGTGATGAATCCTCATTTGAGAGCTTCACGTCAACCTCCATAGGAGTGCCAATGCCAAATGCCTTCAGTATCTCTCCAGCATACTTCAGCTGTGAGATGATCTGTTTTGGCCCTTGCCAAACTTCAATCCCCAAACAAGAATGCATCAGTCCGAGGTCTGTCGTTTCAAACTCTCTTCTTAGCAACTGCTTTGTCTGCGAGATATTTTCTTCATGGTTCCCTGTTATGACAAGGTTGTCCACATAAAGGACCACGATCATACACCTGCCTCCTTCTCTGTAGATATACAAATTTGCATTAGATGGGCTCCTCTTGAATTCGTTTTACAGAAAGTAGGCATCAATCCGCTGGTACCACACTCGTGGGGCCTGTTTCAGCCCGTAAAGTGCCTTCTTCAGTTTACAGACTTTACCTTCTGAACCAGGGATCACAAAACCTAGTGGTTGTTCCACCTATACCTCCTCCTTGAGATCTCCATTCAAAAAGGTGGATTTTACATCCATCTAAAACACGGGCCAACTTTCCTGTGCTGCTAAAGCCAAAACACTGCAAATTGTGGTTAGTCAAGCTGTGGGAGCAAAAGTATCCTGATAATCAAAACCATGTACCTGTGCGAATCCTTTTGCCATGAGCTGAGCCTTGTACTTATCCAATGTGCCGTCGGATTGTACTTGGTCTTGTACATGCACTTGGTGCCGATTACCTTGCATTTTGGTGGTCGATCCACAAGGTCCCAACTGTTGTTCTTCATTATGGAGCCATACTCCAACTGCATAGCCTCCATCCACCTATCATCACCCTGTGTTTCTTCAAGACACTTGGGTTCTTCAGCACGGATCACCTCTGTCATCAAAGCGTAGTTGACTAAGTGTTCCTGTGCCCTTCTTTGCTCCTCTAATCTCTTGGCCCGGTGGTGTTTGGATGGTTCCTCCTCAATGGCTGGAGGTTCTCTACCATCCAAAAGCTACTTTACCCACTTCGAGAATGGCCGTTGCCGTTGTGGTTCTATAGGCTCTTCTTCCTCTTCTTTATCTTGAATCCTCCCAAGCACCGTTGGGGGAGTTCGGTCTGCTACTGGTGGTTGTACTGGATGGATATCCTAGTCCTGGTTGTCTGGGAAGGAAGCATCCTCCTCCAATTGATGCGGCCGTTCTGAGAAGACCACATCACGACTTACTATTACCTTCTTGGTAACAAGATTATAGAGACGGTAACCCTTCGCCTCTTCACTCTAGCCAAGAAAATACACTTCCAGCTCTTCGGTTCCCATTTGGTCCTGTTAGCATCAGGGACATGCACAAAATAGTCACATCCAAAAACTTTGAAATGTGCAGCTGAAGGTTTCTTACCAAAAAAGGCCTACAGTGGAGTCATCCCATTCACAGCCTTCGTGTAGCTATGATTCAGAATGTAAACTACCGTGTTACATGCTTCAGCCCAGAAAGTCTTTGGCAAATCTTTCCCTTTCATCATACTCCTGCCCATTTTGCAGATGATGCACATCTTGCGCTCTGCTACTCCATTTTGCTGTGATGTATGTGGTGGGGGTTTCTACCTCTTGATCCCGTGACTTTTGCAGTAACTTTCGAATTCACTTGATGTGAACTCACCACCTCTGTCTGATCTCAACTTCTTCACCTTCCTCCCTGTTTCTTTCTCGACCATTACATGCCATTCTTTGAACTTACTAAAAGCCTCATCTTTAGTCTTTAGGAAGTATATCCATATCCTTCTACTGTAGTCATCAATCAGCATCATGAAGTAGTAGGAACCACCCAAAGCTTCCATCTCCATCTTTCCGCAGAGGTCCGTGTGGACGAGCTCTAGAGGAGCCTTTGCCCTATTGGCCTCTTTAGGAAAGGGCTGCCGATGCTACTTGCCCATCATGCAAGCTTCACATACATCGGGCAGATCTATAATTTCTGGTAGGTCTGTAATCATTTCACTTTTATGCATCTCCTTTAAAGAACTAAGGTTTAGATAACCAAACCTCTCATGCCACAGCTTAGTGTTGCTCACATCAGCTCGAGCACTAAAAGCTGAGAGTTCGTAGATGTTGTTATGCCGTGTACCTTTACCAATGACCTTCCCTTGAAGATCCAAAATCTATGTGCCATTCTTATTGAAGTGAACTTTGAGGTCCCGATCCGTGATCGCAGAAATGGACAACAAGTTCCTCTTGATATCTAGCACATAAAGAACATCGAACAACTATTTTACAACTCCATCTGACTTGAGAGCAATCATACCTTTTCCTTTTGTTGGCATTTTGCATCATTGCTGACTGCTACCAGGATGTCATTCCCTACTGAATGTAGAGAGGTATACCAATCCTTCTCACTGGTCATGTGGCGCGATGCACCACTGTCAATAATCCAAGGTTCATCTGCAAGTACATGAACTGCCTCCGTGCAAATCTCCTTAATTGCTATGAACAGCTCTACTAGTACTACCTGCGCGCTGTTGCTGGACTCTTTCTTTACTCCGTTCTTCTCATCTGCAATCTTCTTCCGACACTCATTGTACTTGTGCCCTGCCTTGTTGCAATAGAAGCACTTGATCTTCTTCTCTCTTTTTATCATCAGAAGAAGGTGGGTTACTACAGTCCTTACCCTTACCTTTCTTTGATCCAACTAAGAAAGCCGAATCTTTTCCAGTCCTCGTCTTTTGACACATCTCCTCCTCCAGAAGCATTGCGTTGAAATCCTCAAAGTTGAGGGGTGGATTTTTGTTCTCCGTATTTAGCGCCATAACAAGACCGTCGTACTTTGGTGGGAGAATCCGTATGCACCTTCGTGCTAGATTCTCACTGGTGATGGTGATGGTGATGCCAATCGCAATCATCCGATCGCGCAGATTCATCATCCCTGGTGATGAACTTCTCTGTCGTTTCAGACTCAGACAGTTTCTCATTTGCGAGTTGAGTCTCCTAATTCTGAATTCACGTCTGATTCGTGGTCTCGTACTTATTTTTCAAGACCGTCCATGCCTCCTCTGATGTGGTGACATGTTGAATTAATGCCATGACAAAATCACTTACACTGCAGACACTTCACCCCTTTCGCTCAAAATAATTACACAACAATTTTCTAATGGGATTCCTTAATTACATGGTTATATTTCCTTGCTTGTAATATTTTGTTGATTTGATTATACTTATATCTTTCCATGTACCATGCATTACAAGGGAAGTAGACAAAAATGCAAGATTGGATTGTTAGAAAGCCCAGTCAAGATCTTGGAAAGAGTTTACAAGATGTAGCTACAATACATGTGGACAATTGAAGATTAAAAAAACAATAAAATGTAGAATTTTGACATTACAAATGAAGAAGAATTATAGAAGTATCATCCTATTCACTTAGGGTGTTCAATGAAAAATATGTGACTATCACATGAGCTCAATTAAAGTTTATTTTTTTATGTAAATTTACCAAATAGTAATTACATAAGGGGTTTTTTTTATGAATTTTAGAGAAAAGTGTTTGTATAGGAAAAGGGGCCAGTTTTTAAACTCAAAATTAATAGATAAGGTATATCTAATATACCCTTTAAATGCATGTGAGAATGTAGTTTTCTAAAAGTTATCTATATATTGAACCCTCATTCGCATGTTTAATAAGCAAGTTTACACATGGATTTCTAAGAGCTTTCAATCAGTTGGTTTAAATTGGCCCTTGAAACTAATTTATATGTATTCAAAATGTAAGAATCAGTTATTTTATGATAATCTCATTGGAAATGAAGTCCTAGTTGAACTCATTGAACCCGCATCTTTACCGCATGAACCAGAAAGAATTTTAGATAGACAAGAAAAAAGAATGTGACATACTATATGGCAAGAATGTTTGGTTAAGTGGAAAGATAGATCTAAAGAGAGTTCTACTCTTGATTACCATGCAATAAATAATTTACAAATACCGCACAAAATGTTTATATTCACCATGCAAGTATTTGTATATTACCGTGCAGTTTAGTTTACCTATATATAGGGTCACCGTACTATTGTCAATGTCCAATCAAGCTTGCTAGAGTCACAAAAACAATAAAAAGAGATTTTAAAATGGATTAACAAGCTACATGAGTAGCTCACATTTACCTGTTTTTATCAAGATCACTTAGATATAAAATGGTTTATTTTAATATTTTTGGTTAGTAGACTAAATTATTTTATTTTTTGTTAGTTGATAGTTGCATATAAGCTATTTTTGAATAGTTTGTAGAGTTGGTAGTAGCATATAAGTATTTATTTTGAAATTTTTATAGGTATAGCAGGGTTTATTTCAATAAGTTTAAAATGTTACTTTCACATGTTTTATGTTTAGTTCATAGTTTTTAAAATGATACTAAAGTATTATATGTAATTATTATTTAGTATTCTTTTTAGAGTATTTTTAAGATAAGGTTCATGTGTCAGTTGAGAGCTTTGCTTATGCCAACTCGTAACAACTCACGTCGATGTAATATATGTATTTGTTAATAAGTACGAGAATACTCAACTTTGAATCTATGTGAGGCTAAGTTGCATTGATTCACTCAAAATTTTTCCCTAATTCGAAGAAACGTGAAAAATCACGAATTTCCTGATTTAAAATGAATCCAACACTTTTTCCTAATCTATTCGTATGAATAGCTTACTCGTACAAATACATTTAGTAATTTTTTTTGAATCATATATGAAATAAAGTATAAACCATTAATGTCGATAACTTGGTAGTGCATCATTTGTATAAGTCTATAGTAAACGCCATAGTAAATATATTAGTAAATAAATACCATAGTAATTATAATATAAAATATATTAATTTAAATTCAAATATTTTGTTAAAGTAAAATAACTTCACTGAATAGATCATAAAAAGTTACACACTTTTTCTCCTTGATCCGAGTTGTAGATCACATGTTATATCCATGGAGATCCCCATGGCCATAACTTGAGATCCGTAGCTCAGATTCAGGAGCTCTAAAATGGGAAAGTGTGTGGTTTTTTATTATCTATTCAATGGCATAGAATTTATTCATAAAAGAATTATTTACATGAATAAATTTAAATTTACTCACATAAGAAATAACTTTATTTCACAAAATTCATTCACGTAGACTTTTTTCACATGAGAAATAAACTAGTATTTATTCACATAAAAGAATTTACAACCCAAACAATTTGCTTATATATTTTTTCAAAAAAGAAAGAACACAAACAATCACATTTAACACAAATAGATTAAACTAATATAAATAAATACACAATTTACAATTTATACAAGAGATGAAGATCTCCAACAAGAGATCTTAAGAGCTTTAACAAATAAAAACACAAAAATAATTTACACAAGAGGTTCTAAGAAATTTAACAAACAAAAACACAAAAGCAATTGTACATAAGAGATCTTAAGAAATAAAAAACAAGAGATCCTAAGGACTCTAACAAAAAAAAGCACAAAAACAATTTACACAAGAGATCCTAAGAACTCTAATAAACATAAACATAAAAACCATTTACACAAGAGATCTTAAGAACTCAAAAAAGAGATCCTAAGAACTCTAACAAACAAAAACATAAAAAAATATCAGAGAAGAGATCCTATGAACTCTAACAAACAAAAACACAAAAACAATTCACACAAGAGATCTTAAGAGCTTTTAAAAAAGCTCCTAAGAACTCACACATTCAAAAATAAAAATTCCATCTTATTTTAGACCTTAGCGATTGCTTGAGCAATCTAAGAGGCCTTCCTTGTTTTCTTTTCCATCTTTGATCTCTATTGCTCAGCTAGAGAACCAAGTGCAAGATGAGCAAAGTACAAACAACTATTGGCCTATATAGAAGAAATTATTCGTACTATTAGTTTTATTCATAAGAATAAGCTATTCGTACTAATACCTATTCGCACAAATACTTTTAATTCATACAAATATTGATGGATGATGTGGCAAATTGTGAAAAAAAAAATGTGATGTGGCAGCGAATTTTTTGCTCGTTTTTTTTCCAAACGAATTATTCGTCCAAATTTCCCAAATTTTTCGAATCACGAATTCGACCTTTTCTAGTTAGGTGTGAGGCTTACAAGTATGCTATCTTATATAAAGCCATTTGCAGTCTAACCATTTGTGTGGCTCACGTATTCTAGCCTCTATCAACTTTCAAATCATACATGCTAGAAATAACGATATGTGTATTTGATATTGATGTATGCAATTTCATATATGATGACACATTATAAAATAAATGTTGCATGTGCTATTTGCAACTAAACATAATTGCTTAGAAATTGATATTTGTTGATAGATTATAGTGTATAGACAATATAGATTTCATATACTATAGAAATGAAAATAATAAGATAAATAAATTAGAAATACAAATAATATTAGATGTACAAGATCGCTAGCAATTGTACTAGTATGACATGTGGAATACTTACATTCATCAACAAAGCATGATGTTAGAAATAGTCATAGTGCATATAAATGCCTCCTCGAGAAAGAGTGGGACAAAAAAAAAGGTGGCCCACGATCCCATCCCATGTCTATTTTAATAGGCATATTACCACATGTTTATTCATCCAGTTATGTTAAGAGGGAACAAGACAGTTGGATGGTTTCTCTCTCTTGAGGTCTAACTAGCTTATAAAGAATGCTATAAGTTGTAAATAGAGTGTAAAATTTTTAAGATCTAATTGTAAGATATTATAGGCTACGATGAAATCATTGCTAGACATTGCACTAGTGTGTGTGATATACCAACACTCATTTTTTATAAAGCTTAATGATGTGAAGCAGATAGATGATTTCTAGAGAAAGAGTGCCGACCATCCCATGTAGATTACTAGATCTGTAATCATCTTGTTATGTCAAGAGGGGACAAGACAAATGGATGGTTTTCTATCTCGAGGGGTCAAGTTGGCTTGCATGGAATGCTACAATAGAAATGTTATAGATGTCTAAGATGTAGAAATTAATGAGAAAAGAAGAAACTAGTTTTATCAAAGTGCCACAAGTTGAAAAAGATATAAGCTTAAGTGTGGTAATTCATAGGTCCATAGATTAGGATGGCCATGGTTACTTTATGATAGATTATAGCTTTTCGAATGATAAAGGGAAAAGACCAGGGATAGAGAGGGGAAAAGAGGGAATGAAGGGAAAATAGAGGTTCCCAAAGAGGAGATGAAGGGAAAAGAGAGGCAGAAACAAAGTGAAATATGCAGAAAGAGAGAAGAAAAGAGAGGGATGAAGGGAAAAGAGAAAAAGAGAGATGGAACATGCAAAAAGGAAAAGAGAGGGGAAACTGGAGGGGGAGAGAGAAGGGATGAAGGAAAAAGACAGCAAATGAGAGGTAAAAGATAAAAGAGAGGGAATGAAGGGAAAAGAGAGGGAAAGAGGTAGAAAGAGAGGGGATGAAGGGAAAAGAGAGAAAAAGCAAAGGGAAAAGTGAGCAAATGAGAGGGCAAGACATAAAAGAGAGGGGATGAAGGAAAAAGAGAGAAAACGAGAAGGGAAAACAAAGTGAATGAGAGGGCAAGAGATAAAAGAGAGGAGATAAATAGAGCAGGAAAGATAATAATAGTGTCAATATCTTCATCAATATTTGCATCAATAAATACCAACGGATATATCAACGAAAACATGGATTTTTTATCATAGTTAGTCTAGTTTTTGCACTTTCTGAGTTTTGATTTGATCTTTAGCATGGTTTTGAATGTGAGAAGATGGATAGGATGAGTGACCTCATTGGATGAAGGACATTGCTTGGGAGCTTAGAGTGGCTTGATCAGGGGTTGTGAATGTGAGCAGATGGACAAGATGAGTGGGACCTCATCGGATGCAAGACCAATGCCTAGGAGCTCAGAGTGGCTTGATCATAGGTTGTGTTGTCCTTGCACACAGTGCGACCAGTCAATTCAAGATCAACATCAAATTATCAATGTGCCATGTGCAGGTGTATCGGGTGTTTGTACATGAGGCTTTTCAAATTCCAAAGGCTACTTATGCTAGATCATCAATGATTCTATGGTGTTTAAGTCGTGGTTGCATACATATTGCATGTGTGTAACATTATTTATATAGTTTGAGGAGGGCAAGAGGGGACCTACATCCCATGGTGGTACCAGACTTGGCCATGCAGTCGAGCGAATTCAGGAGAGATACATGGATCATGCTTAGAGCTAGAGGATAGTCTCCTATGTGTGAAAGATGATGATAGTGTCTCTTATGTGTGAGATGATGATGGTGAGGGTATAGTCGACATGATGGATGAAATTTTTAGAGGTATAGCATTACATGTCTACGTGATGCCCAAGTTTGAGACCATCATGTGAGAGTTGTAATCAACACCATTGTACAATGGTGCTCGAATGTCAAAACTATAGGCTTGCCTATCAATCCTACATTTGCAAGAAAGGTATGGCTAGCTAGACATCAGTGTCTCTGCCTTATTCAGGTTAGTTCATTCAAACAAATTGAATATTTTGATCTTATTTTAATAATTATTAGTATCATGTTGTTAATGCTCCTTGCATATGTGAATTGTAATAGATTGCTCCAAATGATGTTGCCTGACCCAAATACCACATGTGCATCAAGGGATGAAGCGAAAAAGATGGTGACAAGTGTTGGGAAGGATTATAACACTATCTATGCTTGTCCTAATGTCCATATTCTCCTTGGTAATGCACATGAAGGATTGGTTAATTATCTAGAGTGTGGGGCACAGTGTTATAAGAAGGTGAGAACATCGCAATGAAGGTCTTGAGACATTTCCCAATCATTGCGATAATAAAGCCTACGTTCAAATGCAAGTCTATTGCAGAGTTGATCACATGGTATGCTACACATCAGTCCATTGATGATACTTTTCGGATTCCTCCAAATTGTGTTGATTGGAAGCACATAGATAGCATGTGGTTGGACATTGTAGTGGAGCCATGTAACTTACATCTTGGGCTTGCGATGGACGACGTGAATCCTTTTGGGTTAGTTCAACATCTTAGTCAACATGGTCTGTAGATTTGGTGAATTACAACATCCCATCATGGTGGCTGACAATAATGAAGGGACACCTCATGCTTGCCCTCCTCATGCCAGGAAAGTACAAGGCAAAGAATATGGACATATACATGGCACCTTTGATAGAGGAGCTCCATACCCTATGGAGAGGCATACGTGTGTGATATATTTGTAGACCTCTAACGCATACCAATGGCATTTCCATTAGTGAAATTTTGATGTGGACAATTCATGACTTTCCAGGATATGGGGAGTGCTCAGGTTTGTGCTTGTACATCTATGCATAATGATATTTTTATGCTTTAATTTGTGATTAATCGATGCATATGTAATGACTTTTTTATGTAGATAGGTCTTTAAACGAGTGGGTACCATCGTTGCCCTATTTGTGGTGATCGTTTGGATGCACGACACTCCAAACATTTAAGGAAGTTGGCCCTATGAATGTCATATACGATACCTTTCACTTAACCATCTTGCACGTGAAGGTCAACGTGGTCATAAACCAACTTCTTTGATAACAAGTCATTGGCATAATGCTTGGATAGTGAATGGAGAGAATCCTCCACCACCAGGTATTAAGAGGCATTCGATCTTTCATGCGCTTCCTTATTGGGGTCAGTTATAGATCAATCATCTCTTAGATCCCATGCATATCTTCAAGAATGTGGGAGCTTCTATTTAGGCAGATTTAGTTGGTGAGAAATACACAAGGCTAGCATGAGAAGACTTAAGGAAAATGGATAGGATGCTTGAATTGTGGTACGAAATGCGTGGTAGCAAAGTAATTCTCCTAAAAGCACCATGGATAGTTTCCAAGAGAGAGGAGGCAATGCTCAAGAAGGACATTACCTCTTTTTGGACAACTACAAGACACATGCACTGCTTCAAAGGACGATAAGCTTAGTGGCTGTAAGTCCCATGATTGGCAAAAGTTTTTACAGTATGCATCCATGTTTCAAATTGATATACATATGTATAGTAATGCTTGAATGTCGCTCATATGATTGTGTGTGCTACTATAACTATTAATGTGATAGTTTGCTATAAATCTCTCATTGCTTGGATAGTTTATCCTCCCAATTATAGTGAAAGGATGTTTATTAGAGATGTTAGAAATGTTTTCTACAAGATCAATGGTATTGTGAGGTCTACTTACCTTTCATATGACCTTCTATTCTAATTAATTTTGAATGACGCCCAATTTTTTCATCTTATATGGGTATCTGGAATAGATGTATCTCCCAAAAAGAGATCTCTTTATCGAGCATGGATAAGGCTAGGGTGGACTTCATCAAAGTTATGTCCTTGCTTGAGAACCTCTTTCCCTCAAGTATATATGATGACTCTAATGCACTTGCTTGTACGCATAGTAGAGATGGTTGCCATTGTAGGAACAGTTCATAGTTGTTTGATGTTTTTCCTCAAAGCTTTTATGAAAACTTTGAACGGATTTGTAAGGCAAAAAGCAAGACCTCAAGGAAGCATGGAAAAGGGGTGGCTTGTGAGTCACTGGTATGTATCACTAAGTTTCTTGCATCCATGGATCCTGATATGCCACACATTTGGCATAATAAGGATGATGATCATATCAATGCCAAGGTTGCTCAAGGAAAAGGGATTCTAAGAAATATGGGTGAACAGCCAAGGGAGAAATTTGACAAGTTTTGTATCCTAAATAGCAAGGACATGCAAAAGAAGATTTAGAGATATGATGAGGGAAAACATAAAGAGAAAATGCAAGGAGGAGATTTAGACCATATCCACATGACCTTCTTGTTCTCCCAAAAGACATGTCACACAACTCACTACAACAAGCTCTTCATAAATCCAAAGGTGATGGAGAGATAGTATCCCAACAAGAGTGGGAGTTTGCATGAGGATGTGACCTACATGTAAGGTTTCTTACTTTTTTATTTACTTAAGTTAATCATGACCACAATCGCTATAAAATGCAACCTCAATGGTTTTTTTTTTTGGAGTAGAAAAAGTATAGTGCATTATGGTCATGTGGACAACTTTTTTTGTGGTGGAACACATCGATTCAAAGAGAGTCACATTTGATTGTGGAGGTATAGCTTACTTTATACAAGATAGCCGAGCAAGTGCATCTGGTACCAACCTCCTTTCCTCACAATTAGATTATTGTGGGACCATACGTAAAATCTATAGAGTTGGATTTAGACTATTTAGTACTCTTATTCTTGGCCTAAAATGGTTTAGCCAATCTACAATGGTCCCAATGCTATAGTCAAGAAATATAGTACTTAGTGGGTTTTTTGGTCATAGACTCCACCAAACTCTAGACCAATGAAAGTGATACTTTTGTTCTTCCTAAACAATGTGAACAGTAGGTACATCTTTGTCTTTAAATGATCAAAACATTCATATTCTCATACTTATGCCTAAACCAATATAAATAATGGCATTGTAAATTTGAACATAGGGGGATCATTCTGATCCAAGAGGGTGGTATGTGGTCCAAGTTGCTTCTTGAAGTAAACCAACTTTCAAAGATAGGGATGTGGACATAGAGATGCCAATATCTACATAACAATATTAAGATCACGATATGGACCAAGAAGAAGGTGGAAATAACGACATTGTAATAGAAGAAGGTGGAGATCAAGACATTGGGGAAGAAGATCGAGATTTTGCATCACCTGATATTATTGAATAGGTTGAATTAGAGGAGCATGACTTAGTTGTTATATAGACCTTGATGATATAGGTGAGTTGAGCATAGAACTAGAGACATACTTATTTGGCATGATGGCCTTGGCCGAAGACATAGCACTTGGTGTAAATGCTAGTAATTGATTCTTTTGCCATCGAGAAGGCTTCTTATCCTTGGTCGTTTCACATTTATACTTGCATTATGTCAAATTGTATATTAAGTTCATCACGAATATATGAGAATTTTTAACTCGAATTTGGTGTACATACACTTAGGTTTCTTATCTTTAAAATGATCAAACTTGTAGTGGAAAATGATTTTGGCTCCTATTGCAAACAACATTCTATAAATTCCATTAGGGAATACCAGACTTGGTATACAAGTTAGAATATTAGTCGGTAAATGGTTTACCAGAGTTGGTAATGATGTCGATATTATCATGAGTGTTACAGATGGTATCATGTCTGAGAACAATGGTTGTACCAAGTGGCAAGATGGTTTCCACAGCCGCAGCATAAACAAAACTCTAAGGCCTGCAAAATGGTGGGAGGTAAGTGTCAAAAATAGATGAGCGTGTTGTAGTGTATGGCAATGCTGATAAATATAAGATATTCATATAGCACCCTAGATGGTTTGAAAGTGACCACTACACTCTATTTAATGTGTAGATCTATGATTGCAGTTTGTCGATGCTTGGGGCATTTAGTACATAAAAGTCCCCTAAATTACATGTGTTCAACAAAAGGGATTTAACTATTCCTTATACACCTTTCGTATGTAGATTTTTGTAAATCCACAAGAAAATAAAACCCCTTCTACTAAACTAACATGCTATCATAGATAATTCTTAGTAGAATCCCTAAGATTTGATGGAAGTACTAGAGATAGCCTAGAATTATCCAAGGATGGCCTAGGAGGTTCCAAAGTATGGATTGGATAGGGATGTCAATGTGGAAGCATAAGTCATGCTACTAGTGTGTTAGTATACTAGGACAAAGACTTTTTGGTTTTGGAGCACTAATGAGACATACTTTCTCAAATGGTTGAGATCATACCAATTGAAAGTTTCCCCATCTAAGCTAACCCTATCTTCATAAATTGCCTTGTTCCTAGCATGACTCAAACCCACAAACGTATTCACATGATAGTAAGATTTACAAATCTAGTGAATGGAGTGTAGTCAATGGCAACAGCTCAACTAATCATCGATGCATCATTCCATTTAGTCCCACTTTGATGCAAAATGCTCAAAGTTATCACAATGGGATTACAATGAGCATCAATATCATCTTCCCTCAAATTAGATTGAGTCATCAAACTATCCTCATTATCATTCCCATTTTCAACAAAATATTCTACTGCTTGCTCTATAGACTCTCAATTGTGCATATACATGGGTAGAATTGAAGAGTTCTTTCTTGGATAATTTTAGACCAATTGTGTCTTTCGTCATTGATGGCGACATTATGCAAGTGTTCCTTGGTGAATCTAATAGCGTGAAAATGAATATTCTAGCAAAGACACAAGAATCATAATCTCCACATGACCTTGCGACATTCTTTGTCAAGAGATTGCAATGTATACATGTTCATAAAGATTGTGCATATCTCCAAGTTGCAATCATGTTTCGAATATGTTTGTAAAATTATGTGGCATATCATTTTATGTATATGTAAGAAAGTACGAGAGATGCTTCATATAGCAAGCAAGATTGAATGTTTGAATTGAATATGGGATAATTTCTTAGGTAGAATCACCTGATTATTTTTTGTTTCCAATGTCTATCATTTCAAGAATACTATAACTCTAATTATGTATTGCTTGTGTGAGAATAAGGATGACAGGACATGAACATGGAATGGGGTGAGATGATTTGATAGCAACTAGATTCAAATGTAGAAGCTTGTTTCAAAGCCCAATACAATACAATTGGATTTGTTACACTACATAATATGGATGTGTATACAAGGTTCAAGAATTTTTTACTTGACATGCAATGCTCATACCATGCTGGCAAATCATAGCCTAGGGTATCAATACAAAGGAATTCATTTATGAGACCTTTGTATTCATTTATGAGACTACGTAATGAACCAAGTTTATTTATTAAATATATTTTAAAATATGTTTTCGTTCAACTTTCAAACCCTCTAGTAATGAATGGTAAAAGGCACAAAGACATTGATAAAAGAATGCTCTCACAATATTGGTATTTAAGTGTCTTCAAAATTACATTACTAGAGCATGAAAAATGGGCGTTGCAAAATTTTCAAGAAAATGTTCTAAATGTTATTTGAAATTGTGTGTGTGTGTGTGTGTGTGTGTGTGTGTGTGTGTGTGTGTGAGAGAGTGAGAAGAGAGAGAGAGAGAGAGAGAAAAGCTAGCGATTAATTAATTAGACGATGAGCAGGGGCGATTCACATAAGTAAGGTAATCTTCGATTAAAGGCGACGGGTGCAATCTTCAAGAGTGTTGTGGCTTCTTGCAAAAGCCTCTTGCCCTGGGTAGTAAAAGAGGAGGAGAAGGGGGAGAGGGAGCAAGGGGCGGGGTAGTAGAGTGCAAGCAGTGAAGGGGGGTTGTGAAAGCCTCTCAAGGACAGGGAGGAAGAGAAGGCGAGGAATTGAGAGAGGAGGGGGGGGGTGAGTGGAAGGCAGGAGGAAAAGGGGAGGAAGGGGGAGAGAGGGGGAAGGGAGAGGAGTAGGAGACTTGTGAGAGAGGCAAGGGGGAGGAGGAAGGGAGGAGAAGGGGTAGCTATGGTTGATTAAGCGCATGGAGAGGAGGGGGAGGGAGAGCGACACGCGATGAGATTGATCGATGAATAGGTTAATCGTCAAAATGAATAGGTTAATTGTCAAAATGAATAGATTAATCGGCACACCGGAAATTAGGAAGGTGAAGAAATTATTTAATAGAAAAGTGCGAATAAATAACAAATGACATTATAATAAGAAAGAAAGACTAAAATGTAGATGAATCACATCACAAAGGAACGCTTACAAAAAGGGTGCCATAAAAAGGTAGATTTAAAAGGATTAAAGGGCTGTGGATGGAAGAAGCGACAATGTATAAATAATACGATACCGGACTTTATTTGGGGTTCCTAACGTTGACGGTAAGGACTAGAGTAAAGTGTAGGCGTTTTAGTCTAGTTCTGGTGTAAGTCCCGAGAGAGACGAACTGTGAAGTGGAGCAAAACAGAGTGTTAATTTGTGAAAATGGAGTGGAGGAGGATCTGATGATGGGAGGCTGAGAGGCTGAAAAGGGAGGACAATACAATTTCCAAGAGGCAATGTGATGGAGACAAGATGGGGATGAGTGAATGCAATGGAAAGGAGGGATGCATATGATCTTGAAGAAGGAAGCATGGAAGGAAGAAAAACAATGTCAACAAAAGTGTTGGGAGATGTGAAAAAAGATCTGAAATGCTCGGAGGTACCTTTTCCTTATTTGTATTGTATGTTGGCGACGGTGCAGAAATCATCGTAGCTCTCATTTCATCACCTTCTTCTCCAATCTCCATCATCTCCCATGCTCTCCATTTCTCAGTAATTCGTCATCGCTCCGCACCAGCAGTCGCTTCATCCTTTCCAATTTCTTCTCCCCCGAATCCGTCGCTTCACAGTTCACCTCACACGCCTTCCGCTCCTGAAAATCTTTCATCCTTTACGGTTTCCTGACCCCTTCAAGATTTGCTCCCGCTTCCCCGAGACACCCGTCAATTCGTGAACGTTTAAGTATGCACTCGAGGCGCATCCCTGTCTCATCGGACAAAACAAACGGGGGCGCCCATGATGCGCCATAGGCAACTAGCGGTTAAAGAATGATAAGCTCCAGTACTGTTTTCTTCTACCGATCGGCGATCACTGTCTGACGCCTGCAACGACGTAGATTCTTGAGCGACGGGAGATTTCTTGTCAAAAGGGAATTTAACGGAAATCTCGAGGTGGTCCGGTGTATGTGCGTGTATGATGGACGGAACGCCTCGTTGCGCATGCGCATGAGGTATGTGAGATCGAAAATGCGCATGCGACTCAGATCCAAGCGCACAATCCGCACAACAGTTTAACGGCAGCAATCGATTCATATCACCCCTAAAAAAGCAAGACTTTCCAAAGCATACGCCCTGATATTCATGCACTACGCCCTATTGACACATGGTTGCTCAAAATTAATCCATTACTATTAGTGGTCACTCCGATTGATTGACGAACATCAACAGATCTCCAAACCACCATTTCTTGAGCACCTAACATGAGAACACCTTCCGGTCTCACGCAAAAATTGTATTTACAAACGAACATGAGACCACATCGTAGAGACGATGCTCATCATTTCTGCCACAACAGCAGGCACTAATGTACATTTTCCTATTTCTAGTCTGCAGATAGTTCATTTCGCGCACGGCTTTCGGTGTCCTCGATAAGCGTCGCTTATTTCCTTGGCGATGAGCTGAGCGTCTATTGCGCCTCCGAGAATGCCTTTCTTGCACAAACCTGCTGCATACAGGCCGTTCTCTCCTTTCCAGTTGTATGGCGAAGGCGGCGACTTCGGCAGACCATCTGCGGCGAAAAACCCGTCTTCGTCCTGCAAAGCACAGTTTCACAAATACAACAAACATGAGCACAGACTTTTGGAAGACGACCTCAGAGTCGACGATTCATCCTTCGCCAAACGCTCGATGAACGACATGCAAAAACGTCTGTACCTTAAGCCAGCGCGGAACGTTGCTCCTGTACCCAGTTGCACATATTACTACATCAAAGCTCTCGTTCAGCCCATTTATAAACCGGACTCCTTTTTCGGTGAAGCATTCCACAGCAGGTTTCACCTGAAATTTCACCAGAAGAAAGGACGATTTGATTTTGACGGACAGCAAAAGGTTCAATGCGTTCATCGTGACCGCCAGAACAACTAGGGTTTATTACACAGCGTGCGAGAGAACATCCAGTTCTAACCTTAATATCACCGCACTGAATTCTGGCTAATGTTCCGACATCCAGCACCGGGGTTTTCCCCATCTTGTTCTTCAGTTCCAGAGGTCCAACCTTGGGCCTTTTAATACCACAGGCAGACGTATCTCCTAGTATCAAGCGGCTGTAAGAGACTAGGATGTAGTCCACTAGCCACACAGGAAGAAACTTCATCAACCGCATTGCCACAGAAAAAGTAGATTTCCAAAGCACTTTGAGTGGCAAAATGTGCCGCTGCAAAAACAAAAGGCCAAAAACAGTTCAGGCTCAACTGCGAAAATCAGCTCACAGTTTCTTTTCTAACATGTAAACCACGAATCCACATATCTACACACACTGGCATAGCGAATGACAGGAGGTGAGGGTTTCCTTGCAGGTTTTCAACTGGAAACAGATTCTTCTACCGGAAACTCGTGGTGATGATCGCAAGCCGTACGTGAACATGAAAAAGCGACTCGGAGCAAATTTTTCGACCTAAATGCTAACGTTACAGTCAAAGAACTAGACAAGAACTTACTGGGCTTCGCACTGCGACGGACGTCATTCCAGCACTGCCATTCTCTACTAAATCCAGAGCAATTTCCATTCCGGAATTACCAGAACCAACCACGAGAACTTTCTTTCCTTTATAGTCTCCTCCGTGCCTGTATTCACTAGAATGAATGATAATGCCATTAAATTGCTTCGTCCCTTCAAGATCTGGCATCACGATTTCAGCATTCTCGCCTGTAGCGACCACCAACCACCTCCCGACGTACTCGACCTTCCGGGCTTCTCCAGAAACCCCTGTATTCAGAGTTTGAACCCGCCATTCCTTGGACCGCTCATCAAATGTTGCGGAGACGACCATTTCGTTAAACGTAGGCTGCAACTTGAACCTGTCCTCGTAATCATCCAAGTATTCGATGAACTGTTTCCGGGTGATGAAGTTCGGATAATCCTTGGGGAAACGCTGCAGAGGGAGCTCACAATACTTCTTATCAATGTGCATGTGCAGGCGATCGTAGGTCTTGCCTTTCCAGAGGGAGGCGATGCAAGCGGAGCGTTCGAGGAGGACGGAGGGGACGCCACGGAGTTTGAGGCAAGCGGCAGTGGCCATGCCGGAGGGACCAGCGCCGACGATGATAGCGCCAGGGACGGGGGAGAGGGTGAAAGGCTGATGGAGGGAGGAGGGGGGGAGGGGGAGGGGGAGGGAAGGGGGAGGGGGAGGGGGAGGGGGAGGACGAGGACGAGGAGGAGGTGGTGCATGGAGGATTGGAGAAGATGGCGATGGAGCTGGAGAGGGTGAGGAAGAAGGAGGAGAAGAAGAAGAAGAGGAATGGCGAAGGAAAAAAGCTTGGAAGAAGAAGGAAGAAGGGCGAAGGAAGAAAGCTTGGAAGAAGAAGGAAAAGAAGGAGGAAGAAGAAGAAGAAGACGGCGACGCCATGAAAGCTTGGAAGAAGCGAGCTGAGTGTGTATGTTGTGACAGATCGTTACGACCGGGCTTATTAATAGGCCCCGTTCTCGTTCCTAATCTCCACGTGTACTGTCTCCCACTTTTTGCCTTCTTTTTTTTTTGTTTTTTGTTTGGGCCCGTCCGCTTTTTCTTCATCGGGAACTTTGGCACCTTAGTGCGCGTCGACCGCCCTTTTCTGCCCTTTAGTAGTTTTGTTTGTACTCCCTGTTTGCGATGGGGAAACATTCTTCCCTTTTGCCCCCCCCCCCCCCCCCAAAAAGCCTCTTCGCCGCCAACTTCAGCCCCGCCCGCCAATTTAGCCCCCCCCTCCTCGCCCTCCTCCACGTGTCCCTCCTTCTCCCTCCCATTTAACCCCCACCAGCCGTATTGTGACTAGGGAATTCCCGCCGCCATTTCATCCCCCCACTCCCCCCCTCGCTCCGTGTGCCCCATCAGCGACATCCCAGCTCTTGGACGCCGCCCCTTTCATAATCAGAATGCATCTAACACGAAGATGAATTTCATTCAAGTGGCGTGCATGAGATGGAGTCGGAAATCGGCATCGAGAGCCGATTCTTGCGAGGATACCAGGCACTGTCGCGCCAATTTTCCGACCGGAAATCCCGATTCCAATTTTCGACTGTCAATAGAGGGGGGAGGCGGTGCCAACAGGACACGTGTCGTCATTTTAGTGGTCAAACGGTGGCATATTTGGGACTCCATGCAACAAGTAGGGCAGTTCAAACTACAAGGTTCAAAGTGAGGTGATGACCGGTTGGCCCCGGTGTTTGTTAGAATCTAAACGGTTATTGTGTCTGCTCAAAATTATGACTATTAATGTTCTTGGATCTAACGGTCCATATCTCTGATCCGCCAACCCCCGCCATTGACAGTGCAAGGAAAAGGGGGCGAATTGAAAGCACAAAGAGAGAGAGAGAGAGAGAGAGACAAAGAGAAAGAGAGAAGCGGGGGGGAAAAAGCCAAGGATTTCAAGGGATAGAAATAGAAGAGTCAGATGTTGCTCCAATCAAGGCATGCCCAAAAAAACTGAACATAAAAATCTTTCAAGCCCTAAGCCCTACCCCATTGGGGACAGGCGAAAAACCAAGCCCAACTAATGAAGTTTCTCTTGGAGATACACAGACATGAGGGGAGTGGACCCAAAGTTGTGTGGCCACAAAATTAATTTGAAGAAGGATCAAGTGGCAGAGTGGCAACTCCATCATCATAAGCCATTATATCAAATTCAAATCTAATGGCCTACAAATACCATAGTTTTCTCACCATTCGATCTTAATGCCCATCCAACGGTCCAAAACAGGCACTCCTCATCCACCATTTGATCAAATCTTTGATTGTGTGGTTATAAACATGCATCCACAAAGGCCATTAAACAAACTACGAATGATCACTCCTGTGATACTCCCTCACCAAGCCATTGATAATAGAAATCAGGATGGGGCGGCCATTACAATCAAAAACTGAGCAAAAATCGGTAAAATTGCTCCCAGCCTAACGGTCCATCGCCGATTTCATTGGTTTCCTCCACGTCAATTCCCTACTCCATGATATCTTATGAGTGGATAGCATCAAAACCAGTTCTCTTATGCCACACCTCAAAATCTATGGATGTAGTTCCTAGTGAGCAATCATTTCACATACATATTGCCAAGGGGCCTCACAACCAAATGGTCCCATGCATAAACCATGAGGTAATAACCATACCACTTGCAATACTCATGAGCCACATACCACCACTAACATAGACACCCAAAAAGTAACATGTATGCAAATTGTGCCAAAAAATTTTCGCAAAGCGCTCACCTCGTTACAATCGTCCCTTCAACACAAACTTATGTAGCATTCAAAGACCTTCCTATGTAGACCTTAGTGAAGTTAAGCTAACAAGAAAGGGAGCAACAAAATTGTAGCAGACATCTTCAAGCTATTTACTACCACTTATTTTCTAAAGGAGATTGACTTGCTCCAAAAATCGGATTATAATTGGATTACCTAGCTTGACACATACTACAAATTCACACTTGGAACTACTAAGCTAGAACCTTGTTCACCTTACCGATTGTGCCTTTCTCTCCCCTCCATATCATTTGTCCATTACCTTCCCCTTTCTGGTATCAGAGATCGTAGCCTCAAAAAAAGGATCTACCCAAAAGTTCAAGTCACTTCAAGAAAAGAGACACCAAGAAAAAATTAAACACTTAAAAATTTTAGCCTAACCTCCATTGATCAACTCCCAACAAAAAACAACAAGCCCTCGCATTTCCATTAACTATTTCTCTTTTATAAGCACTAATTATTTAACTCAATACATTACCTGCATCAGAACCTTGTTGATGTGCATTCTTGATATTGAGATTTTAATTGTATGGAAAGACATTATATGAGAAAGAGTGAGTGCCAATTGCATCCAATTATATCATAGGCCTACAATCATCTCTTTCTTGAAAGCTCTTGCATGAAGATATCAGCTCAAACCATAAGAAGATAGTGCTACTTGCTCCATGCGGGATTCACTAGTAAGAGAACCTACCTAAAATGTGCGTTCGAAGAGATATTAATAAAACTTCTTCTTACATGTGGGTCCTAAGCTCCTGTTCTTTCATAATATCTTAACTCCTTTTGACAAAAGTGAATTATGAATCCCATTATGTATAAATATTTGTCTAAACTTTTGTAGAATCTAATACTCCTCTCAAATGTACAAAATTGGGTTATCTACTTTTGGGTGCAGGGCCTTAGGACGTGCTGAATATCCAATCCTCAGATTATTATCATGTGTGGGAGAGATAGGTCACATGTATGCAAAATGTTTCCTTAAGTCATGGTATGCTCGTAGGCTAAAAGTCAAGCCAAGAAAACACTCTATATGACATCTATGCTTAAAAGTCAAGCCAAAAAACCACCCTATATAGTGTCTATACTAAAGCATGCTTTTGAAAAGGTTATGTGAATCTTCAACGATATGTTCTCTTTTTCTTTTTTTGCAATTATTTTTTAACAAAAATTTTACATCTATATGTCCACACATCATCTTTTAACTCCCTTACCTAAGACCTTTGGATTTTGTGTCCCATCCATTATGATAGACGCATGATTTACAAATTTATATGCTAGCTAAATCAATTCTTAAATGGGAATCATATGCCATTTCAATAATATTAAGGGTTTATTTGATAACAAGGATTTCCTGTTATAAATGGTCAAACCAATGTACATATAGAAGGCCTCGACAATTTAAGCACCATTTTTAAATTGAGATAAAAATTACTCATGACATTGGCTAAGGTTGCTTCCAACATAATTCTTAGTTACGTATTGGTGCTTTCAAACCTATTGAGAACCTATTTGAACTAAGAAATAGGTGTGCATGGAGGTATATCCTAAATTTCCTCCAAGATATGGTTGCATGAATGATTTCAACAAACAAATCAAAACAATTCCATAACAAATTTAAACCACAAGATCACACCACACTAGGCCTATGATATAAGTTTTTAGGTAAAAATTGAAACAATACATAACAAATTTAAACCACAAGTGCATGCCACACTAGGCCTACAATATAAATTTTTGCTCAATCCCTTCTTTCCAATCTAAATGCATGAGGTTTGATTTGAAGATTTTTTTGCAAAGAGACAAGAATTTTCACATACTTTTCTAAGTAGTCATGAATGTAACTTCTTTGCAGGTGTTTTCATTAGAAGAAAAAGACAATGTGAGTAAATATTCTTATTAACCTAATCCCTATTGCGGTCTTGTTTATGCCAACTATGATGCATATCCCATGCTTTTATTTTCTCTCCATCATATGACCAATGATGGATTAATTGATGATTTCTTTACACATGTACAATGACAAAGTTGTAATCATTAGCTCTATCCTATCGTCCAACCACAAATGACTTGCTTTTCATCATGTCTTCCACTAGAGTGTAAGCAATCCACTACAAGTAATGATTTTTGCTCCACAAATTACTAGTATGCTTGGAAAGCCCATTAAAGTACCACCAAAAAATAGATGGGACCTATAAGCATTTGCATCTTCACAATGAAATCTATCAAGTTTCGAGGGTTGAAATTTATTTCAAAGTTAGCCGACATTCCTTATTTAGAAGTTATCGGTTACTTAACTACTATGGCATTAATTGTAGAAATTGCCAAGGTGCATTTGGAAGTGTTATCATCAAAAAGTGATTCTTAGTACATCATGAAGACTTGTGAATACTTTCATTAAAGTTGAAATAATATAAGGTAATAAAAGGAAAAGATTTAAAGAGTAATGATTTAGATATGAGTAGTAGCACCAAATTATAAATCTTAACCATTTAAGAAAAACCTTTGTTGTTTTTTTCTACCAAAACATGTTGACACTGCAAATTCTCTATTGTAGGTGGAGTGATCAACAAGTACAAATAGTCTATTATAGGAGTGCCCTTGTCAAGTAGTTTACTTTCTTACCACTCAAAGCACGTGCAATACTCTAGTTTATTCCCAATCTCTTGCAAATATAAATGAATATAGGAAACAACATAGAGGAGGAGAACAAGATGGGTGTGCATGTGCATGCATGCATGATTTATGGGTGCATGCTATTTGTGTGTGCATATGTGTGCACGTATTCACTCCATGTTCGTGTGTGTGTGTGTGTGTGTGTGCGCGTGCGCGTGTGCGTGTGTGTGTGTGTGTGTGTGTTTTAAAAAAAGAAACCTATTAACAACACACTACACGATGCTCAAATAAAGGTGGATAAAAACTTTTTTTATTATGTTATATGGATTCTCATAACACATGAGTACAACTGATATTAAAAAATGTTGAATCTATCCAGTAGCCTAGGCTCTTAGGTTAGAGTCCACTTAGCTCTCACCATCCATAGAAAACCATTTGTTAGAACAAATTTGGCATCATGTAGGAAGACAGGTAATGCCTGTGTTTCCCAGCTTATTATCGCTTATACCAAAGAGACTTAGAACTACTGAAAGATTCTAATTGTATACCACAAAAAGGAAACTGGATGCCATAAGTTATCTAATGTTTCTCGCATTTTGCTTTTCCATACAAAAATGGTCTAGTTCTATTCTCTTCTCCAATATTTTCCATTTCCCTTCGTGCATCCTCCAACTTTTGAGAAATAATGGCCATTTTTGCAGGGTCTGTGATTGCGGACATCCTAGCAATCCTACGGAACTTGTTTGAGTTCTTCACCAGAATTTCCTACCAAATTCAATTATCATCCAAATCAGGGGGTGGTCCATCACCAAGGTAAACAAGATTATAAAAAAGGGGGTTAGTTTATAATCAAGATTGAGAACCCACCTGATTATATGCTTTTTTTACCACCCTGAAGCTGATTAATTTTCAATATGATAAGGCCAAATAAATGGATTCATCTCTTGTATTAGTACAAGACTTGGTGTGTGTCTAGGTCACTATGGGCCTAAGAGCCATGCCAAATCTTGTCCCATAAATAGTTCTACATGTGCACTTTTCTTAGGAAAACCCTAGTGGCATGCACTAACATGTGTGGGTTCACAATTTTTTGTCTTGCATGGGGATGTTGGTCAATAAGTACAAAAATAATAGGCCTCTAAATCATGATCATAAAAGATTCATGCTAGGTATTGTTGCATTTGGAGTATCACTAGGTTTTAGGGTGCATATGCGTTTTTTTCTTACACCCTAAGCTGATTAATTCTCAATAGGGTAAGGCCAAATCCATGGCCTTCTATCTTATAAGGGGACAAGAATTGGTGTGCCTCTAGGTCAATCATCATGCCAAATATTTTCCTCTATAGGGAGCACACACATATGCTAGAAGCATAGCAATGCATAGTTTTTAACACATGGTGCATTATAGTAAACAAGGATACATGCATGCCCATGCTGATGAAATGCGATGCACACCAAAATTTGCAAGCACATGGATATTACTCACATTAAATATTGTGTAAAGTATCGTACACATCCAAGACACACACATAGGCTAGAATCTCACTGATGCATAAGTTTTAACAGTCATGCATGATGGGTGGTTAAAAACAAACAAATATGCATGCCCAACCTTGCGAATAATATTTGATGGGTATGATACTTTTCACAAGCCTTAATGTGAGTAAGATTAAGGCTTGTTCAAGGTATCTTACCCATCAGAGACACATACACAGAGGCTAGAATCACATTAATTCATACTTTTTAACACTCATGCATGATGCATGGTAAGAAACAAGAAAACATGCATTCTCAACCATGCAAATGATATCTGATGGGCATGATACTTTGCACAAGCCTTAATGTGAGGAAGATTAAGGCCTATGAAAAGTTCCATACCCATCAGAGATATGCGCATAAGTTGGAAGCACACCAATGAGTGTTAATGATAACTTACATGATACTTCATGTGAGTAATATTAAAGCTTGTGAAAAGTATCATATCCACATCCATATTTTCTAACACTCACACATGATGAGTAGTAACGAACTAGGAAATATACATGCCAAACCATATAAATGATATCTAGTGGGAATCGTGTTGTGTACAATCCTTAATGTGAGTAATATTAAGGCCTATGAAAAGTACCATGCCCATCAAAGACACTCACATAGGCTAGAAGCACACCTATGCATATTTTTTAACACTCATGGCATGATGTGTCATAAGAATATGCATGCCCAACCATGAAAATGATATCCTATGGGTGTAATACTTTTCACAAATCTTAACATTACTCACATTAAAGCTTGTGCAAAGTATCATACCCATCAAATATCATTTTCATGTTTGGAGATGCATATTTCCTTGTTTCTTACCATGTATCATGCATGGCTATTAAAAGATATGCATATGTGTGCTTCTAGACTATGTGTATGTATTGAATATCCAATGGGTATAATTCTTTTAATATGTCAAAATGTGAGTAAAATTCATGTGCTTGCAAATCTTGGTGTTGATCAAAGACACATACATATTCTAGAAGCACACTAATGCATATTTTTTAACACGTGCATGATGAGTGGTAAGAAACAAGAAAATGTGTAGGTGCAACAATGCAGATGATATCCGACATGCATCAAACTTTTTAAGTACATGACATGTCTTCCCCATCAATATTATTAGGTGATTTAACATGTTCTTGATTAGTAAAGCAAGATTACAGAGTCCAAATATAATATCACTTTTTGACTTTTATTGGTGGTTTTACTTCAAAGAAAGGAACCTTCTATTAATGCTTGAAAGCTTTCATGCAAGACAGCAGCCCCGAAGGTGCTGAGTATGGAAAATTTTGAAAAAGGTTGAAAGAAAGAACCGGCCTGTTCTAGAGAAACCCAGCTCACTGCCTAGAGGATCTCTGGTACTAGGGCTAACAGCCAAGTGGGGGGACTATACAACCAGCGAATCCCTCGTGGTGTGAAGATGTAGAAAACTCATGCATGCCAAGCCTTGCAAAAACAAGCACGCCTCTCGATAGTCACCCTAGAGCCTGGAGTCCCACGCTCCCAAGTGGACCGTAGTGTGTATATGATGTCCTACCAGATGGCTACTAGGGTAGCTGAGGGTGGAACCGAGTGCTCACCCATCACAAGATTGCAACGAGCCACCCAAATGTTCCATGCCATGATGCTGGCTACCACATCCTAAACGATATCCTCCCTAGGAGGAGGAGGAGCTAAGCTATCAGGAGGGACCTCCTCATGGAGTGCTATCCTCTGGATGCTCCGACCCTGTATTCGGTAGGCTGGGGAGATCTCATCAATCTGAAATATGTATCCTCCCTCTGTCAACTAGGCCACCATCCCCCAAGTGTAGTCTCTCTAAAGACTCTGCATATGTGTCATGATCCTTAGGGCTCCCATCCAAATCCTCGCTGTGCTATGATAGCTCCAGAGGCAGTGCGAGATAGTCTCAAGGACACCATCGGAGCAACAATGGCATTGCCCCACCACTCGCATCTGCTCCAACCACGTCCGATGGGCAAGCCTCTGTGTGCAGCCAGCCATAACAAGTATGATATCTTCCTCGGCCACAAACTAGACCACAACCGCATCCGAAACCTAGAGCGAACATCCCAGGGCACTCTCTGGGCCACCTAATTCCTCTCCCTCGAGGGGGCCCGCCTTGACGAGTCCATCTGAAGCATCTTGCCAATCCGTGTGATGTGGGAAAATAAGGACACCTCATCCACCTACTAGTCTAGGCCACCCCTAGAAGACCAGAACCACTCACTAGGATCCCACTAGACCTCCCTCAGGGGTCTACCCTCCCACAACCAAAGGCACCATCTAGGGGCATCCTGCTTTGAGACACTAGGAGGGTCAATGTGCCCCTCCTTCCCCAAATGTCCCACCACTCTGATCATCTGCTAGTGAATCCCATCAATACTCCCATACATCTCGGGGTCTCTCTCAGTGAGTGGCTGAAGTAGGCCTCCAGGTCCTACACGGAAGAAGCCAAGGTGTATGCTGCATCGCTGCATCAGCATCCTCAAGGGAACACTAGTACTAGAAAACTGCCCCAACCATCTAATGTCTCTCCATACATGAAGTCCTTCCCACTAGGACTGAGGAATGGCTAAGTCAATCTCGCACATCCTTTGCCCTACCCCTCTCAGATGCAATAGGGCATCCAGCCTTGCCTCTGCCTCCATGGGTAATCTGCTCCAATGGCCAAAGAACCCTGTTGGACCACTGTCCCACTGTGCCCAGCCAATGTGAGTCTGCTGTGTCTGAGCATACACCCCTCCTGATCTCTGATCTCTGGGTGCCACATAAGGGGCTGATGCTCAAACTCCTCTCTACATCTGGGAGAAGCATGAATGAGACCCCCTCCCAGTCTCTGCCAGACCCTATGAAGGCTCCTCATCAAGGGGGAACCCTTCCCCATAAGGGGGGCCTCTGAGAAGATCCATCTGTGTGAAGGCTACCACTATCCCTCAAGGCTCTGCACCTAGGGTGAGGCCACAAATCACCAACTTGCCCAGGAGGGCTCTGCTTTGCATCTCCGGATCAATTATACCCAAGCCTCCCAGTGCCTGCGGTATGATCACCGTGTGCCAAGCTACTCGACCTCTAGTGTTTGTTGTGCCATCCAAACCTACCCAAAGAAAGTTCCGAACCAACAGTCAGAGCTGCCCAATGCATCCTCTGTGGAAGCACCAGCAGGAGGTGATATACCAGGCCGTGGCAAGAAGGACCTAGTTTGCCACTAAGGTGCAACCTGCTAGATGGAGTTTGGCCAAGCTCCAGTAGAGAAGCGCCAAACACTCTCAAGGACCGATTCGATCTGCTATTCTACTGTAATGTCAATACCAACCTGGCATCCGAGGTATCTCACTGTCTGGCCCCATGGTATCCATCTGAAGCCAAAGTCACTCCCCCACTCACGGATCTCCTGTGTCTTCTCAAAGCCTGTGAAGAAACCTATGGATTTTGTCTAGCTGATCCGTGCACCCAAGGCTTTGCAGTAGATAGCCGGGGTGCCCGTGACTCTCTAGACTCAATGTGGTGCCCTCAACATACAAGGCCATGTCATCTGCAAAGTCTGAGACGAGCAACTCCTCCTATTGTTTGATTGGGAGCAACCCTGTGAGGCCTGCCACCTATGATCTCAAGTAATAGTCCAAAACCTCCACCACAAATAAGAAGAGGAAGTTTGTGAGTGGGCAGCCCTAATGGACCGAGCGAGAGGGAGGAAAGGCTTCGCCCATGTGTCCTTCGATAAGCATCTGACTAGAGCTCCCCGCATAAAGTGCTGAAACTCCTCTGACCCATCTGTCTGAGAAACCCAATCTCCGCATAGTACCCTCCAGGAAGGACCACTCCACCCTATCGTAGACCTTCTTGAAATCCAAGAGAAGGAAGGCCAGCAGCTATGACTCCTCCCTGGACCAATCCACTGCCTCCCAGAATGTGAAGATGTTGTTCAGGATGTTTGGATGAGCCCAGTCTATGTGTCGTGAATGATCTCGATCAAATGGGGCCATAACTGCAAGCTCAAGACCTTGGCAAGGATCTTGTATGTAGTATCAAGCATAGTGATCGGTCTCCACTGTCGGATGTCTGACCTATCTCCTCCTTTCAGAATCAAACAAATCCACCCCCTGCTCAAGGATTGAGGGAGGGAGCGTGTGTCAGATATCTCCTCGCAAGCTAAATGGAAAGGGGTGGAGATCCAGAAGTTCTAGAAGAAGGCCAGAGTCAAGCCATTCTCACCCAGTTGGGAGAGCCTTGAGGGCTTCCCAAAGCTCCTCATCTATGAAAGGCTCCTCCAGTCTGCTGCATAAATCCTGCAAGACTACTATCGGAACGTGATCCCAAACTACATTTCAGGCCACAAGACCAGCTGAGGTCATCCTCTCCATCTGAAAGAGCTGGTTGTAAAAACCCGTGGTTAGGTCTAGAATCTCCTACGGGTTAGTGTGCATGATGCTCTGCAAATCCCAAATACACTGCAGCTATGTGCTTGTTGATCTAAGCCCCTGCTGATCTGGGCCCAGTGGTCTAGAAAAATTGCTTCATCATCTTGTCCCCCTACTGCACCCACCGGGCCCAGGAGGAGTGATAGAACTCAGCCTGCAAAATCTCCGTGTCCTGAAGATCAAGGCGAGCACTCTCGAACCTATCGTTAAGTCACTTAGAACCTAGGTCCTACTCCCTGAGCCACTCGATGGAGGTGAGGTCTCTTCCTCAAAGCCCACTCACACTCCTAAAGAGTCTTCCTTCGCCTATGGGCATGAGCCTGCAACTCCTCACTGCTCCTTTAAATCGCATCGGCCACCCATGCATCCCAGCCCTTACATGGTGTCATCTCTAACTGCTCCCAAATTCCTACCATGACCTACTGGATCTCCTCATCCTATAGGAGGTCCTCTAGAATGTGGACCCCCTTCTGGGGGAGCAGTAGGGCTGATCCAAGTGAAGTACTACTTGAGAGTGATCTTACATCGTGGTACCTGCCAGAATCCTAGTAGAGCCACCTTTGTGTAGTGCCCAGTCCCCAACATAGAAATGGTCTAGTCTCTCAAGCAATCCATCGTGTCTCCTTTGTCCAAAGGAGAAGAGGAGGCTGTGGGATGTCCTACTGAAATCTGGCTCTCGGGTCTTTGCATTGATCATGAAATGAACTGCTCCCAAGTGCTACACTATGCTCCTGCTGGCATCTCAGAGAAAGAGGCGTCGCCCTTCTTGTCTTCCCCAAACTCCAAGTTGTTGAAGTCACCTCCAACAATACAGGAGTCTACATCCAAAAGACACTCTGATATCCTCCTCCAAAAGGCCGGGCAGGGTTGTCTGCACGCTGGGGCATACACGTTTAGGATCCCAATCTTGGACTCTCCCGTCAGAACTCCCATCCAAACTGCTTATCCTAGAATGAGCTCGCCCTGATCATAAACCTCTGGAGCCAAAGTTTGTGAGATTGAGATGCAGACCCTCCGCTCCATCCTATTGCGGGGGACCACTCCTCTGGAGCTCTCCTTGGGAGAAGGTGGTGACATCGTCTGATGTATGAGGTTGAAAACATATGATCCTGATTCAAAAGGATGTCCACTACCCACCCTACCATTGCCCTCTGCAACTCTTGCTAGAGTATCAAGTACTGTGGCTAGCTACAAACACAATTGTGGAGCCCGTGCACGTTCCAACTCATGAGGACAGGGGTGTCGAGAACAAGGCTCTCCTGTGAGTGGGTGCTTGTTCCAAAAAGACTACCTTGTGTGACTTTGTCGGGGGTTTGGAGGGCGAATAGTCCATGTTTGTGCAACAACGTGCTAGGGTGGATACCGGCTCAATACCGATCTTCCATGCCCACTTCATCATGAAGGAGGCTTCCACCTCGAACAACTCGACACACTTTTAGAGGGGCCAATAGTATGCCTAGTCCACCTTTGCCTCCAGTGGCAATCTGATAACTCCTACTACCAAACCACACACCGGCTCCTCATGCATGCAGCTCAGCTGAAAGCTCACCTCTGTGCCATAGGCATGCCAAAGGTCCAGTCCCTGTGGACCCATCCACTCATCCATCATGCGTGAAATTTGATCTCCCATAATAGCATCAAACACCTCTGGGGACCACTTCTCCAACCCTGTGGAGGCAAACTGGAATCTCCAAATGGGGTGTGTCTGAGATCCCACTATACTAATCAAACCCCCCTTTTGGGGCTGTAGGACCATGAGCGTTACATCCAGTGGTAGAGGATATGAGTCCAAAATCTCCAGATAGTTTGAGGGTCCTAACCTTCAGAAGTCTCGTGGTAAGGGATGCTCAGGCTAGAGGTTGGGAGCTATTGACCGAGAGGACAAGCCCCATCCCTTAGGATCCCTCCCTAAATGGACCGGTTGCTATGATGGGGAAGTAGAAGGGCTATCATGTTTCCCTTGCCTTCTAGCAGGGGTGTCGAGGTGGAAGAACCTGCTGCAGAGGTGGAGAGGGGGGCGGCGAAGGAGGCAAGGGTAGGGGCACAGGGGGCAGAGGGAGGGCGATGGGTGGTGAGAGTAATCATAGTAGGGGGGTGCGGGGGGGCACAAGGGGAACCCTAAAGGGGGGGAGGTGGAAAGGAAGAGGGGGAGGGGTCTACAGGGGGAGGGGGAGGGGCAGGAGGAGGGATGGGGATGACTACAAGGCCCCCTACTAATTAGGCTCGTCGAGGCCCTAGATCCTCTCCTCCATAGCCACTGTCGAGCTAGCGTCCGTGACTTTCGCCATCGTCACATCGGGAGCTCCTAGAATGTGCTGTTACTACAAGGTTGAGTACGGAGGTTTAACCTTCGAAATGGGAGGATCATCTGGATGGACGGTGGCCCCTGTCGCTAGGGAGGTGGCTCCCACTGTTCCTCCTCCAAAGCCTCTCGGTCACCCTTGTCCCTCTCTTTGCATTTGGCCCTCTGCTTGCGGTGCTTGTGAGCCTGTTTGCTTGGTTTCTTTTTCTTTTTAACCTGGGTCCAGTCCCCTTCTAAAGGGGTAACCCAATGGGTCTGAGACTCCTGCTGCTCTTGCCTGAGAGAGTGCTGGACTGACTTGCTGACTCTGCTTGCTCTACGAGGGTGGGGGGGGAGGCACTTAACCATGGCCACGAGGTCATCTCTGGCTAGGTGACCAATCAGCCTACAACAGAGACACTGGCTTGGTAACCTAGAAATCTCCACTCCCTAGCGAAGTGTACCCCAAGGATCTCTAGAAGAATCAACTCTGGGAGGGACTCTGGGCTCTCAAAGAACGAGGGAAAGAGGGAAAAAGGGAAAGAGGGAAAAGAGGGAAAGAGGGGAAGAGAACAAGGGGAAGAGGGAATGAGTAAAGAGGGAAAGAGGGAAAAGAGAATGAGGAAATGTAAAAAAGGGGATCTGCTAAATTTTTGAAGGGGATGGGCTGAACGTTGGAAAGAGGAAAAAGACAAAGGGAAGGGCTGAGTGGTATGGTAGATGGGCTGAATTTTGGAAGTGATGGTCTGAATTTTGGAATGGGGAAAAGAGAGAAAGAGGGAAAGAGGGAAAAGTGAGTGAGGAAAAGGGAAAGAGAAGATGGGCTGAATGTTGAAAAGGGGAAAAAGAGAAAGATGGAATGGACCAAATTTTGAAAGGGGATGTGCCAAATGTTGGAAAGAGGGGATGGGATGAATTTCACAAGAGGATGGGCTGAATTTCAGAATGAGGAGAAGAGGGAAAGAGGAAAAGAGGGGATGGGCTGAATTTTGGAAGGGGATGAGCTGAATGTTTGAAAGAGGAAAAAGAAAAAGAGGGGATGGGATGAATGTTGGAAAGACAAAAAAGAGAACGAGGGGATCGGCTAAATGTTGGAAAAAGGAAAAACATGCCTTGTGTTGGCTTGCCAATATATAGAGAAGTGCTAGCTTTTATGATGTTCTTATCCTTGTAATTGGGTTGTCTTTAGAGGGGATCAGCTGAATTGTAGAAGGGGATGGGCTGAATTTTAGAATGAGGGAAAGAGGGAAAGAGAAAAAGAGGACAAGAGGGAAAGAGGGATAGTCTAAATGTTGGAAAGAGGTATGGTGGATGGGCTAAATTTTGGAAGGGGATGGGTGAAATAGGGAGAAGAGGGAAAAGAGGGAAAGAGAGAAAGCAAAGGGTATGGTAGATGGGTTGAGTCGTGTGGTAGAGGGAAAGAGGGAAAGAGAAGAGGGATGGAATGTACAAAAGAGGGGCCAATATAAAAGAAAACATGAACTCATTGACAAAGTAAAGGCCTGGATAAATTATTTTGGATTACCAGTGGATTAGGGTTGCCTATGGATACCTACAAAAGAAAATGCATATCATTATTCATAAGAACCAGCAAGAAGCAATGGAAGGACAAAAAAGCACAACAAAATTATTTGAAGAAATGTAGATTTTAGCAAGCAAAGGATATGAAATCAAGGCAAAGGAGAGACAAGAAAGCAAGAGTTATTCTTCTTGTTACAAGAGGGGGAATCTTATTTCCAAGAAATCTCACTTTCTCATTCATGCATGCTAAAAACTTGAAGGAAATAGTACAATGCGTCTTAGCAAAGGAACCAAAAACAAAATCAAACACTCAGACAATGATATAGGATGAAAGAATAACTTACCTTGAAGGAGTTTGACTAAGAATCTTGGTGGAGAGGAAGCAAGGTAAACAGGAAGCTTGGTGGACAGGGAGCAAATGAACACACGTTTTATTAATTGTGGACTCTTAAATGTCCAAATTCATTTTTGTAAGTAATTTTGGAAAATGCACTCTCCATATCATTTTTATGCATACTTTTCATGAAATGAGGGTTAAAAATTAAGACAATTTTTCAAGGTTTTGAAAGTACAAAATAATAGAAATTGTCAAATTCAACATAACATCTTACACGTCAAGATAGGACAATTGTGATTTTAAACATAACATCTTATACAAACTACACTTGTGAAACTTAACATAACATCTTTGTTGAGAGTTCATGCTCAACATCATGTGATCATATGTGCATAGCACTAACCTTATAGAGTGCTATAAAGGAAAGGATTAGATCCCGTAGCCCGGGGACGAGCATTTTCTGAGCGAAATCTTCCGAGCATCCAAGCGAAGGAAAAAAAAAGCTTCCAACTATGCATAAATATGGCAAAAATCGATCAGAAGAAAACATAGTTTCACTTAGAAATATGCAAAGTATTATAGCAATGCCTATTTTATACAAAAATCTTTAGGTGAATCTGTAGGAATGGTGAGAGCATAATGGAATGGCTTTTGAAGAAACCCACATGTATAGTAGACTTCTCTATGAAAATTCCCTTATGATCCTTCTTACAACTTTTACTTAATAGGGGGTGACATTGAAAAACCTCTCTCAACCTATCTTCATGAAAGAGTTTCTTCAAAGAAAACTCATTGAAGCAAGCCATCCAGGTAGTTTCGCCAGTGAAACCCCTTTGAAGCAAGTCTCCCAAGGTAGTTTCGCTGGCGAAACTACCTTGGACAGCACTTTTAAAAGTGACATAACTTTCATATCCAATGTCCAAATATAGTCATTCAACCACTCAAATTGATCGAAACACCCCATTTGAGCACATCTAAAAAGTTATATTTTGGAAAATCTTTCATATATAGTATTAAATATTACATGTATTTTATGAGAGTGATATATAAGCCCAAGTTAATACTTATTTATAGTAATTTAAACTTCTTTAGAAACATGTCCATAAATATGCTATAAAAACACTAAAAAGATATTGCCATATGATATAAATGTGTTAATGAGTAATTATATATGCATAGTATTATTACATTGAGAGTGATTATGAGGAATGTTTCTTAAAGGAATCAACACTTTTTTAAGGTAATAACAGGGGTACAAAGGGATGTCTCTAAATAAGAAAATTATGTTGTGTAAAAATGAATGAGTGACTAGTCTGTATATTTTTATGATAAAGGGATCTAGTTCTAGTGAAAATAAATGTGTAAAAACCATGTTTCCTAAAGAAAAACATTTTTTAAAATCTCTTGAAAAACACGCTCAGATAAACCTGCTCATAGGTTTTTGCTCGTAAAATTGACGCATCCCCCTAACCCTAACCCTAATTGGGTTTGTATATATTCTACATTTTCAACTAAATCTAGTGTACAATTAGTCACTTGTGGTGTGCTCTCTAGCTGTGCCCTCTCTCATCTCCACTCTTCTCCCCTCCCCTCTTCATATTTTGTCATGGTATCAGAGCATGGTTCTACCTTCTGCTAAGGTGCCATCCTCCTTGTGAGAGTGAGAGAGATCGATCGAGAGATTGAGTGATTGTGACCTTACTCCATTCACTTCCATTGAGTGAAGGATTTTTGTTCTTTTAAGAGATTTTTCCATCCATGAGAGGTATTCTCTTTGAGTTTCCATTCATTCTTCCGTGAGAGAGTGATCTTCTTCGAGAGACTTAGTGAGTTCTTTGAGAGATTCATATGAGAGAGAAATAGGGAGAGAAAGAAAGGTTGATTCTAAAAATTTGAGAGAGATATATCTCTTTGTTCATCTAGAGAGAGCTTTAGGATCCCCTACGACAAGCTTAGCTGACTTCTACAGCAAGCACTTCAAGCAAATTTGCTAGCCTCTACAACAAATTTGGTCTCCACAACAAGCTCCTTCCATAATCAGTGCCAGCATGCTCATAACACATCAACTCAACCGACTAAGCAAGATGACCTAAGGCATCCTTCTATATAGCTGCTCCACATGCTTCCTACGAGCAACCTTATTCCGACCTTCCACGGGCCAAACGGACAGCCGCCATAATAGAATACCTTGCAAATATTGGCTCCTGGCCATCGTCAACTTCTGCTGCAACTCCCAGCGCACCGACTATAGCTCTTGCACCTCCAAGCCTCACGGCTCCTAAACCGTCCACAGTTAGTCATTTGTGGTGTGCTCTCTAGTTGTACCCCCTCACCTCATCTCCACTCTTCTCCTCTCCTCTCTCCATATGTGTTCATGGTATCAGAGCTTGGTTGTACCTTCCACCACTGAGGCACCATCCTCCTTGCGAGAGTGTCAAAAATTAAGAGTTCTTGAGTGATCATGAGTTCATTTCATTCTCATTCCATGACGAGAGAGATTTTGGTCCTTAAGAGTTGAAATTTCCATTCATCTCTTTTGAGTATTCTTTGAGCAAAGCTTTCCGTCCATTGTAAATCCATGTCAGAGAGAGATTTATTTTCTCAAGAAATTCTATGTGAGAGTGAGAGGGAGGTTTCCGATTTTGAACCTATGAGAAAGTTACTCTTTCAAGATACTATGAGTATTAGTGAGCTTTGAGGGAGAGGGAGAGGGAGAGGGAGAGCACCATAGTTTCTCCTAGCTTGCAAGCTAAGGTGACTCAAGGCTTCTGCACTCCAAAGGAAAGGCTTAGGCAGATCTATAGTGACTCTAAGACCTTGAGCAGCCCTTCTCTCCCATAGTCCAGCACACACAGGTGGCTTCCTCACCTACATAGAGCTCAAGCAGCTCCCTTCAGCTACCAACCTTAAGCTTCTACAGCAATCAGCTCCAACGAGCCTGACTCCAAGCGACCTAGCAACTTCATCAAAGGCAATGCCAATAACTTCAAAGGGAGACTACTGCCACATCAAGCACATGCATTGTAGCCTGGCAACTCCTCCTATGATGCTCAATGTGAACTATGCACACCTACACACACATGTGTTCACACACAAGCACACATTGACCTTGTACCCCTTGGTATAAACCCATTACATCAATTTATCCTCTCTTTATCCTAACATATCCCCGTAGTCCATGGGAAACTTCTTGGCTTGCCCACCTCTAGGGACAACACTCATGATCCCAACCCGACACTCATGATCAGTAGTAGACTCATTTGGGCATCCTCACCCAACATGATCTCACTCTAAATTTGGTCTCTTGGCTTACAATTGGGAGACTGAACAAAGACTATGGTATGGGAAGTTCCCATAGGTCTGACAAGGTAAATCTCACACATAAGACTAACAATTATTTGAGGGGGACATCCTAGGGCAAAGAACCCTTATTGACCATACAAAGAAATTCTAATATTTTGGAGATATGGGGAAGGTTCCCCCCTTGATAGAAATCATTTTCTGGCATTGTTTCCATGCTATCACTATGTCTAGTCCACAAATGTAGAATGATATGTTCAATAAGGTGCATATTCTCGACCACCATGTTGATGTAGATGAAAGAGTCCAAGTTTATGTCCCAATGCCAATGCTTTGGATAGGCTCATGAATCATATGTGGTTTACCCTTCGTCTTAGAAGGACATAAAAAAATTATCTACACTATATATAGATAACACACCGAATCTATTTCAAGGGAAAGGCATTGTCCCTATGAACAATTTCACTAGTATAAAAGGATTGGTGAAAGATGTACTCTATGTTCTGAAGCTTAGCAAGAACCTCTTGTTAGTTGGACAAATGATGGAACACAACTATCGAGTCATCTTTTATGGAGATGAATGAACTATCAGAGTCAAATCCAGAGGATATCAACTAGTAGGAAAAGTATTCAAGGGAGGACGCTTGTTCAGATTGCTAGCTTTAGTACCAGATTTTCATGCCATGTCAACTCAATCGCAACAGATGCCATGTCAGCTCAATCGCAATAGATGCCACTTTCCACGGCATGGCACAAGAGATATGGACATATCAATTTCAAAAGATTGATACAACTAAGAATCCAAAATATGGCAATTGGAATTCCAAAACTATAATTTCTTGGAAAATTTTGCGAAGCATGTTGCCTCGATAAACAAAAGCAAACCAACTTTGGCAGAAGCACCTCTCAAGCCAGAGGTATTCTTGATTTTATTCATATAGAGATATGGGGTTCTGCATAGACCTACAGAATCAATGGTTCACTTTACTACTTGACTTTCATCAATGACCACAGCAGATATTGTTGGGTCTACTTTCGGAAAGAGAAATATAAAGTCTTTTCTAGATTTCAAGAATTCAAAGCCATGGTAGAGAACCATACAGGTAGAAAGATCAAAGTCATGAGATCAGACAGAGGAGTTGAATACATGTCTTCAACATTCATGAACTTTTTCAAAAGTAATGGCATTCAAAGACAATTCAATTGCATAGAGACTCCTCAACAAAATGCAAGAGTTTAAAGGAAGAATGATGCTCTAGCACTGTCTCCTAAATCATCTTCAAAATTATTATTGGGCAGAAGCAATTGTCACTTCAAACTACTTACTTAATCGGCTTCCAATCAAACCAATACCTTATAGTATGGCACCTTATGAAGCATTCACTGGACCAAGCCATACATTGGGCATCCTCGCATATTTAGTGGCATAGCAAATGCCCACATACATGACGATCATTATGCAAAAAATTGGATGCAAAGTCATGCAAATGCATCATGGTTGGATACAATGAAGAAAGTAAAGCATACAAGCTATATGATCCCATCAATCGAAAGGTCATTATCTCCAAAGATGTAATTTTTGCTAAAGAATTGGAATGGAAAACATCCAATGCACAGGAGATAGATACACCGATTACTCAATCACCTACAGAAAAAATGGAAACATTAGGGGAGAATTGGGGCTTCAAAAGGGCCTCATAAGGAATGGATTAGGGAATGCTTAGTGGGCTAATGCAAGGGGATTGGAGGGCCCCAAGGAGGCCTAATGAGCCCAACCTAGGTGGGTTAAGGCCACAATTGAGCCCACCTCTCCCCCCATCAATGAGGGGAGGGGGCCACTTTTTTAAATTTGAATTTTAAATTTTGAATCTCCCTCCCTCTCCCTCCCCCTCCCTCCTCCTCCTCCCCCTCCTCCTCCTCCCTCCCTCCTTCTCCCTCTCCCTCCCTCCCTCACCCTCCATCCTCCTTTCCCCTCCTCCTTCTTGCTCCTCCTCCTCCCTCCTTCCTCTCCCCTCCTTCTCTACCTGCCCTACTCCTTCTAGCTCCTCCACCTCCCTCCTTCTCTAGATGCCCTACTCCCTCTCTCCTCCTCTAGCTACCCTTCTCCCCCTCCCTCCTTCCTCTCCCCTCCTCCTCCCTCTCGCAGGAGCTCTTCCCTCCTCCTCCCTCCTGTAACAGCTCCTTCCCTCCCTTCTACACCAACCTCCCCACTCTCCTCATCATCTTCCTCTTACCTTGACCTACTTCTCCTCGTCCCTCTTCCTTGCTACTCCATCCCTCTCACTGCTCCCTCTTTGCCAGCTTCTCCTTTGCCTACTCTCCCACACATTTTAGCCTGCAACACTAATACCTCTCTTTGAGTACTCATGGCACCATTCAAGGACATATCCAACAAGTATCATGTGAACTAACAATTGGAGGCTGAATGTGCAATGTTTGGATTTAGAAGAACTCCTCAAAATGTGCTCCACAATTTTTGATTGTAAGGGAAGAAGCATCTTGACCTTTGGATGGATGGAACCTTGTATCCTTTAGACCCTTCCACCCAAAAGAGTCCTCCTTTTCATACAAAGCATGATGTTGTTTGATTTGTTGGCAATGAACATGCTAGATTGCTTGGTTATTCCAACTTATTGGACCATGCTCAGACATTGGCTATGCAAGCAAGCGAGATGCAAAGATCCCAAGTAGAAGACTAGCACATTTGGGAAATATTATTATTGTGACAATGCATAGTAGTATGCAAGATCTCCAATTGCAAAACAAGGAACTCGGTGACAAAGCCCGCACACTGACTTGGAGCGATAAGAATTGGAAGAATCAATCCATAAGCTCATTGAAAGCAAATAATCTTTGGAAAGGTCTATCTATGGTCAAGTTCAACATGCTATGGAGAAGGAATGGGAGAAGTTAATAAAACGAGTACAAAAGTTGAAGGGAACACCTTTGGGATTAAAGGAGAGGAAAAGACAATTGCAATCTATGGATGCATTGTTGGCCAATAGTGGTGCCTGAAAGAGGACAGCATGGGCGACAAGGTTAGTTCCCCAATGTTTCAATGAAATTTCTTACTCCAAAATATTCATGGTTTTGCATTGTTTCCACTAAGACTCATTTGTGCTCTATTTTAGGAATTTCATGGAGGATGTGATGGGAATAATGGAAATGGATGATAGTGACCCTTCATATGTTCAGAGAAGTTTGATAAAGCCAAGTGATGTCATTGAAGTGTTGAAGGACCCTATACAAAAAGGGTTGTATGAACAAGTTGGTAGAGAGGAGATGAAGGACTTCAAGGACCTTATGCAATGCACATAAGCAACTAGGTCCATGGTAGAGGTACTGAACCTCAAAGGAGTATGGAAACAATTATACCTATAAAGACCTTAATACTCCTCAACAACCAAAAAGTATAGTCACATATCCATGTTGCTAAGCAAACCAAGATCAATCACCCACAATGGCAAAGAAGATGCTTGGAGCTTGTGATGTTGCTGGTGTAAGTCGTGAAGCTTACAATTCTATTTTTAAAATTTTCAAGTCTACTATGGAGGAAAAGTATAAGATATCTACAGTGCCATTGCCAACACCTTGGTCTATAAGGCTTGCACGTCAAGAAACCCAATGTGCCTGGAGGATACCATTGTATAACTAGCACAATGACTTGGAAGAGTAAAGAAGACATTTGGTATCCAAATGTTTGACATGAATGTTTTCAATAATGTTGACGTGGATGTAGAGAATTTGTAGAGAGCCATGGTCAAATTCTATGGGATTAGAGAAGGTAAGAGAAATTCCCTCTTTGCATTCAACTTTACTTCTTCTCTTTTCTATTTCCTTACTATATTTCTCTTTCATGGTAGAGATGGCAAGCTAGTATTTGTTATAAAAATAGATGAAGCCCAGTTGGTGAAAGAGCACAAGCTAGAGAGTGTGAGCATTTGTATTATCAACTATGCCTTGCATTTTGCTCAAGGGGATGAGGAAGCTAAGAAGGGTTTCTCAGTCCAATCTGAGAATGACATATGGTGGCTTGTAGCATTTGAGACCCCAAAGGAGTGCCACGAGACATTGAAGTGGGTTTTGGAGGGAACCAGCATTCCATCGATTATTCAAAGACAAGAGGCAAGGCAAACATTGATAGTGGATGGGCATGGATTGTTTCATGTTGAATGGCATCTAGTTGGTGATTTGAAGACTTTCAAGTGCTTGTATGGTTGTGATTTAGGTGTAGATCCAAAATGGATGTGCTTGTATTGCACCCACTCTCAGAAGATGCAAAAGGGAAGCCTACAATGGGAAAATGGCATTCTTTCTTGCAACCAAAGTACAACCCCTAATTGTCACCAAAAGGATCCTATGCGGGACCCCATTTTGTCCATTCCATTGGAGTGGGTACACTTGTGTACTTTGCATGGTGAACTCAACATACTTGACAAGTTACTCTATCTCCATCTAGTTTATGCTTGGAATTTAAGGCCTAAGCAAGTCTTTGCCCAATGCTTGGAATTTAAGGTTGTAGTAGCAAGTCTCTATACAATGCATTGCAAAAGCTGAAGAACTACTCTCATTGATGGGCCTTCATGGAGGCAATTTGAAGCTTAAGGAGGACAAGAAACAATCAAGAAAGGCACAAAATCTTCCTGCTAAAGTGTCCATGGATGGAGGAAAGGAAAGGAGGTTCTTGTCCAACCACAATGCTGATAAAGAAAAACATACATTGGCTTAGAGCACCCTAGGTTGGGACTACTGGAAAGCTTAGTGCAAGTGCACTAAAAATCAAGCTTCACACCTACGAATCGCTACTTTGACAGCAAAACTATGGACAAAGCTTGATGCATTTATAAAGTTTCTTAGACAGGGTCAAATGGATGAGCTTTTTCACGAGAAATTCAGGACAGCATTGGGAGAATTCATATCATTGATGGTAGAAGCATGGGGGGAGTCACATATTACACATTACATGGTAATCCTCCTTAGGTTGAAATTTTGTGCATTAACCTTGGGTCAATTTATGTTTCCAATACAATGTTTTTCTTTACAACATATTCTTTATGCACATGCACCGTGGTTTGTGAAATAATGGGAGCCTCTATCCATTTGGAATACTTAAGGTAGGGAGAAATCACACTAGAGAGAAAAGGCAACCTACTTCAAGAATATAAGGCATGGGGGTGATATTGTGAGAAATAATGCACTAAACAAAATGTTCAACTGATTTTATAGATGTCTAGAGGCCAAGACTCTCAAGCGTGACAAGGTAGAGATCTCAAGTCTTGCAAAAGTGATTCGACATGTCAACAAGACAAGGAGATGTGCTTCTTGGAAGTCCTCCACAGGGAGTCAAGGAGTTGTGCTTTGGTTGCAACGTAGAGTCAGACAAGGGAGGCATTGTGGGGGTTAAAGGTCACTTTGCCTTTACCCCGGTTATGTACAATACTCAAACACATATATAAATGAATGAAAAGAAGATTAGGGTGGTTCTGCACCCACCAAAAACTTGTGGCTCTCTGTTTCTCTCTCTCCTTCTTTCATTCTTGCTTCCGTTGAGAGCACTCTCAACTGGCATCAGAGCCCGGGTGATCTAGCTGAGTGTGCGTGAATGCTTGAAGCTCAGCAGCTCTGTGGGAGGAAGGAGAAGCTCTATGGGAAGCTTTGTGGGTGACTTTACTTGCATCTAAGTGTGCAGAGACCTTGGAGGAACCTTTGGAAAAGTCACTTTGGCTTTGCGAAGTGGTTTTGAGAGCCTGTTAAGAGTTTTCAAAGAAAAAGTCGTTTTTTGAGCTTTTCGCTATTCCGTTCGATGATAGAGACTCCGTATTGACTTGTAGAGGCAACTATTGCTTGCTTTTGGTATCCACTTCACTTCAGGAGCTTGGAAACACCTTCATTCTTGAATCTGGGATCATTTCATTGGATTTCTGGCTCACTATGTCAGTTTCTGCGTTTTTTGCCCAGGTGTTGGAACTCAAGTTTGGAGCAACCATTTGCAGATCTGTCAGTTCCAGTGGACTCAGGAGGTCCTAAAACTTCTATGTTGCTCATCATTCGCACCCCGATGGAGTTTACAAACAGCTCTATTTCCAAAAACGTTTTTCAGTCCGTGTATTGGACCCAGTGATTGAGACCACGGTTTCCAAAACCGTCTGTCCCATTGCGTTCCGGACGCCCAAAAACCCCTACCTGTCAGTTCTTGTGCAATTCAGTGGAGGATTTTCAGAGTTATAGATCTTTGTGTATTCGATTTCGTCTCTCTGTTATGCATTTTTCATTCTAAGGTTTTGAAACCTTAGATTTATGCCACATGGCAGTGGATAAGTGTTGACTCCCATTTCTCACTCATCGGTTGGGATTTTGGAGTTCTGGCAGAAGAGAGATATTTGCAGATTTTCTTGCTGAGTCCGATTATGCAATGGCACCCATGTTTTGAGGCATCTCAGGTTCTATTTTTAGTAGCGGTCATTACCGTGGGACTATGATTTCTTGAGCATACCTTATGCAGATCACTCTGGTTGCAGTTTGAGCAGTGTGCGCTCGTTTGTGGTATGCATTGGGTTGCATTGGATGATTTATAGGCCATTTGGATGCATTACGGTCCTTATTGGATGCACTGATAGGCCCAAATTGCCTTGTGGGATGCTATTTTTTATGGACGCTTTGCACATGGATGCTATTTTATGCTGAGGGATAGCTTTGACACATTGTAGGTGATGCACTGATAGTGCTATGCTCTCTTGGATGAGATATTATTGATGCATATGCCAGTGGATAGTGTTTATGCTTGAGTCATTTGGCACTTATTGGCATTTTCTTTTGGGCCAGATTTGCTCATATGGATGCATAGTATATGCACATGAGTCAGATGCATCTTTTGATGCTTTGACCTTTGAATTTTGGTGATATTTCACTCTATTGTGGCATACACATTTGGGTGCACCTGGTATTTGGTGTGATTCTCTCTTGAGGCACTAGCATTTGGGATTTTGCTTTATTTGCATCATGGCATCCTCTTCCATGTTTGAAAAGGAGTTTTTCAACATTAAAAAGTTTGATGGGACAAACTTTTCTTTGTGGAAAGAACAAATAAGGGATGTGCTTATTCAAAAGAAGCAGATTAAACCCTTGGCAGGGATTGAAGCTAAGCCTGCAAATATGTCTGAGGATGATTGGAATGAGTTGGATGCATTAGCAAAGTCTACTATTAGACTTCATCTTGCAGAGTCAGTTTATTTCATAGTAGTAAATGAGCAGACTACGGAAGATTTGTGGAAGAAACTGTGTGCCACTTATGAGAAGGAAACTGCCTCTAATAAAGTTTACCTCATGAAGAGGTTGTTTGAACTGCAGATGAAGGAAGGGGTCTCCATTGCTTCTCACTTGAATGAATTCAATATTATTTTCAGCTAGCTTCAGGCTCAGAAAATGAATTTTGATGCGGAGACTAAGGCAATATTTCTCTTATGTTCATTGCCATCCTCATGGGATACCTTCTGTACAGCTGTCAGTAACTCTGCACCTGGTGGAGTACTGAAATTTGATGATGTTGTGGGTAGCTTGTTGGCCGAGGAGATTAGACGGAAGTCTATGGATGGCAACAAGCAGGATGCAGCCTTAAATGTGCAAAGGGGTAGATCACAATTCAGGGGGAAGTCCCAAGAAAGAGGGAAGTCTCGTAGCAAATCCAGGGCACGGAACATTGAGTGTTACCACTGTGGCAAGAAGGGCCATATGAAAAAGGATTGCTACAAGCTGAAAAGAAGCAAAAGGATAAGAAAAAGAATGCAAATTGGGGTGCAAATCAAAAGGAAGAGAGTCCAAGGGAGGACAAAGGAAAAGTGAAGATCGAGGAGATCAATGCAGTCACACATGATAGTGACAATGATATTCTATTCATGTCTAGTATATCTGCAGAGTTGCTTACCACTTCAGATGATGCATATTCCCAGGATTGGATTTTGGATTATGGTGCTTCATTCCATGTTACTCCCCATAGGGAATGGTTCTCCACTTATGACAGTGGAAAGACAGGTTGTGTGCATCTTGGAAATGACTATGCATGTGACATAGTGGGAGTAGGTGACATAAAGTTTTCTTTTGCAAATGGGTCTGCATTTGTTTTGAAACATGTGAGACATGTGCCCAAGTTGACCAAGAGTCTTATTTCAGTGGGTCAACTAGATGATGCTGGTTTTCACAACACTTTTGGCTTTCAGAGTTGGAAAATTCAAAAGGGCTCTATGCTTTTGGCCAGGGGTGCCAAGTGTGGGACTTTGTATCCCTTACATTTATCAGGGGTATTTGATTATGTTGTTGCAATAACCGAGCAGCCAAGCACTTCTTTGTGGCATTGCAGGTTGGGGCACATGAGCCAGAATGGAATGAAACTCTTATGTCGTTTGGGTTATGTACCGCATTTGAGTTTCTCTGATTTTGAATTTTGTGAGCATTGTCTCTATGGGAAGCAGACTAAATCAGCCCATAAAAGAAGGGGAAAGAAAGAGTTTGAAATGCTTGATTTGGTGCATTCAGACGTATGTGGTCCCATGCCTACACGGTCATTAGGCGGGGCTGAATACTATGTGACATTCATTGATGATGCAACTAGGAAAGTGTGGGCTTATGCTATAGCTCGGAAGAGTGATGTGTTCCAGGTATTTTAGAAATGGCTGGCCTTGGTTGAGAATCAGTCAGGTAGAATGCTTAAATGCCTATGGACTGACAATGGTGGAGAGTATCTCTCTCATGACTTTCAGCATTTCTGTGATACACGTGGGATTAAGAGGGAGCTCACATCCCCTCGTACTCTAGAGCAAAATCCAGTTGTAGAAAAGATGAACCGTACCATTCAAGAAAGGTTGCAATGCATGCTTTCCAATGCAAGTCTTTCTGGTGGTTTTTGGGCTGAGGCAATGAAGACTACAGTGCATGTGATCAATAGATCACCTAGTAAGAGTTTGGATGGTGGTATTCCTGAAGAGGCATGGAGTGGCAAGAAGCCCTCTTACTCTCATTTGCGTATATTTGGGTGTGAGGCATATGCACATGTGCCAAAAGAGCTTCGAAAGAAGCTAGATCCTAAGTCTAGGAAATGCATCTTTCTAGGTTATGGTGAAAGTGGAGAGATGGGCTATCGTCTCTGGGATCCAAAAGCCAAGAAGATCATACGCAACCATGATGTGGTCTTCAATGAGAAGAAGATGCATAAGGCACCCATAAGGGATGTGGAAATGAGGAGAATCACTTTCCAGGATGTGAATCCACCTGCATATGTTGATAGACAGCAAGCTATCCATGCACCAAATGTGCAAGAAATGGTACCACCAAGTACTCCCACAGGTATACAATCAAGGGTAGATGATGGATCATCTATTGGTGGAAATGATGAGCTAAATGTGGCTGATATGCAGGTGGGACAGCAAGCTGACATGCCCTTGAGAAGATCATCTAGAGTGTTTAGACCACCTGATAGGTTTGTTCGAGGGGTAGACTATGTGATGCTTACTGATTGCGGGGAGCCTTCTTGCTACAGAGAGGCTATGATGCGCGATGATCAATGCAAGTGGGAGTATGCTATGCAATCAAAGATGAGTTCACTTATGAAGAATAAGACTTGGGACTTGGTTTCTTTGCCACATGGAAAGAAAGCATTGCCATGTAAATGGGTCTACAAAATGAAGGTCACAGGTGATGATGTGCCTAGGTACAAGGCCCATTTGGTTGCTAAAGGGTTCAAGCAAGAGAAGGCTGTGGACTTTGATGAGATATTCTCTCCGGTTGTGAAGATGACCACACTTAGATGCATGCTTGGACTAGTGGCATCAGAGGATATGGAGCTTATGCAGATGGATGTCAAGACAGCTTTCTTGCATGGGGATTTGCATGAGGAAATTTACATGGTGCAGCCGGAAGGCTTTGAAGAAAAGGGCAAAGAGCATTTAGTTTGCAAGCTAAAGAAGAGTCTCTATGGTCTTAAGCAAGCGCCTAGAGAATGGTATCAGAAATTTGATGCTTTCATTCGGTCCCAGGATTTTAGGAGGAGTGAAATTGATCACTGCCTCTACACTAAAAGGGCTAAGGATAATAGCTTGATAATCTTGGCACTATATGTGGATGATATGCTATTGGCTAGCAAGAATACTTATGAGCTAGATGCATTAAAGGCCAATTTGTATGAGGCCTTTGATATGAAGGATTTGGGACTTGCAGGTCATATTCTTGGTATGCGCATCACGCGTGATCGGAGTAGGAAACTCCTTTGGCTTTCACAAAAAGAGTATATTACAAAAGTATTGCAGCGTTTCAATATGGAGGGGGGGAAGGCAGTGAGTACTCCATTGCCTCCATATGTGAAACTGAGTCACACAAATAGTCCCAAATCAGATGAGGAAAGGGCCATGATGGCCAAGGTTCCTTATGCATCAGCAGTTGGGAGTCTTATGTATGCTATGATAGCTACTAGACCAGACATTGCATTTGCAGTGGGAGTTGTTAGCCGATATATGGCTAATCCAAGAAAGAGGCATTAGGAGGCAGTTAAGTGCATCATGAGGTACGTGAAGGGTACCAAGGAGATGTGCATTTGCTTTGGTAAAGGAGACATGCATGTACTTGGGTACACAGATTCAGACTATGCAGGGCATGTGGATAGTAGGAGATCCACTTCTGGTTATGTGTTCACCTTTGCAGGTGGTGCAGTGTCATGGATGTCTCGTGCACAGAAGTGCATTGCTTTGTCTACCACAAAGGCTGAGTATGTTGCAGCCACAGAGGGTCGCAAGGAGGCTATATGGCTTGATCGGCTAGTGGGAGATTTGGGGATTCATATAGGTGTACCGACATTGCATAATGATTCCATGAGTGCTATTCAGCTAGCACGGAATCCGGTCTTTCATGCGAAGACCAAACACATTGAGGTCAGGTACCATTCCATCAGGGAGGTACTTGAGGACAAGCACATAGAGCTTGTCAAGGTTCATACAGATGATAACCCTGCAGATATGCTGACAAAGAGTCTACCTTGTCAGCGGTTTGAGTATTGTCGTGTATTGATGGGCATTGGATAGTATGCTCACTGGTTGTTCTCCCTTAAAGGCACATTGTCCTTTAAGTGGGAGGTTGTGGGGGTTAAAGGTCACTATGCCTTTACCTCGGTTATGTACAATACTCAAACACATAAATAAATGAATGAAAAGAAGATTAGGGTGGTTCTGCACCCACCAAAAACTTGTGGCTCTCTGTTTCTCTCTCTCCTTCTTCCATTCTTGCTTCCGTTGAGAGCACTCTCAGGCATTGGGTCCTAAGAGAACCCCAAATGTAAAATGTTTGATGAATAAAAGCAACACTATTTCAAGTCAATTGTAGATTCTGAAATTCACAAGTTTATTTGGAAATTGCAAAGTCGCATGTGCATGTGCGATATGGCAAGGTGGAGGGGTCAATGGGGTGGGCGAGGGGGGTGAAGAGCTAGCATTAGCGAACAGGTGACAAAAGGGGGGGGCACTCAACAAACCCTAATTTAAAAGGGCCTCTAAAAAAAAACCCTAAAGTGCTTTTAAAATACTATATAAAGAATTTCAAGACCCTAAAATCCCACATTTCTATGGCACGAGTTAAACAAACTTCTAAACGCACTGGATGTCATTTAGACACTACCCGCTCTCCTCCTCACAACTCCATGGCATCCGAACACACTCTGAGCCCCAATGGCCAATAGGGCGATGATCAGTAGGGATTTGAATATGGTTCTCATCGGCAAGAGTCCCAACAATGCAAGCCCTACCATTTAAATCTCATAGGGGATTCAGCATGACCTGGGATCTCAGCACGATCAAGGACCCTAGCACAATCAGGGGTCCTCTCAGTCCTTCCACACAACTAACCATGGAAGTAAAGAGGTATCCCAAGAGGTTCAAAATAATCCAAACAATTGTGATCAACTATAAATCACTGTCAATCCCCTCCCTCCTCCGTGGGGTCCTGGCATGGAGCATCTGGAGAGAGAGAGAGAGAGAGAGAGAGAGAGAGAGAGAGAGAGAGAGAGAGAGAGGGAGGGAGGGAGGGAGGGAGGGAGGGAGGGAGAGGAGAGAGGGAGAGAGGGAGAGAGAGAGAGAGAGAGAGAGAGAGAGAGAGGGAGAGGGAGAGGGAGAGCTATGGTTATCGTAATGGGCTATGAGCCCTTTGTTGATGAATGAAAGTTGTATTTCTCATCACTCTTGTTCCATTCTCTTTATACATCCTATTGTGTGCTTTTTCCCTATCTCCGCAAGGTTCAAACCACATTATACTTTATAGTAGAGACCAAGGTGAATAGGCAAGTAGATGCTCATTTCCTTACACCCAAGAATTGATAGAATGTTAATCTAAACAAGGAGTGCAAGAGAGGGGATCTTGGTAGCACAAGAACCATGTCAAGCACCAAGCACCAAGCAGTTGAGGGGTGAGGTAAAAACATTGTCAATAGATTATGAGGTGCATTTTGGAATTGTTGAATGCTTAAATACTAGGAGGGCAAGAGGATAAGTCTAGGTTTTTAAAAAAGGAGTTAAATGGAACTTTATTCCATACATGGGTGAGGAATGATTGGTTCATGTCCCATAGACATGGTAAAAATCAAGTGAATTCTTAAGAAGAGAGAGAAAGGAGGACATCATTTAAGAAGAGCTAACGTAGGAGGACCTCATAGATCTGTTACTCAAAGAATTAATATAGAAGTAGGAAAATACTTTGAATGAGACTTAAGCCCAAAATCATTGTACTAATAGTACCATCTTTTTCATTATTCATGGCTATTAATCACTCTACAATTTGTTAGAGTATCTTCAAAGGAATAGAAGAGGACCACAGTATCAACAGCATCAATAGTACCAATAGTATCATATTTGCTATTAGTCATGGCTATTAATCACTCTATAATTTGTTATAGTATCTTCAAAGGGATAGTAGAGAGCCATGACGTGCACATAAATAGGTCTAGCTCAATATCTATGGCTAATAATGAATATATGAATGGGCTTTCAAGTGATTGATATTCCTAGATGGGGGCCAGATCACTTTGTAACCTAGAATTCTTTGATATTGGATTTCTTAGAAGCCTTTAGACCACTTATCATGCTAATAGGGTTAAGGAGGAATTATTCGGCCTTACTATGACATTGTATGATACAATATACACTTATGCCAAAAGGTTAAATAGGATTGTTAGTAAGAAACCAGTACCATCATCTCAAGACGAGCAAGTTAGTTAGTCCTAAAAGGAGTACCAATGGATGTGGGGATCATGTTAGGATGCAACAACCAGCCATCCTAGATGCTACTATTTCTATAGTAGGAAATTGGGAAATCACCAAAATGGAAGTTCAATATGGGAGTACCAACATACCATATATTCTATTTATATCAACCCCAAGTAGGAGATTGTGATTTAAGGGGGTGTTGTGTCTAATGGTAGACCACCCTCCCAAGGTTGAAGATAAGGAACAAATTCATGATGCCATAATTAAGCAAATGAATGATATTCAATTAATTGGATTAATAACCAAGACCTATGGGACCATTTAAAGGAAATGCATAGTAATGTTTGATGTGTTAAATGTAAGGGTTATGGCCATTATCAAAATGAACTTCATAATTTTGAGGAAATAACAACGTTAATAAATAAAATGATATGTACCTAGGATCATGAGAGCGATGCTGCAGAGCATTTGCCATATGTAACTAAGGGCTAAATCTGATGGGAGAATTTTCCTAAAAGTTCAATGGGAGAAACTTTCTTTCTAGGAAATTGTTGGTCTATGGTTATTCCTCATGGAGAAGGGTCTATGGGGAGTCACATCTAGACAAGATAGATAGACAAAAAGAAAGAGTCTACTAAGAAGATTCATGCATACGTTCAAAATAATTAAACGATAGCTAGTATGATAGGGAGATATTTAGTTGTTGACATGTTGATGTGATATAAACTATAGTAGATAGTTGTCTCATGATTGAAAAGTTGTTCCATTGAAAAATGAAGATTTCCAAAATCATGCTAAAGCAAGAGATATTTATCTTGAATATGGGAGAAGCAATGATATTGGCTTCATACCTTAATAACATGCAATCCATAATGAAGAAATTGTATGCTCTTGGAGCAACAACTGATGAAAACGATGCAAAGGAAATTCTTTTGTCAATCTCGTCACCACCAAAGTATGCTGATTTGGTGACAATTCTAAGAGTTGGTTTTGAAGGTCTTTATTTAAATAATGTTGTTTGAATGTTATTGAGTAAGCAGCATAGAACAAGGGACTAGTATGAGGTGGAGATCTTACTTGTGTTGTGAGAAAAGGATGGAAAAAACATAAAGACTCATGGTAGTAAAGAGAGATTGGTGTGCAAATACTATGGGAAAGAAGGGCATGTGGCAAATTTCTTCTACAAAAATGCATTTGATGCTTAGCATAGAGGTGATACGGCATGTTTGATTGAGGATACTTAGCCCCCCTCATATTAACATTATCCCCATGCAAGTGGAATTCTTTGTATTTTTCACCCTCCTTTTCAAAGCTTACCTTCCCTTGGACCCTAGATAGAGTAGCAATAGCATGAGGGAGTTTAGCACAGTTGTGGGCCATGTCTCCACGGTCCAGGGCGGGTGCCCCTTGATAGGACCACAAGTGTGTGAATGTAGGGTGGATGTGTTTCATTTTTTTTTAATAGTATGTGGGAAAAGGCCCTTATTCATTTTGGGAGTAGTGGATTTTTTGCCTCAATGAATTTTTGGTCTCTTGTAGACTATAATAAGCTCTCTCTCTCTCTCTCTCTCTCTCTCTCTCTCTCTCTCTCTCTCTCCCCTACTTAGTTAGCCTATCTGCCTCCCTGCTTACTCGTCTGCTCACCCACCTTCTTGCTCAACCACCTCCCTGCTCACTGTCTCTCTGCTTAGATTGCCCCCTTGTTGCTCATCTGCCTAACCTCTAATCACCCACCTACTCAACCTGCCATCTTGCTTACCGCATTCCTTCTTCTATTCACCCACCTAGTCTTCATCCACCTCATACCTTGCCTCTCCATCATGAAGCCTTGCAAACCCCCCACCTGCAATCTCGTTGGCTTACCTTGCCACCCACCTGGCCACATACCTAGCCTTTGTGCAACCCACCTAACCACTTACTTGGCCTTTGTATCACTAGTCAGTGCTACCATGTACTACTCCTATAACCCCATCCTCACAGTCTGGCATTTAACTTGCTCCCCAGCTGGAATTTGGGCTACTGCAACACTTCGACTTGGTGGGAAGAGTTTTTAAGGCTCACATTGCCCCCTACCTCTACTGATTTGACCTACTGGGAAGAGTACTTGGGGCTCACATTCCCCCAACCTATTGTACGATTGGTTGATTACAGAGCCTAGGCTTCACCTAGGCCTTCCACTGGCACACAGGCTACATAGGGCTATTGTAAGTTATTTCTATGCTCTCTAAACTACAGGGACATGGTAAGAGACTACCAAAGAACCTACCAAGAGACACCTAGAGGCTGCTGTGAATTTTTTCTATGTGACTAGCTCAAGGTAAGAGCTCCCTTCAATCCATCAGGCTGTCATATCATCTCTCTTTTAAAATTTCAAATAATGGAATGTAGGAAGGATTGTACACCTTTCCCCCTCCATAAACTCTCAAATCCTAGCAAGGGGAAGGGCTTGCCTTGTACCAAACAAAAGAAGGGATTACAATGGAAAAAGGGGACAAATGGGATAAGAATAAAGAGAAACTAGAAAGGGAGGATAGACAACAGAAACAGCTTAGACTAAGGATGTGAATAAATGCAGCAATCAAAGTGGCCTACAAGTGGATAGCACTGCCAAATACACAAAGAAAGGAACCAACAAAGCCTCTTCTGACATAGCCACAAAATTCACATCAAATTCAACCTCCACATCATCATTATCATTATCATCATCATCATCCTCAGCACCATCCTCCTTATCCCTGATATCCTCTACACCACCCTTGGGTGTGACAATACCAAGGGTGGATCTAGAGTTTGTAGCATCATCATCATCATCCTAGTCTGAACGTAACATTCCTTAGTCCGCCAACTCACTATGCCCAACCACATTTGCTACCTCTTTTCTCTCACCCTTACCTCTCAACCAGGCACCTTTCCCTTCCTCAAGCGGTCTCACTATGCCCACTCTCTAGATGTCCCCTCAGCATTATCCACTCCAACCCCCATCCATGACACACCCATATGCACTCCATAGCCACACAATCCCATTGGACTCTTGGGATCATGTTCTTCTAGAGATACACCACCTTTGCACATGAGAGGCAGAGCAAAACTACCTCATCCATAGCATAGGCCAGCAAATATTACAACTTCATAAGGAGGTAGCAACCACTATTTCATCCCATGTAGCAGAACAAAAGTTGAGGCAGTTGAGGCTTAAATAGCCACTATGCAATCAACCAATCGCAGAGACATACAGGTGGTTAGATGTCACGAAATAGGTACCTGCAATGGCCACCATTTTGGCCACCATCTTGGAGCAATAGTAGACCAATAAGGCTCTCAATGTCATTCCTCATATAGCTACTACTCCCATGGATGACGGTATCGACTTCATGACTTCCACCCTATGGGTTTAGGAGACAAGATTGAGGGGGCTTGGTTCATATGATAGGACCCTAGTGAAAGCATCCTCTCGTCATTTGCTTTAAAAACGCTCAGGCCCATTTGGCAGCACTATGTAGGCGGTCAGCCTTGCATGCCCATCTCGAGATATTTTTAGATGGACCATGAGGACCTCACCCCCCTATAGATGGAGGAAAGGTGTATCCTAATACAGTAGCGGGATGTTGCTTTGCAAGGCGGGGAAGTGGGTAATAGTCTAAGAGATGCAGCTTCTTATAGGTCCCCAATGAGTGCTCCCCCTACATAAGGAGATGGGGTCTATGAGATTTAGAGCACCAAAACCCTGAGTTACAATGTTTGGAACTACAATGGTACTTTGTGGTCAGATCAAAGGAATTTCTTTATGTCATATATAGGTCAAGGTATAGCTTTCTACACAGACACACTAGAGTCCAAAGTGCCCCTTGCTGATAGTCAATTGATACACGTGGGATGCAACATATCAGGATGAGACTTGAGAGATGGGTGGGTTTGAGGATCTAGAGGAGTTGTAGTTTTATATCGATCATGCTTTATCAAGATGGTCTCCATCGAGAGGCGAGAGATACATGCCAAGTCCTTAATGCCTCCTTCCCAAGATTGACGCCTTGCCTTGGAGAGTCTTCCTCTCTATGTATTGATGCCACTATAGTGATATCTATGGTTATGATCATGATTATGTGTTTTTCTTTTTTGTACTCATCATGGGTGTTGATGCCCACCTAGCATGGAGTTGCACTTCCTCTGAGAAAAATTTTATGAGCAAGGTTTTATTAGCGATTCAAGATTAGCAATACACTCAAGGAGTGTTTAGTAGAGAACCTACCTTGGAAATTCATTCTATCTCCCATCTCTTCATTTTCATTCTGGAGTGTTTAATAGAATGCAATTTGTCGACTATTTCTAGAGTGTTTACGAGTGTTTAATAGAACAAATTTTACAAATTTTCTATTCTATTAAGTAAGCACAATTAGAAAGCATGAAAAACCAAGGCAAAACAATGACCCAATAATTGGATATCGTGCTTCCATCAAACCATACCTTATTATACCTCTTCTCCATAGAGTTTTCTTATCACTTTTTGTGGCTCTCATTAGAGGCTTCATCAATGCGAATCAATGATTATTTCACTAAAAGGTAAAAAATCTACTAAGACAATATTTGTTATGACTATATTTATACTATTAAAAATTTAAATTCAAAATATAACACTCTAAATATATAATTTATAACTTATAACCTTCTAGATGTGCTTAAATGGCCTTTTTTGCTCGATTTGAGTGGCTAAATGACTATATTTGGACATTAGATGTGAAAGTTATGACATTTTTAAAAATGTTGTCCAAGATAGTTTTGCCTGGAAGGCCTCCTACAAATGGATTTCTTTGGAGAAAACCCCCATGAAGAGGGGTGATGAGACTGTTTTATCAAATTCCAAGGTAGTTTCACGATGAAACTACTTCCTTCAAATGAGTTTTCTTGGAGAAAATCCCCATGAAGAAGCATTGTGGGAGGTTTTTCTCAAGTATACCCCCTATCAAATAGGAGTTATGAGGGGAATTTCAATGAGAAACCCACTCTACATGTGGGTTTTCTCAAAATCCTTTCCATCCCAATATCTACCATGCCCAACATCATTATCATTGTTAGATGAAGGTCTCCATCTTTGTACCAAGATCTATGGACACAATAGACCTTCTCATTTGAAGTGGAAATGTGGAAATTAACTATAAACAAATAGTTTCTCTAAGAAACATGGTTTCAGTAACCTACCCTGATATGCCTTTTTTTGAAGTAGAAATGTGAAATTTCTGTCCTTCGCTCGAATGCTCAAAGGATTCTGCTCCGAAAGGGCCACCACTGATTAGCATCTCCACCAATCTCATGAACCCTTTGGTTTTTCGAATACTCTTAATAAAACTCTCTCTCTCTCTCTCTCTCTCTCTCTCTCTCTCTCTCTCTCTCTCTCTCACACACACACACACACACACACATCAATGCTTGAATTGGTTACTTGTGTTTGCTTGCATGGTTTCCATGTGCATTATCTATGGCTTGCTTATGCAGGCTTGCTTATGCATTGTGGTTGTTTCCTACTCTATGTGTTGGCTGTAGGTGCCCTATTTGTCTTTTAGGTGTCTTTATGGCATTGTGCGTGCATTATTTCTTGATCTATTTTAGGCTTTTGTTACATTTTCCATGGGTATTTATGTTTCTTATGAGTGTTGATGCCTCGGCTAGGTGGCTTTAGTTTATTCCTTATGTTTGTGTGTGCTACTTGGTGCTTCTTCCTTTTAGGTCTATGGATTTTGTGATTCATGTGTGTGCTTTTGTAGTTTGGTGTATCATGTGTAATAAGTTTTGGTTATGTGTTTGGTGTTGGTTGACTATTAATGCATGAGGAGCTACTTTTGCGAGTGGCCATGTGTGTGTGCACGGACATTTCAAGACAAACATTATCCATCTCAAACTTTTCTTTAAAGCAACAAGATAAACTTCACGAATAAGGGGCAACACAATATTTTACAAAAAATGAATCAAATTTGCCATATAAATACCGAATGATATTGAAGGAGCTCCACTCACCTGCATCCATCCATGACAAGGACGTTTGAACAAGAATCCTTACTTGTGGGCCTACAAGCTTCAAAGCACAACTCCACTTGTTATCAATGTCACAACATCATAAGCCATTTACAATGGTAAATTATATCGACCTTGGATGATTGTGCATCGTGTGACACCACAACATTTGAGTCACAAGTATCCAGATGATCCATGTGTTACTCTTTCCTAAATTGCCATTATACAAATTCCCCCAAGTAGAGGGTCATAAGAGACTTCACAACATATTTTGTATGGTAACCTCTCTCGAGAAAAATGGGCAACTTGTCAATATATCAAATAAGAAAACTATGATCATTATAATATAGGATTATGTTCCTATGTGGAAGTTAGAGTTGCCTTTTCTCAAATGCATCTTTATACTAGGGTAGTCGCTTGCTTACCTTCCCATATAACAAAGGCAAAAAGACTTGTCTAGGTCATTCATACTTCTTATCACAGACACAAATTATCTTATACTAAAACCATAATACTAGGCCAAATTTCCATATCCATGTGGTGTTCCACAGCCAATCCTTTAGAGGATGTTAAGATAGACCATAAAGTTTATATAAAAAATATGCCATATAATGATGTATTCTTAATATAAAGTGCTTTTAGAAAATCCCACCTTTTGTGAAGGTGATCCGAACTCTTCTAATCCATCCAACTTTGCTTAGCATGTAAAGGCTTTCACCTCATGCACTTAGTGGTGAGAATGCAAACACTGATAATTGCCTCTCCATGTAATAAAGCGTGTAATCTTGTGAACTCCCTTCCACAATGTATGTCGTAATCAGAAGGAGCCAGTGATATCTCAGTAGCAACTAGTCAAGAGGTTCCATTTATAAGCCACATAGTTAAAAGGAGTCAGTATTTTGTTACAAGTCATATTAGTAGCCTCCTGAATCCTTTGCTAGTACCTACAGATGATGACTCAGTAGTTCATGGAGATATTTCACTTCTCTGTGTGTCCTCTGCTCAGACGGTCATGATTAGACAGATCTGCACGCTCTCTAATCTTATTTATTGGCACCTTGTGTAGAGGTAGTAGTCAATTTTACTGGCATTGTATAAGTAGCTACAATATGGGATCTTCAAGAATTGCAACAACTGCCTTACCACGGTGGTGATCACGTCAAAGCTAAAAGATGGCAAGCATAGGTGACATGCAGGAAACAACGGTTTTACTTCGAGACAGTAAATGTCTTACCCAGGTGTATTGGGTGATCTTACTGGTAGAACTAATGCTCAATCTGGAAGGTATTTGTGGCTTGGCAGCTGGTCATTAGATTGGTAGCCAACTCATACCAACTATACTTTTGCTAGCTCGCTCATGCCTATTACAAGCTTGTGAAGCAACATAGATGGCAGTAGGGAGAGCACATCAGTCCTAAAAAGATGGTGCAAAGGATGAGATGCTAGCATTGGTGCTTATGGGTTCCTTATATTCCATTACTTGAACTAGCTGATTCAGTTAATTTGCTTTTCTCAATGTTATGTATTCTTATGGTGGGCAAATCCATGCAAATGTAGATAGTAATATAACCATTTCCATTGCTATTTAGCTTTCTTTAGAACGTGTTGAATTTAAAAACCATATAACTCAAAGTTCTAATTGAGGTTCTCCTAAAAAATATTTATTGTTGCTTAGTTTAAGTAAATCATGCATAAGCCATGGTCAACGACTCCCTCTATATAATTTATTATGTGGGTAGTATTATCGTGAAGTAGAGGGGTTGTTTTCCATTAGATAACGGTCACTATGGCACCCATGTGTTAGTTACATCATTCCGTAACATATGTTCTTCCAATACTAAATCATTGTCATGGTCATATCATGAGTGCCATTAAAATCTTTAAGTAGTCATAAGCGCGTTTGTTTTAATGCTTCTGACTTCTTGTATTGGCATATTACAAAATATCAAGAAATATCAGATAATTTGACAATGTCAAACATCAATACATCATATTATCATCATGGCCTAGCTATGAGTGCTAGTCCCACATTATAAGGTCAATAAAAGCATACGTCTGTGTGTGGGTGCGCACGCGCACGCATGCACCACATATACAGTGTGTGTGCATATGACTAGTTCATACTATGGCTAGTATGTGCACCCTCTTCTTTTTATATGTACACCCATGTATTATGTGTAGTGTTTTTAGGGAGTAATTGATTTGGTGCCTTTTGTTATGGGTTGTCCGTTTGTTCATCACACTAGGTGTTTTTGCATGGTTTATTTTTGCAAGTGTTTGGTCTTCTTGTTTTGTTGGATCTCATGGGTTTTGTCGGATCTCATGTGGTCTTCTGGGTTTTGTCAAGTTGCTCATGTCTACTTGTGCTATTTTTAGGTGTTTTCATGCCCTATCTCCCTTCTTGTAGCTAAGGTTTGCTACCTTTTGCAATGCGTATTGATGTTTTGGTAAGCATTTTTGTTTGTTGAGAATTTTGGTAAGCATTTTTCATTTGTTAAGTCTTTATATATTATTGCTACTTCAATGCTTTTGGCAAGTCCATTGGCATAGTCACCTACCCAACCCTTACTTAAGAAGACATGGCTACCAAGTTCTTGATTGTGATTGACTCCTAGTGATCAAAACTCCCCTAGCACATTTCTTTTCACATACTAGTTTCAATAAGCATGCTATTTAGCATGCATCTTATGGGCGGCTTTAACTATTAGTGCACCAAATCTTTTAGTCTCACATTCTCTATATATTTTTAGATATTGTGTTGCAAGTTAAAGGTTGATTTCTTAGCATACTTATAGCTCATCACAATTTTTTGTGTTTTTCTATTTTGACATGAGCAAGGTTTGTTGAGAGTTCACGCTCAACATCATGTGATCATGTGTGCATAGCACCATCACGTGATCATATGTGCTTAGCACTAACCTTATACAGTGCTATAAAGGAAAGGGTTAGATCCCCTAACCCTAACCCTAAAAGGGTTTGTATATATTCTATTTTTTCAACTAAATCTAGTGTACAGTTAGTCATTTGTGGTGTGCTCTCTAGCTGTGCCCTCTCTCCTCATCTCCACTCTTCTCCTCTCCCCTCTTCATATTTTGTCATGGTATCAGAGCTTCGTTGCCGTGTTCGCTGAGGCATTGTAATTCTTGAGAGTGTGAGAGAGTGATTGAGAGTTCTTGAGTGTTCTCTTCCGCTGAGAGAACTTTTGTTTTCTTTGAGAGAAATTTTTGTTCATGTGAGAATTCTGTCCATGAGAGATTGAGAGATTTCCGTTAATCTCCTTTGCTCATTCTAGGACAATTCCATCCATTGGAGTTCTTCTTGTGAGAAAGAAAGAGTGAGAGAGAGAGACTATGAGAGAGTCTTCTTTAAGCTTCTTCTTAGCTTTGGGCTTGGCACAGCTTTAGGCTCGACAGTCTTCTCAGCCTCCTTGGGCTTGATGGCTATCTACACCCTCGTCTTTTAGCAACTAACAGCTCCTGTGACCCAAGTCATAGTTGTAGATCATCGACCTACGCGAGCAGCAGCCAGTTGTAGCCCTCAACTCAATGGCCAAACAGTGGCTCTCCTTGCTCAACACCCTGCATGCAAAGCCAAAGCAACCGCCTTCAACAACTCGAACGCTTCTATTACACAACCAGCACACAAAAAACTGCCAGCTCCAAGCTTCGTCAACGGCTCACGGCTTCCACCAATGCATACGCAGCTCCTCTATCAACCAACGAGCCTTCCTTCAACCTTGCCTCCACAATGACAGGCAGGTTCGCTGGCGAGAACTCAAAGAAGCATCCTTGCCTCACTCTCCTAGTGACCCTCGCCCTCACGCCCACATTGTCCCTGGCCTCGTCGTTAAGGCCCTTTGCTTGCTGGGAGGTGCTCTCCTCATCCGGAAGCTTACCAAGCTCCTACAACAGCCCTATGCACCACTCAATAGCTTCAAGGCTCCACTGCCTTCTTCAAGATGGCCAACTAGCTCCACTGCGCATATGACCATCTACAGTGTCACGGGCGACAGCCTCTCCATCGACCTTGCATCTCCCACAAGCGGTTCCATCAGAAGCTCCCTCAACGCGGCACCAGCGGCTCCTATGCTCCTAGCTCCTGGCTTCTCAAAGCTGCCTCCAACGAAGCGCCCCTCCATCAAAGAGCCGGCCTCCTCACAACCCAGCAAGCCTAAACGGCTCAGTCGTCTCACCTGCAATGACTATGAGCTATGAGAGCTCCGTCGCCTCTAGCCCACCGATGGCTCCTTAGCACAACAAGCTCCATCAACGGCCTCCTCATAGCCAACTGAACGACAACGGCTTCCTACAAGGCAATCGACTGCCGCTCCGCTCCAATAGGGTCCAACGACGTCTACGGCCGTCCAAAAAAAAAGATCCATCGAGTACCCAGTGGTGGCTCCTCCAACGAACGGCCTTCTCAACAAACCATCGTAGAAGACGACGGAATCCCAAGATTTCGTCGGCATCTCCAACATTCCGGTCCTCCAGAAATCGACACGTGGAACTCTATCCTCCACGTGGCATCTTATCTACCACGTCAGCAGTCCACACCACTATGTGCCATGTCATCATTGACTACCACGTCATCATCGACTGCTACGTCATCACTGACTACCACGTCATCACCGATTGCCACATCATCATCGACTGCCACATCATCATCGATTGCCACATCATCATCGACTGCCACATCATCATCGACTACCACGTCACTTGCCACATCATCAGTGACATGTCATTAGCCACGTCACATGTGCCACATCATCAGGGACACGTCATTAGTGCCACATCAGCATTGCCACCTCACCCTACTGACATCATCTGTGCCACCTCAGCACTGCCACCTCAGCAGTCCAATCAGCACTGACCCTCTGCAGGCACAGTCCCTTGCCAGACACACTGTGCACACCACTGTGCACACACTGCATGTGCACACTCCTGCCACCTCAGCACAGAGCTTCACTGGCACACCTCTTGCTAAGCATAGTGCCACATCATCACTGCATGTGACTCACAGTGACACATCATCATTGAGCACCATTTGCACTCCTTTGGCCCCTCCACCTAGATCAAGTCATATCTCTTGATCCAGGAAGAATTTGAGGGCGCTCCAAAAAGGAAAGTCACTCGTTTTTTTATGCTCTACGTGCTTGTCACATCATATGCACATTTCGGTGCAAGTTACACTCACATTTGAGCCTCGCCGACAAAACCACTTCCTTCACGCACAATTGCCTCTACATCGATGCATCTGACCCAGCACTTAAAAAGAACAAAAGAAAAGGAATTATTTGCTGCTCTTTCATCGATCGACGGTTGGTTTAGATCTAGATCAGAGTAGACTACATTGCCATAGAGGGGACGCTTTGAATTTCCCCAAGTTGCCAATCTAAGCCATGCCCAAAATTCCCGACTAGTACCTACTTGGAGTCAATCCATATGCTCACATCCGATTCCACATCATTACATTACCTGAAACCTTACGTTCATCAGTTCAGTGAGCACTTCAGAGTTCAGAGGCATTGCAGATTGATTTAGTGGGCAGATAGCACTTGATTTCACACACACATGCCACCATTGTAAAGCCTATTCGGCTATCTCACGGCATTGTGCACATCATTTTCAGCCTTGTAAAGCCTCTTGGCTATTCTCGGAATCATTGCCACAAGCCTTGTAACACAGATCAAATTTTATATACTGCAGTTCTATCTTCACCGACGGTACAGAGATTTCACTTAGCATCTTCAGTGTATTTGCAGTTGATTCATACAGAGTTTTTCAGGACACTTTTTGAGTACATTGTTTGCACCATGTTGACTAGCAACCTCAATCTGGAGGCATCTGCTAAGTTAGACAACTCCAATTATGGTACATGGAAATACCGAATGGAGACCATTCTTGTGCTTCAGGACAAATGGGAGTATGTCGATGGATCTATACCTAGACCATTGGCCGATCCAGCCACCAGTAGCTCTACTCCATCTGTTGTTACAGCACCAGCAACAGGATCTACATCGGGATCTACATCTACACAAATAGTTTCCACACCAGTAGCAGATCCTGCCATTGCTCGAGCTCAAGCAGAATGGGATAAGAAAGACAAGTATGCCTATCACCCGATCAAGCAGAATGTGCAAGATGTCATGCTAGGATAGCTCAACACAGTCAAGACATCAAAAGAAGCATGGGATATGTTCGCAGCTCTCTAAAGTCCAAGAACACATCCAGGATTCTCACCCTGAGAAACCAGATCAACCAGAGTTTCCGCAGCAGTAGTGAAACCGGTCATGCTTATGTACTCCGCATCAAAGACTACAACAATCAACTTGCAGCAGCAGGAGAGACTATGAATCCCACAGAAATGGTTCAAGTAATCCTGAATGGACTAGGAGAAGGATATGAGAATCTAGTTCAGAGTATTGCCATCCAACGGCAAATTCCAACACTGGAAGTACTTCAGTCAGTTCTACTTGATGAAGAACTCAGGACTCAGGCCATTCAAGCACGTAAAGGTCATTCTAATGATCAAGCATTCATAGCTTCAGACAGAAGCAGAGGCAAAGGCAGAAATAGAGGTAGATCATATCAGAAAAGTGGCCATCATCAACAAAATCAAAGTCAAAATCAGCATCATCATCAGCATCATCCTCAGCAACATCAAAATCAGCAAAGAGGAAATCATTCCAATCGAGGAAGATTCCAAGGATGAGGAAATGCATCCACCAATGTGTCAAACATTCAGTGCAACTACTGTCACAAGTTTGGACATTGTGAAAGAGATTGATGCAAGAAGCAGTACGACCAAGGCGGTCAATCGAGGGAATTCCCGAGGAAGAGGAAATCATCGTGGTGGACATTCTAGTCACAGTCATTTTGCAAATGAACATGGAAATATGTTTCTTGCAAGTGAGGAATTGCATCAGACTGATACAATGCACCTAGACACTGATTTCAATCCCAAAGAGGATTTTAGCTATCAAGTCAACCAAGTGGAACAAGATCCTTGTTACATCAACAGCGGTGCATCATCTCATATGACAAATCACTAGGAATGGTTCACAGAATTGAAGCCATTAGAAGGTCAAAAGAATGTCATCTACACAGCAAACAATACACCGAATCTGGTTCAAGGGACAGGTGTTATCCCTATGAACAATTTCACTGGTACAAAAGGATTAGTCAAAGATGTGCTCTATGTTCCAAAGCTCAGCAAGAACCTTTTGTCAGTAGGTCAAATGACGGAACACAACTACAAATTCATCTTCAACGATGATGAATGCACTATCAGAGACAAATCCAAAAGAGGTCAGCTAGTAGCAAAAGGTGTCAAGGAAGGATGCTTATACAGGATGCTAGCTACAGTACCAGACAAGCATGCCATGTCAGCTCAAATGCAACAGATGCCACTATCTGCAAAATGGCACAAGAGATATGGTCATGTCAACTTCAAGTACTTGTTAGATCTCAGGAATCAGAATATGGCAATTGGGATTCCGAAGCTACAGTTTCTTGGAAAGGTTTGTGAAGCATGCTGCTTCGGCAAACAAAAGTGAACCAACTTTGTCAGAAGTACCTCTCGTGCACGAGGTATTCTTGATTTGATTCATACAGATGTATGGGGTTATGCCCAGGCCCGCAACATCAATGGTTCACTTTATTACTTGACCTTCATCGACGACTACAGCAGATATTGTTGGGTCTACTTTCTGAAAGAGAAATCTGAAGTGTTTTCCAAATTTCAAGAATTCAAAGCCATGGTAGAAAACCAAACAGGCAGAAAGATCAAGGTCATGAGATCAGACAGAGGAGGTGAATACATGTCTTCAGCATTCATGAACTTTTGCAAAAATCATGGCATACAAAGACAGTTCACATGTGCAGATACTCCTTTAGCAGACAGTGCTAGAGCAATGCTTAGTGAAAAGCATCTTCCGAATCAATATTGGGCAGAAGCAATAGCTACAGCTAACTATTTGCTTAATCAGCTTCCTACCGAACCGATACAAGGTATGACTCCTTATGAAGCATTCACTGGACACAAGCCATGCATTGGGCATCTCCACATATTTGGTTGCATAGCATATGCCCACATACATGATGATCATCGCAGGAAATTGGATGCGAAGTCACGCAAATGCATCATGGTTGGCTACAGTGAAGAAAGCAAAGCATACAAATTGTATGATCCCATCAACCACAAAGTCATTATCTCCAGAGATGTAATCTTTGATGAGGAATCAGAATGGAAAACCTCACCTACACAGGAGATAGAAGCATCGACTTCACAGTCATCTACAGAACAGGTTGATGAAGAAGAGCAAGAATTGCCAGCAACACCCCAAGCAGTGCCACAGCAGCTCAGATGGTCTACTAGGGAAAGCAGACCACCAGCCAGATTGACATATGCTCAGAAAGGCAAAGCAATTCAGGTGGAAACCACCAACTATGCTCTTATGACTACCATCATGGCTACAGAAGAGCCAGTGTACTTCGAAGATGCAGTAGATAAGCCAGAATGGCAAACTGCTATGAATGAAGAAATGGATGCTTTGTATAAAAATAACACTTGGGAATTATGCGACCTTTCACCAGGAAAGAAGGCCATAGCCAACAAATGGGTATACAAAGTGAAGTACAATCCAGATGGCAGTATTCAGAGATACAAAGCCAGATTAGTTGCAAAAGGATTTGCACAACAATATGGTCAAGATTATGATCAGACTTATGCTCCAGTAGCAAAGATGGATTCCATATGGTTCTTGATATCACTAGCGACACTCAGTAAATGGAATGTGTATTAGCTCGATGTCAAGAATGCATTTCTCAATGGTTATCTAGACGAGGAAGTCTACATGCAACAACCAGCAGGTTATGTTGAACCAGGAAAAGAGAACAAGGTTTGCCATCTCAAGAAAAGTCTCTACGGCTTAAAGCAAGCACCCAGAAGTTGGTACAGCAGAATTGACCAGTATTTTGCTGATCTGGGATACATGAAGTCCAATGCAGATCATACTCTCTACTACAAAGTTCAAGGGGAAGACATTACTATTGCACTTTTGTATGTAGATGATTTGATTATGACAGGAAGCAAGGATAGCTTCATCATAAAGCTAAAACAAGACTTATCTGCAGAGTTCGACTGAAAGATCTTGGACTTATGCACGATTGTCTTGGAATTGAGTTCTAGAGAGATTCAGATAGCATATTCATGAGTCAGCTCAAGTATGTTGACAGTCTCCTGAAGAAGTTTCATATGGCAGATTGCAAGATTGCAACCACTCCCATGGAATAGAGTTTGAAACTTACTAAAGATTCAGAAAAGCCTACAGTCAATGACAGATACTACAGGCAACTCATTGGATCTCTTATATATCTGACAATCACACGGCCAGATATTTGTTATGCAGTAAGCTCACTAGCACAGTTTATGGCAAATCCAAAATAGTCTCACTGGAATGCAGCCAAAAGAGTCTTGAGATACATCAGAGGTACAAGACAGTTTGGGATAGAATACAGAGGAAGTCATCCACGGTTGCATCGATACTGTGACAGTGACTATGCAGGAGATCATGAGACCAGGAGATCGACACAGGGATATGCATTTTTCCTTGGTCAAGGTGCTATATCATGGTTGTCAAACAAACAACCAATTGTTTCTTTGTCTTCAACTGAAGCAGAATATAGGGCACTCACTACAGGTGCATGTGAGGCTATATGGCTCAGAAGACTATTGTCAGAAATAGATTACTTTGATGAGTCAAAGCCAACAACAATATACTGTGATAATCAATCAGCTCAAGCATTGGCCAAAAATCTAGTATATCACTCCAGGACAAAGCACATTGATGTCAGAGAGCACTTCATCAGAGGAAGAGTGTTACTTAGTGACATCACACTACAGCATTGTGATAGCAAAGAGAATGTTGCAGACATCTTTACGAAACCACTTCGTAAAGAGCTATTCGAGAAACACCGACTAGCTCTTGGTTTGACGCAGAGGAAGGACATTCCCATTAAAGGGGTGTGATGGAATGTAATGCTCAGTCCTTCTTCGATTCCCCAGAATCATCATCTTGAGGGAAGGCCTACTTCATGATGTTGATCTTGAGGGAAGGTGTTGAGAGTTCACGCTCAACATCATGTGATCATGTGTGCATAGCACCATCACGTGATCATATGTGCATAGCACTAACCTTATAGAGTGCTATAAAGGAAAGGGTTAGATCCCCTAACCCTAACCCTAAAAGGGTTTGTATATATTCTATTTTTTCAACTAAATCTAGTGTACAGTTAGTCATTTGTGGTGTGCTCTCTAGCTGTGCCCTCTCTCCTCATCTCCACTCTTCTCCTCTCCCCTCTTCATATTTTGTCAAGGTTGACTAATAAGCTTGTTGTAACTCATACAAGTAAAACATTTATTTCTAAGCATACTTAGAGTTCATCATAGTTTTTTGAGTTTTTGGTTTTGATGTAAGCAAAGCTAACATGATGAACTTCTTGTGATTCATGGCAATCAGCTTCATCAATAGTACTTTTTGATATTCTTATGGACTAAACTTGGCTCATTTGTTCAATTATACGACGACAACCCTTAGCAGTTACTTCGTTTTATTGGATTTATTATGTTAGTAGCATAGAGCTAATAGCACAAGCCTATAGCTGTTGTCTATGTGATCACTTCTTAAGCATTTGCCTTTGTGATTCTACTTCATTTTTCCTTGCAAATTATTATTGCTATCAAGTAATTTAAAAAGAAAAAAAGAATGATCATCACACATGATCAGAACTAAAATTGTTACTTCTTGACCTTACAATTTACATGATTAGTGCTTTGCATACTACTAAAGTTGCACACCTTTTTGTAGTACTAATAACTGATTGCTAAAAAAGGTTCTAATTTTTAATTTATTAGGAAAGAGCTCTAGAAATGTATTTTATATCTTTTTTATTTTTTCACTCCTCTTTGATTAGACTCCGTGTTTTGTAGACATGCAAAGGTCGTATGGAGTTACCCTTTTACTACATTCTTTTCCATCCACCCTCCTCATTCATCTTCATTGATGTTATGTATTTATTGACTAATTTGTCTATTATAATTAAAAGTGTCAGTAGAATGTGCATTTTCAGAATTTCAATTTTTGATTTCATGAAAGGCAAAAACATTTTTTACTGCACCCTATACTTATGCAATGCAATTTAAGAAGGGGTGTTAAGAATGGTGTAAATTGTAGCATTCTAAGGTCTAGAGAGAACCCTAAAAGGGCACATTGGAAAAACCTAACCCTAATCCTTAGGGGTAAGATATGTATATTCAATATATATACATTGCAATTCAAGCGGAAATGTTGAGAATGTTGTAAATTGTGCCATTTTGTAATTTTCCCTCTAGTTATATAGTCTAATTTAAGAGGGGGTGTACAAATGGTGTAAGTTGCACCATTTACTAAGGGGTAGAGATGACCCTAAAAGTGGACATAGGGAAAATCTAACCCTAACCTAAGGAGCAAGAGGTTACATATTCTCATTTTGTTCATTTCCAATCTAATGGATGTTAGCCCATTGTGATTGTGCACTCCTCTCTCTCATCCTCCTCTTAATAGATAGGACTTAAAAAAAAAAGCATGATTGCAAGTTATCATGCTAATACTTGTCATGGAAGCCCAAAAGAAAGATGATCATAACACTTTTTAGTAAATGAAGTGTTCAATTATGAATGAATTGTTCTTATGATTTTTTTTTGGATCCCATTTATAATAATCAAATTTGAGAACATCAGTCCACACATGGCCTCTTTCTAACTAGATTACAAGTCGTTGTTCATAGAATTAAAATATTAGATGATATCGATACATGAATTAATTAGTGTGGTTCTATAATATCATTGTTCAACAATGTTGCTAATTATATTACCAAGCATGAGATTTGCCTTAATCATTTTAATACCACCAATAAATGTTTGTGTATATTAACAAAATTTCTTTATGATGAGTTGAAGGTCTTTAAACTCATATTGTTTTGAACTAGTTAAAATGTTTCACATGTGTTACATATTCAACCCTTTGCTTTGTATTTAAAGTAAAGCCTTGGTAATGATGCAACCAAAGTGATAGCCATCCTTCCTTCTAAATTCCAGTTGTCTGGTAGCCCTCCAATCCTAAGCTTCTTTGAGTTGAGCTACCTTTCAGCTTACTCCTTTGCTTCCTTAATCCCGTAGACACCTCTGCATCTAGTGGACTCTTCACTTCTCCTTTGAGCTTCTCTTCAATCTCTGACTTAAGCTTTTTATGCATATCTTCCGTCTAAATAGAGATTACCTCATCATCCAAAACTTAGTGGGGAGTTGGTTTGTTCAGTTTGAAGTCGAGCTGAAGTGCAACTTGCCTAATTAATTATGGTTTTAGAAACATCAAGAATATGTTAAGGTATTTTATAAATTTATCTTTTAAAACATCAAAATTTGAACACATCAAAATAAGAGAGTATAGATGTCAATTTAATGGTATTTGGAGAATCTATTAATGAGGATGTGTCCTATCAACTTTAAAATTCTATGTGAATGATTTAGAACATCATCATTTTACATGCTTGTGCATGTGTGTCTTAGATTAATCAATACTAATACCAAATTTGGCAAGATTGACCATCAAGTTGAGATAATGCTTGCTTGCAGACACATAAACACCACTAGGGAAAAGAAAATGTTATTGGGAACTCAAGGTAGCCAATAACAATGCACAAAGTAGTATGTGATTGAGCATCAAGGAGACATTAGTGGGAGAATGTACGTTGAGTACAACTTACCCATTATTTCCCCCTCTTAAGTTACCACTTGGTGTTGAAAAGAGTTGAATTTGTAGAGGAAAGTTCCTTTCAAAGATGTCATCAATTTGTTATCTTTCTCCTTTTTTGATGAAGATGAAATGAAATAGAATAATAAACTTTATGGATTAACATTGATGAAGCTAAGAATTGCTCAAATTGAACCACATTTTATATGTGGTTTTAATCATTGATTATTGATGTTGTGCTCCTCATGGATCAAATACATGTAACTGGTGCTTTTTTGTGGGAGGTTATTGGTGCAGGGTTCATCTCGATGATGTATCAAAGCTCCCCTCCACATAGGCGGCCAGTTGGCCTTACATCGGTGCAACAGTTCTGTTGTTAGTTTGGGAGGTTTGCAATAGCATCGTGTTACGTTACCAGCAAGTCGACCTAGCCCCGAGGGAGTCGACCATTCTTAGGTTGGTTAGGAGTTATCTGAAATAGTTTTGCAAGCTGTTGAGGGAGAAAGATCCGAGAGTGAGCAATGCGCTTGCTGCAGTGGAGGATTATATGCTCGTGGGGTCAGGGCTGCTTGGCTTCCATTTTGACCAAATGTTGTATTCGGTCTTGCGTTTAGGGTTGACCACCCTCTTAATATATACAAAACCCTTTATGAAAAAAGAAAAAAGAATAAAAGAGGATGGAAACAACATATGAGGCTTTGTTATAGGAACTCTAGCTTAATGCCTACTTAGGGGATGCTTGGTACAGAAGATGTTTGAAAGTTTGATAGATTTTTCCAGGGATGTTCGTACTCAAGGAGATTAAAGAGTTAGAATCATCTAGCATCCAAATTAAACAAGGAAATCAAGAATGATGTTTCAAATTAATCACAAGCAGATGGATTTGCACTAGTGTTAGGTGAAGTATTTATAAGGGAGTTGTGCCAACTGTTGAGAGACCATGCTCAACATCATGTGATTACATGTGCATACCACTAACACATATAGAGTGCTATAAAGGAAAGGGTTAGATGCCCTAACCCTAACCCTAAATGGGTTTATATATATTCTACATTTTCAACTAAATCTAGTGTACAGTTAGTCATTTGTGGTGTGCTCTCTAGTCGTGCCCTCTCTCCTCATCTCCACTCTTCTCCTCTCCCCTCTTCATGTTTTGTCATGGTATCAGAGCATGGTTCTGCCTTCCGCTAAGACACCATCTGTGAGAGCATGTGAGAGATTGAGAGCTTCTCTTGAGTGTTCTCCATGAAAGTCCACTTCCGGTGAGAGATCACCCATTCTTTGAGAAAAATATTTCGTCATTTGAGAGAGAGAGAGAGAGAGAGAGAGAGAGAGAGAGAGAGAGAGAGATTTTCCATCCATTTTCGATTCATTCCATTCACTCTTCTTGAGTGTTAGTGAGACTTTCTTCGTGAAGGAGAGAGAAATCGCTTGTGAGTTCATTAAGAGAAAGAGACTGAAATCCATTCAGTTTGAGAGATATCTTTTGAGAGCTTTCCCTAAGCTCTTTACCTATTACACAGTAGCATTGACAATCTAACAAACGAATGAAGTTATCCGGGGACTTTGCCACTGACTCTTGCTCAAATCTTTTGAAGCTAGAGTGCTACCTCTAATCACTACTCTTAGGCTTGGCACTTGTAGCTCAATGTTGCTCTGCATTAAACTTTGTCTTGGCTGAGGATATTGATGCTTGTCTAAGGCTTCATGCAACGACTCAGCCAACGGGCTCTACAACAACTACGGACTTCGCCTTAGCTTCTCCTACTAACAGACATCCATCGACGGCCACAAAGCTCACAACTCCATTGACCAAAGTACCATCAAGGCTCCCTACAGTGCAACCAATGAGCCAACCTCTAACTCAGACAACCTTTAGCAGCATAGGCAACTCTTCTCACACCAAGTAGCAGCCTCGTCAATTGACACTAGAAGTGCTCCATAGGCGACCAAGCGGCTACCTAGCTTATGACTAGAATCATCACAGCCCCCGCAAAGGAGTTGAGAACTGTAGGTCACGGAGCTTCAAAGTCTTGCCCTTTGTGGGATTGGAATAGCAACCCGTGTACTTTCTGTGGTTCTAACTTGCCAAACATTCTGCAAAGACCGTTGCTCTATTGCATCGTCCACAAACACATACCTTCCTTCATGCCCTCTGTTTCTTTGTTGTGGATCAGTAGTGGCCTGCTTCTCATGCTAAGAATCAACCACCACTGACCACTCCGGCTTGAGCAATTGGGGTCTCTTAGGCCAAATGAGCTCCTTTCAAGAGTCTGAATCCCAAACTTCAATGAGTTGACTGGCTCTTCTAGCCCTCCACGACTCCAAAGATTCTCGCGATTGACAACTCTCCAAGCTGCAAGCATAGGCGCCTCCATCAAGTACACTGACAATTCCAAGCACGGGCTCTCAACGCCACCCACAACCTTCTTTACAATGTGCACCTCCAAATGGACAACAGTGCCTTCCAACGCTACCTCTGCCATAGCATGCACCAAGGCCTACTAACCAATCACGCCATCAAAACTGCAATGAGCTTACAGACGCGCCTCCACACCTTCATGTAAATTATGGACCTCCAAGCGGTAGACGCCAACGCCAAGGAGCTCGCGCATTCCATCACCCTATCTGCAAGGGTAACCACACACAGAGGTGTGGTCTATTGGCACAAACACGTGGCACACTTGTCACTACTCCGAGGTCCACCTCACCACAGCTTGGTCATGGTCTTGCCACGTGGCACCTCATCTACCACATAGGCTCCGACTACCACATCAGTAGCATCCCATACAATGGCATGTCAACATGTAGCATTATTTGCCACATGGCACCTTATCCACAAGGGCCACATCATCACTTAGCCACATCATCCAGTCAAAGTCAACATCCATGTGGCACACTACCACATCATCAACTAAACTCAGTAGATCTACCACATCATCATCCTAATCATCTATTGACCAGTCAAAGTGCCACTTCACGTGTCCCCTATGAGGCACTTTGACCCCTCTGTAAGGACACTGTGCACACTGCATGTGCACACAGGTGACACATTAGCACACTGCTCCATTGACACACCCCTGCATGTGAACACAGTGGCCACATCATCACTTTGCAACCTTTTTGCCCCTCCACCTAGATCAAGCCATATCTCTTGATCCAGGAAGAATTTGAGGATGCCCCAAAAAGGAAAATCGCTCGATTTTTTGTGCTCTACGCGCTCGTTACATCATGTGCACATTTGGCACAAGTATCACTCGCTTTTGAGCCTCAGCAACCAATCCACTTCCTTCACACACATCAACCTCTACATCGACGCATCTGACCCAGCACATAAAAAGAACAAAAGAAAAAGAAATTATTTGTTGTTCTTTTCTTCGATCGACGGTTGATCTAGATCTAGATCAGAGTTGACTAGATTGCCATAGACGATTTGAATTTCTCCAAGTTGCCAATCTAAGCCATGCCCGAAATTCCAAACTAGTTCCTACTCGGAGTTAGTCCCTACACTCACAAGTGGTTTCACATCATCACATTACTTGAAACCTGACGTAAATTAGTTCAATGAGCTGACTTCAGAGTGTTCAGATGCATTGATCGATTGTTCAGTGGGCAGATAGCACATGATTTGATTTCACACACACATGCCATCATTGTAAAGCCTATTTGGCTATTTGGCATTCTGCACAACATCATTTCAAGCCTTGTAAAGCCTCTTAGCTATTCCCAACATCATTTGCCACAAGCCATTCAAAAGACGATTTCAGTTATCAAGTCGACCAAGCAGATCAAGATCCTTGGTACAACGGTGCATCTCATATGACAAAGCAATCAAGAATGGTTCACAGATATGAAACCATTAGAAGGTCAAAATAATGTCATCTACACGGCAGATAATACAGTGAATCTAGTTCAAGGGACATGCATTATCCCTACGAATGATTTCACTGGTACAAAAGGATTGGTGAAAGATGTACTCCATGTTCCGAAGCTCAACAAGAACCTCTTGTCACCAGTAGGTCAAATGATGGAACACAACTACCGAATCATCTTCGACGGAGATGAATGCACTATCAGAGACAAATCTAGAGGATTTCAGCTTGTAGGAAAAGGAGTCAAGGAAGGATGTTTGTTCAGAATGCTAGCTATAGTACCAGGTTTGCATGCCATGTTAGCTCAACCGCCGCAATAGATGCCACTATCCGCAAAATGGCACAAGAGATATGGACATGTCAATTTCAAGAGCTTGATAGATCTCAGGAATCAGAATATGGCAATTAGGATTCCTAAGCTAGAGTTTCTTGGAAAAGTTTGTGAACCATGCTACTTTGGCAAACAAAAGCGAACCAACTTTGGCAGAAGCACCTCTCGAGCTAGAGTTATTCTTGATTTGATTCACATAGATGTATAATGTTATGCCCAGACTCGCAGCATCAATGGTTTACTTTACTACTTGAGTTTCATCGATGACTACAGCAAATATTGTTGGGTCTACTTTCTGAAAGATAAATATGAAATCTTTTCCAGATTTCAAGAATTCAAAGCCATGGTAGAAACCTAGATAGGCAGAAAGATCAAAGTCATGAGATCAGATAGAGGAGGTGAATACATGTCTTCAGCATTCATGAACTTTTGCATAAGTCACGACATTCAAAGACAATTCACATGTGCAGATACTCCTCAATAGAATGCAAGAGCTGAAAGGAAGAATGGTACTTTAGCAGACAATGCTAGAGCAATATTTAGTGAGAAGCATCTTCTGAATCAGTATTAGGTAGAAGCAATAGCCACTGCAAACTATTTGCTGAATCAGCTTCCAACTGAACCGATTCAGGGTATGAAACCTTATGAAGCATTCAATGGACACAAGCCATGCATTGGGCATCTTCGCATATTTGGTTGCATAGCATATGCCCACATACATGATGACCATCGCAGGAGATTGGATGCGAAGTCACATAAATGCATCATGGTTGGCTATAGTGAAGAGAGCAAAGCATACATTTTGTATGATCCCATCAACCGCAAGGTCATTATCTCTAGAGATGTAATCTTTGATGAGGAATCGCAATGGAAAACCTCAAATAGACATGAGATAGACTCATCGATTACTCAGTCATCTACAGAAAAGGTTGATGAAGAAGAGCAAGCATTACTAGAAGCACCCCAAGATGAACCACAACAACTCCGATGGTCTACTAGGGAAAGCAAACCACTAGCTAGATTGACATATGCTTAGAAAGGCAAAGCAATTCAGGCTGAAACCACCAACTATGCTCTTATGACTACCATCATGGCTACAGAAAAGCGAGTGTACTTTGAAGACGCAATTGACAAGCCAGAATGGCAAACTACTATGAATGAAGAAATGGATTCTTTATACAACAATAATACTTGGGAATTAGTCACAACTATGATGAGACTTATGCTGTAGTAGAGCAAAGATGGATTCAATACCGTTCTTGATATCACTTGTGACACTCAGCAGATGGAATGTGTACCAGCTCAATGCCAAGAATGCATTTCTCAATGGTTACCTAGACGAGGAAGTCTACATGCAACAACCAGCAGGTTATGTTGAACTAGGAAAGGAGAAGTATGTTTACCATCTCAAGAAAAGTCTCTACGGCTTAAAGCAAGCTCCCAGAAGTTGGTACAACAGAATCAACAAGTATTTTGCTGATCTGGGATACATGAAATCCAATGCAGATCATACTCTCTACTACAAAGTTCAAGGGGAAGACATTACTATTGCACTTTTGTACGTAGATGATCTGATTGTGAGTGGAAGCAAGGATAGCTTCATCAAGAAATTGAAACAAGACTTATCTGCAGAGTTTGACATGAAAGATCTTGGACTTATGCACTATTGTCTTGGAATTGGAGAGATTCAGACAGCCCCTTCATGAGTTAGCTCAAATATTTGACAGTCTCCTGAAGAAGTTTCATATGGCAGATTGCAAGATTGCAGGCACTCCCATGGAATAGAGTTTGAAACTTACAAAAGATTCAGAAAAGCCTAAAGTCAATGATAGGTGCTACAAAGCTCATCGGATCTCTTATATATCTGACTATCACATGGCCAGATATTTGTTATGCAGTAACTTCACTAGCATAGTTAATGGCAAATCCAAAACAGTCTCACTAAAATGCAGCCACAAGAGTCTTGAGATACATCCGAGGTAGAGACAATTTGGGATAGAATACAGAGGAAGTCATCCAAGGTTGCATGGATACTGTGACAATGATTATGCCGAAGATCATGAGACCAGGAGATCCACACAGGGATATGCATTTTTCCTTGGTCAAGGTGCTATATCATGGTTGTCAAACAAATAGCCAACTGTTTCTTTGTCTTTGACTGAAGCATAATATAGGGCACTCATTACAGGTGCATGTGAGGCTATATGGCTCAGAAGACTATTGTCAGAAACAGATTACTTTGATGAATCAAAGCCAACAACAATATAGTGTGATAATCAATCGGCTCAAGCATTGGCCAAGAATCCAGTATATCACTTCAGGACAAAGCACATTGATGTCAGAGAGCACTTCATCAGAGAAAGAGTGTTACTTGGTGACATCACATTGCAACATTGTAATAGCAAAGAGAATGTTGAAGACATCTTTACCAAACCACTCGATAAAGAGCTTTTCGAGAAACATCAACAAGCTCTTGGTTTGATGTAGAGGAAGGACATTCCCATTAAAGGGGTGTGATGGAATGTAATGCTCAGTCCTTCTTCGATTTCCTAGAATCATCATCTTGAGGGAAGGCCTACTTCATGATGTTGACCTTGAGGGAAGGTGTTGAGAGACCACCCTCAACATCATGTGATTACCTGTGCATAGCACTAACACATATAGAGCACTATAAAGGAAAGGGTTAGATGCCCTAGCCCTAACCCGAACCCTAAATGGGTTTGTATATATTCTACATTTTCAACTAAATCTAGTGTACAGTTAGTAATTTGTGGTGTGCTTTCTAGTTGTGCCCTCTCTCGTCATCTCCACTCTTCTCCTCTCCCCTGTTCATATTTTGTCACCCCAACGAGAGTCATAGTTGACAAAGGCCATCAACACCTTTGACACATTGTCAATGAAGGGGGGGAAAGAGTTCTCCATGAGATGTCTGGTGGGGGTAAGTCCCTCTCATAGCAAAGCTAGCTCTCAAAATAAAACAAAACTTTGAACACCCAAACACATTGTTGACAATATTAATGATAATTACAATTGACTTTGACCTAAATCCTATCAATAAGGGTGGGCAAAAAAATGGCCTGGAGAATCCACAATTAGCTACGTCAGAGGATGTAGCCATCTAACTCAACCTTAGACCATGCATAATGGTGGTTAATCACCATTGTGTATGTGGTGTAGGCATTGAGCCTCATGGATGGCTCTTTATTGTCCATAAGAAAGAATAAAGGTAGTATGGGGCCATCACTCATGGCTATTCAATTAGGGAATTCCATTGTTGCTTCCCATCCCATCTTATAAGATTACATCATGCCCTCCTACTTGCACGTAAGCACAATCGATGACATTGCATGAGCATTGGTTTTAAAATCATGGTAAGATAAATACAAGTCTAGAACTACATTTGCTTTCAGATAAATATAGGTCTAGACTCAACAATATGCATTAATTGCAATGCTTACAATGAAAATGTACATCAAGAAAGTAGTAAAGCAATTTCACATGCATGATAATACTCGTCCATCCTATCTTGATGGAGTACAATATCAAATTATTGCATATGACAAAACTTGGCACAAACTTTCATGTGTATTAACAACTACTTACATAAGGCCGAACATATAATTTCCAATGAGCTTATGCAAATTCCAAGAAGGCACATATTCATGCAATAAGAAGAATCCTTCGTGGTGTAAGAACCATTGTTCTTCTTCCTCTTTGCTTCCCAAAAGTTGAAGTTACTATTCCCTTATTTTGAAGGCATTGGGCAAATAGGAGAAGTGTGCGAGTTGAGGAGGGAATAAATGAACATAAAGAGAGGGAGTATTTATGATGAGGGAAGGAATGGAAAGATATGTGGATGCTCAATTGGCAGAGAGGAGCATGAGATGCGATGTGCACTGATGACCTTTATGTAGTTATGCACGTCATCTCAAGCAATATCTTTTCCTAAGGGCCTAAGGCTCTGAAGTTTGATAACACATGGATGGAAAAAGATGGGGATTCATGACTTTCAAATTTTGATGGTCTTTTTCTAGTGGACATTTTCAAAGGCCTCTTTTTTCAAAAAATCCCTACAAATGAGGCATTCTTAGAGCTTGTTCACATAAACCAAGATCTGTTCATGCGTGGCTTCAACAGGCGGTTTTAAGGGGCACGTGTGTGCATGTAGCCTAATGTGTCAGCCAAGAAGCTCTTTAGCTTTCAAGATCACCTGCTATGGCAAGTGGTTGCATACCTGGTTACTCCCGGGTCTTTGCTTTGGAGTCCCAAAACTAGTTTCCAGGTACAGGATTTCGATCGCTGATAGTTTTTGGGGGCACTTGTGTGCATGTAGCCTGATGTGTCGGCCTTTAGTTGTCAAGGTCACTTGCTTTGGCAAGTGGTTGTAGACTTGGTTGCTCCCTGGAGTAGGGACAACCTAGAAATTAGGGTGGCTTGCAAACCAAGTCCTTCCTGTGAAGAGGCCCTGATATATACCATTAGACCTTGAGATTGGGTAAGAGAGCCTCCCTGCGTCGCGGCTAAGGTTGGGGAGGATGTTGATTTAGTAGGCAAAGCCTAACCTTCCATCTCTGCCCCTCGTGTTGGCTTGCCAGACACTATGGGGCAGGTCTCCACCATGTTGGAGATACCTTGCTCCCCGTAAAAAATGCCCACTTGTAGCAATAAATGTCCAATTTTGCATGTCGAACCAGGCGAGCGGCGAGATGCTGGTCTGGAATTTCGAAAATCCAAGCCGCTAGCCTAGCAGTCCACTGCCCCGAAAAGTCCATCGGTCAGCATTTTGCGACCATGGGAATGTGAATATATCCTGTTGGCAGTGCGACTCGCGGGCGAGGTATGTGCTCTAACTTGGGCCTCATGGGGGAGAGATATTTTAGGGCTGTAAAGGGGGAACGGGCTACAGCCGGGAGCGAGAAAAAGGAAGGTGACACGTGTAGGTGACCGGATGAAATCAAAACAGGCACGCCAAAGCCTTTCTTATTTCATTGCCCACACGTTCAAAAGTCTGGTCTTTGTTGTTGAAGGGGCTTGGCTATGGTCATTCCTCTGCTGAGCTTGTCCAGCCCTCAGTAGCTCGCCGCCATTTTCCTTCACCTTCCATTTGCTCTCAATCATGGCCGAGATTGCCATCCGCTCCCCCCCCCTCTCCTCCCTCAATAACAGATTTTGCGACGATTGTAGCACCTCCACTGCCTGCTCCGCAGCTCTTCCTCGCCCCACTGGATTGCGGGCGGAATGCCGCGGTTACTCAGAGCGTGGGAGTCCCCATCTTTCCACCTCTAGGCTCCGGTTGGTTCCCTGTTTGCAAAATCCTGTTTTTTGTTGCTCATTGGCCGCGTTTCAATGGTGCAGTATATGCTCTCTCTGATTCTTTCCGAAACATGAACTGATTTTGGCGGTTGCTCCCACCCTTTTGTGATTGAATTCTGATTAAAGAGCCAAGCTTGGATACATTAGTGGTTGAATAAGTGGCTTTATTAGTCAGTGCAGCATAGCTTATTGCCCTTTTTTGAAATAGTAGTTTTGGAGGGCCTTCGTGAGGGATTATTGCTCAGGGTGGCGTATCGTGTAGGGAACGCATAGCTTAGGGTTTCTTGTAGGAGCTCATTTTGGATGGTTTGACGGTCGTACCTCTTTTACAGGGACGTTTTCTAATTAGAAATTTCGAGGTCCTCATAAATTGCTTTAAGCCAACCACACAAAATCTATCCTTAACTTTTAACTGTTAGACAGCTGATATTCCAAAAAGGGTTGTTTGTGACTCTTGGAACGAGATAAAAAACATACTATGAATGGACAGCTTTGGACCTTGATTGTCATTTCGTATGATCTTGCAGCGCTCCATTGCAGCTATTTATTTGGCATGGAAGCTCACTTTGTTTTGACATAGATTCCCAAGCCTCTCTCATCTGGTGACGGTGGATTGTACCAGCTTAAATAGGCATAGGTTCATGTTAAAATGTTATGAAGTGCCTGTGATCCCATTGTGACGAAGACACGTGATCCTCAAAGCTTGAGTTGGTGGTCGTAAGAGCATGTCTGCAGTGCCCGTATCCCGTAGGTCTGACACCATCATGTCCTATTTTTATCCTTTTCTCTTTTTCCCTTTTTCCTGGATGATCATGTTGCTGTCTCTGTATGCTGCCCATGCCCTTTCTCAGCTTGCTGCCATACATGCGGTTCTGTGCTCTTGCTGCAAGAGTGTGAGGTCTTCATGTAGATATGTCCTAGTCAACTTTATGGCTGCTCTCATTACCATGAGAGTTTGTCTGTCCACTGCATTTCTGAATTCCTTCACAATTGACCTTGCTGGTGCGAGCCCTCTGACCAGCACATTTAGACATCAAGACATAAGCTACAACATCCTTTTCAGCCAATTCACAGCATGTTCAAAGGCTTGTTTTCCAAGCTCTACATTACCCCCATGTCGACAAGAACCCAACACAGTATGCCACACCACAAGATTAGGATCAAAAGGCATCTTCTTAACGATCACCACCACCTCATCGAGTTGGCCTGCATGGCCTAGAAGATCAACCATGCACGTGTGATGCTCAATAGTTGGAGTGATGCGAGAGTCTTTGCTCATAGCCTCAAAGTACTTTTGGCCCTCATCCACTAGACTTGTGGGACTGCATACAGTAAGAACAATAAGAAATGTCACCCCATCTAGCTTTATTCCTTCACCTCTCATCGTCTCGAGCAAACGAAAAACACCTTCACTTTCTCCTAGATGGGCGTTGCCCTATCAGCTAGATTTAGATTTAGATGCTTGTTGGGGAGAGACTAAAATGAAAACGTGTAGACTTCACAAGCAGTTGTAGCTTGAATGAAGAGATTTTGGACTACTTTTTGATTAGCCTTCTCCTTTAGTGCTAGCCTTCGTGAGTGCCGAGAGAAACTCAGTACGAAGACTTTGTATAAATGGATGCTCAAGTATGTGTGGGTGTGTGGATTTGTATGTGTGAGAGCATATTTTTATACTATGATCTACACCCACTGTTGGGCGCTGATGATGTCAGTGGGGATGTCATAGTAGCTAGTCCTTGCTATGCATGATGGAGTTTATGGTTTTCAACCTTGTGAGTGACTATCATGAGATTGAAATTGCACTATGTTGTGTTTTTAGAGGATGAGTTTGGGAATGTTCTTGGATTCATCTAGGTATATGCTTTTGTTGTATCAGCGGACATGCAAATTTCACCTTGTGAAGTTTTCGTCCAAGTTGGGGCCTGCTGGTATTGTGATAATTCTTTCTATCTTAAATGGTGCGTTGCCCTATCAGCTAGATTTAGATTTAGATGCTCGTTGGGGAGAGACTAAAATGAAAACGTTTAGACTTCACAAGCAGTTGTAGCTTGAATGAAGAGATTTTGGACACCTTTTGATTAGCCTTCTCCTTTAGTGCTAGCCTTCGTCATGGCTGAGTTTTCCCTTCACCTCGGGAGTGCCGATAGAAACTGAGTACGAAGACTTTGTATAAATGGATGCTCAAGTATGTGTGGGTGTGTGGATTTGTATGTGTGAGCATATTTTTATACTATGGTCTACACCCACTGTTGGGCGTTGATGACGTCAGTGGGGATGTCATAGTAGCTAGTCCCTGCTATGCATGATGGAGTTTATGGTTTTCAACCTTGTGAGTGACTATCATGAGATTGAAACTACACTATGTTGTGTTTTTAGAGGATGAGTTTGGGAATGTTCTTGGATTCATCTCGGTATATTCTCCTAGATGTGCATATCCTGCAAATAATGCTCATCTCTTCCTCCGAAGCACGTGACATGGACTGCTTTTTGGGGGCCGAGTCACTTTTTTGCTGCAAGCCAGAAATTCCTTTTGATGCTAGTGTGAAACGCCTTTTGTCTACTCAGACAACAACCATTCAAAGAGAAGAGTTATTGATATAAAAAGCAAGAGTAAATTTTATTTGAATGTAGCTAAAGAGAGCAGCTTTGAAGAGTATGGAATATCGTGATAATTTCCTAAATGTATTCATGTAAGTAACACAAGATATCGGGTACATAAGAATTACAAACCTAAAAGCAAAAAGGGCGCGCCCTTCTAATTGCTACCTACTATTTACTGGCTGTTTACAAGAGGGTTCAACATGCCTAAGCAAGGCTGAAGCTATGAACCATAACATGCATGCTTACCACAGTAGAGTTCCTGTGAGCTGCATTATGCCTCTATTCATATGAACATGGATTCTAACAAGAAGCCACGGGCACTTGACTAAACCCTATTGTCGATACTGTATCAAGCAGCCTCTTTAGGGCCCCAGTGCTCGGCGGCAGCCCCACTAAAGTAGAGGGGTGTGGTCAGCACCGCCCTTTCTAACCTCGGATCATTCGCCCTCAGGCAGGCATGGTCTTAAACTCCTCCTTGACTGCATGCCTTCTATAAATTTCGAATCTCATGAGGTGTGTTCTCTTGATTCTTCGGCCCATTGTTTTGCTTCTAGACATGTGAGAAACTCGTATAGGGATAGAGTTGATTTCTTAGCTAGATCAAATTTGAATAACCTTCATGGTTTAGGGAAGCTTTTATTAGAGGGTCTAGTTTAAAGTCGATATTGGTTAGCACACATTATATAAATAACAATATAGGGATTCGCAATAAATTAAGATGTCTTAGGAGTAAACATCTTTGCAACATCTTTGCAGCCCTCAACCTGTCACGATCTGTGACGTATTCCTTTCTCTTTCTAGACTTATGGATGGTTTAATGAATGGACACTTGTGGAAGGGTATGACCTTTCGATGGGACACTTGCCCTTTCGACGGGACACTTCCTAATGAGGCATAACCCTTCACAAGAGACATTCTAATGAAGAGACATTCCTATTGTAATGTATCAAGGGTCACACCCTTCACAAGGGGTACACACCTCTTCATGCACATACCCTTTGGAGTACACACCTTTTCATGTGTGACTCTTCACTCTCTATATAAGAGAGGCCAAATTGTATGGATGACAATCACATCCACCCTACAGACATTCAAGCAATACAGTTATTCCTTTGCTCTCTGCTATCTCAGTCTCTTTTCTGTTCCTTAGCACAGTTCTAAATATAGTAAATCTAGGATTTCTTACAGTGGTATCAGAGCAAAATTCGCTCCTGCTTGTAGGAAATGCCCCCCACCTTCTAGCACTGATCTGATACATTTTTGCCGCTAGAAGGACATCCGTGCACATAGTGCATGGAAGAGATGGAGAGGATGAGCGTAAAATTTTTAAACGCCTAAAGGCATCCTGGCCTCTCCATCTCCCTCACATCACAAGTTGATGTGAATGGACACGACCAAAATCGTGTCCTTTAAGGTGCTTGGGCTGTCCCAAAACCAAGGGACGCGCCTTTTCCACCATGGGACACACCTTTTGGTGACGAGTCTCGACTCCTCACTCATGGGACATACCCCATCGTGGGCAAAGGGACATACCTATTCATGCAGGGTCGCACCCCTTTTAACAATAGGGACATATCCCCTCATGAACAGGTGCACCTATTCCAAGGGTCACACCCCTTCGAATAGGCACACCTCCTAGGCCCAAGTACCTACAAAAGGGTACCTAGAGGGGTAAAAAGGGACAAAAATTAAACCCATCCCCTAACCCTAGGTTTACCCTAACTACCCTAGGGTTAACTTAACCCCCAAATTAATTTGGGGCAAATAACCCTTAGGCAGCCCAACGAATCGTCGTACCATCCAGCCAATACAAAAAAACAAAAAACGGCCGTACGGATTTCCTGCAGCCTGCGCCAGCCATCGCAGCCCATCCGTACAGCCCTGCGAGCAGTTCGTACAGCCTGCGCCATCCGTACAAGCCCTGCGCAGCAGTCCGTACAGGCCGTACAGCCTGCCGTACAGGCCGTACAATCGTGGCCCGTACACACAGTACGGATAGTACAGTCCATTCCTACGCTGCCCAGCCCTGCTTCGACATTTTGCGCTGCCAGTCCCTGTTCCTGCCAGCCCTTGCCTCGCCTTTTTCGCTGACAGACTACTCCTTATTTGCAGTCCTGCATACCCGATTTCCTGACAGGCTGCTGCCTCTCCTTGTTTCGCCATTTTTACCCTGCCAATTCAGCACCAGTTGCCATTTCTCGCAATGAAGAAAGCCCGTTGACAGCCCGGACCAGACCAGCCTCGAGCACTCCTCGCAAAACATTGCAACATGGACCTCCGGACAACGATTTGCAGCCTTCTTCTACGCAATCATTTGGCAGATTAAAGTATTGCCAGGTGGAGTCTTTCCAATCTGCTTTTTCAGGATTCTTTTTAATAAATTACAGCAAATGAAAGAATCCACATTAAAGCATGGAAACCCCTGGTAATTCACCCGGCCATTCAAGGACACCTCAGGCACCTGCTACTACACAATATCGTGTTCAAATTGCACAGCCAGCCCATTTTGGAGCCTTTGCATCTTGGGTCTTCTGTGTCACGTGCCCTCCGAGTGACTTGGATCACATCCTCTACCTTCTGCGTGAGGCGCCTCAATTACATTATTTCCTCAGCACAGTACAGGTTGTGTTCCACGAGACACGAAGATATCCGGAACACGATATTCCTCAGGAGTTTGCTGTTCATTTTTGGAGAGAGTTCTACCCTTCACCTTCGGCATCCCCAGGGTACTCTCCACCTCCTTCAGCTCCCCGATATCCTCCTCTACAGGGTGTACCTTCTCCCAGTCAGTATTTACATCCTGAAGGCACTCCCTCCCCTGGATATCCTCCTCTTCCGACAGCAGCTCCTTACCCTTTTTCAGATCCGTGGACTCTGCTACCTACCCCTGTCTTATCACGAGCAGTAACACCTTTTTCAGAATCTCCAGTGTTACCTCCGACAGGACCTCCCTTACCAGATTTCCACGGGTGGTTCCATCCTGCCTCGCCTGCCCCCTCCAATATGAGCAACCTCAGGGAGCAGCCCGAATCCTCTTTCAGGGATGGTTCAAACTAGAGCGCAAGTTCGCGCCTCTCTCACAGGGATTTCCGACATGTCGCACCGCTCGCGTGAAGCCTCTCCCGAGATTAAAGAATCAAGTCCCAAAAAGACCCCTGAAGGCAACACCCAAAGTGAATCTCTATTGCAACTTCAAATATCTCAGCTTCAAGACAGCATCTCCGACCTGGTTCAAAAAGTTCAACAACTCCAAGATTCTCGTAGTCCAGCACATACAGAGGACGACGTGACGCAACCCGACGACGATGCGGACTCTTTCCCCCCCGAGGTAGAAAATACTGAACTGCATACTCTCTATCGATTACTTCAAGCTTCCAAAACAAAGCGACTTGACGTCAAACTTCCGGAAGCCTACACTGGTCAACGTAATCGCCGAACTGTTGACCAATGGCTCGCTAAAATGCGCATGTATTTTGACACTGTTGACCTCACGGAAGGCAAAAAGATCGCCTTGGCAGCCTCCCTCCTGAAGGATACAGCATTTCTATGGTGGCAACGACGCTTAAAGGACGGAAAAAGTGTGTTAACTTGGGAACGTTTTGAACACGTGCTCCGTAAGCAGTTTGTACCTGCCAATGCGGACTTCCAAGCACGATCAAAATTTCGACAGTTGGAGCAAACGGGTTCCCTGTCTTCTTATATCTCTCAGTTCACCACATTGGTGCTAGAGATTGATGGTTTAACTGAGGATGATCGCCTTCATGCTTTCATCTCAGGCCTACAACCCTCGTTACGCATTGATGTTCTTAAAGCCAATATCACCACCACAGATGGCGCTATTGCTTACGCGGAGCGCATTACAGATTTCCTCAACACAGGGAAGCAGAGTGCTAATCGCACACAGAACTCTCCTATGGCCAAAGGTGCTCGCCCTCAAGATAACACCAGGTTTCGCAAAAACTTCGGTAATCAAGGTCAGCGACAGTCTCAAGATCCCCAGAAGCCTTAGAAATCATTTGCTGGATTCCAACAGAAGCATTCCCCCAAGGATCGTGTTTCTTCTTCTTCACAAAGTCATTACCGACAGCCCCAACATAAAGGTGCGGCCACTGACAAGAAGAACAACTCCAGCTCAAAAGGACTTTGTACCATCTGTACAGGCGACCATAGATGGTTCGATTGTCCCAAGCGACCAAAGCAAAATTCTAATATGGAACCTAGCACTTCCCCAAAAGAAGATGCTACCTCAGCACAAGACAAGAAAGGCAAAGCTGTTCGAATGGCGAATACCATCCACCTGAGCCTTGCCAGCAACCCCGAACCTTCCCTGGCCACTCAAGTACTTTGTGTTCAAGGATCGATTCGTGGAACAACGGTCACCATCCTCATCGACAGTGGCTGTTCTCATAATTTCCTAGCCAGTTCTGTGGTCGATAAACTTCGGTTGACCACCAGTCCTAGCCTCATGGACTATCAGATTGAACTCGCAAATGGAACAACTTTCTTGTGCAACACCAGGATCAAAAACTTGTCTTTTCGCATCCAACATTATACGGACAAGTTGAACTTCGACATTATGCCTCTTTCTCGGTACGATGTCATACTCGGACAACAATGGCTCTACGACTATGATCCATCAATCAGTTTTCGCAGCCATACTATCCAGTTTGTCCACCAGGGAAAACTTATTGAGCTAACTGGTTCTAGGGATTCTCCTTCAACCCCAGTTGCCTCTGCCCTACAAGTAAAGAAGTGGGTTCGTAAACGCCAAGCAAAGACTTCACTTCTGTTGGTTACGGCAGTCGAGGAGACACCAACAAAGGATCCTCCTGAATACCTCAACCAACCTTTTTTCCAGCCTTACCTGGATCTTTTTCCACAGGAATTGCCAAAGCAGTTACCACCTCGACGACCAGTGGATCACCCAATCGAACTTATTCCCGGCAGTAATCCACCGTCGAAACCTCCTTATCGGGTTTCTCACACTCAAAATGAAGAAATCCAAAGACAGGTCACCGAGCTACTCGACAAAGGTCACATTCGGCCCAGTCGCAGCCCTTTCGGATCTCCTGTACTACTTGTGGAAAAAAAGAACAAGCCTATGCGCCTCTGCATCGACTACCGAGCCCTCAACAAGCTCACTATAAAAAACAAGTATCCATTGCCTCGCATTGATGACCTTTTCGATCAACTTCTACATGCAACACACTTCTCCAAGATTGATCTTCGTTCAGGTTATCATCAAATTCGTATACGAGAAGGCGATGAATACAAGACAGCTTTTCGAACAAAGTATGGACACTATGAATGTTTGGTCATGCCTTTTGGGTTAAACAATGCCCCGGCCACATTCATGACATTAATGAACGACATCTTCAGGCCTTTCCTCGATAAGTTCGTCATCGTTTACCTCGATGACATCCTCGTTTTCAGCAGATCCCTACATGAGCACAAACAACATCTTCACCAAGTTTTTGAAGCTCTCCGTGCAAATTCTCTCTACATCAACATTGAGAAGAGTGAGTTCTTCAAGACCCACCTGGAATATTTGGGACATGTTATTTCAGCTCAAGGTATCTCTGTGGATCCCAAGAAGGTCGAGGTAATCCGAAACTGGCCTACTCCTAAGAATGTTCATGATGTCCGCTCTTTTCTCGGATTGGCAAACTTCTACCATACAAAGGTCTATCAGTTGTCCAAAATCGCAGCTCCTATGTCCGAATTATTGAAAAGCACAGCAATTTTTCAGTGGCTTCCCGAAACAGAGTATAGTTTCCAACAACTCAAGCAAGCACTCACTACCACACCAGTTATGGCTATTGCTGACCCAAATCTCCCATTTGAGGTCATGACCAACGCTTCCGACATCGCTACAGGATCAGTCTTGATGCAAGAAGTCAGAGTTATTGCTTTTGACAGCCATAAACATTCTGATATCCAAACCCGATATCCGGTTTATGATAAGGAGTTTCTTGCTGTTGTACATGCTTATCGCTCTTGGAAACATTATCTCATGGGTGCCGACTCTGTGGTCAAGACAGACCATCACTCTCTCAAGTACATCTTTACTCAGCCAGTCATGAACGCTCGACAAGCACGCTGGGTTGAGTTTCTGGCCAACTTTCACATGACCATTGAGTACATACCAGGACTATGCAATGTAGTTGCAGATGCTCTCAGCAGGTTACCTCTAGCATCAGCCATGGTAATCTCTACATTATCTGTGGATGTTCCGAATTCATTCAAAGGAAAGTATTTCAATGATAAAGACTTCGGCACCGCAGTACAGGTTCTTTCCAAAGATCAACCTTCGACTTCCGAACAGAAGATTTTCTCATCCTATTCTTATACGGACGACCTTCTGTATTATCAAGATCGCGTCTGTGTACCACATGACAAGGATGTTCGACGTCTTTTGTTAAAAGAGCATCATGTAGTTCCTTATGCTGCCCATCCAGGCATCAATAAGACTTATCGGTTACTCAGTGCAACATACTACTGGCCTCAGATGAAAAGAGATGTCATCAAAATGGTTACATCTTGCTTATCATGTCAACAAATGAAAGCAAGTCGACGACTTCCAACAGGACTTCTTCAGCCTCTTCCAGTTCCAACTGAAAGGTGGGAAAGTATTTCCATGGATTTCATTACAACACTACCACGATCCTCCAGAGGTAACACTCAGATTATGGTAATTGTTGATCACTTGTCCAAAATGGCACACTTTGTTGCTTGCAGAAGCAGTGCACAGGCCCCGGACATAGCCAAACTCTTTATACAACACATCTTCCGACACCATGGATTACCCAAGAATATCATATCCGACAGAGATCCTAAGTTTACCAGTCACTTTTGGATTTCACTGTTCGAATCTTTGGGTACTACTCTACTGTTCAGTTCAGCCTATCACCCAGAATCAGATGGACAGACTGAAAGAGTCAACCAAGTTCTGGAAGAAATGCTTCGACATTATGTTCAGTCATGCCTCGCAGCCTGGGAAGAGTATCTACCACTCCTCGAGTTTGCTTATAATAACTCTTTCCATAGTGCCATCAGCATGACTCCATTCCAAGCAGCTTATGGACACACTCCGATTGTACCAACAAATTTTGTACTTCAACATCGAGTGGCCCTAGCTGATCAATTGGTTCAAGAAATGCAAGATATTCTACTGCAAGTCAGGGATCATATGCGAAAAGCGCAAGAGCGGTATCAACGGTCTGCCAACAAACATAGACGTCACCTGGAATTTAACACTGGTGACATGGTGCTATTATTTGTAGCCCCACATCGCTATAAGACGGTTAAGTCTGTGTTTCCTAAGTTGCGACCAAGATACTATGGACCTTTCCGGATCGTCAAGAAAAATTCACCTTTAAGTTATAAATTGGAATTACCTCCATCATGGGGTAAAATCCATCCAACATTTCATATTTCTTGGCTAAAGACGTACATTCCAAGCGATGAAGCAGTTCCTCCTGCAGGTGATTATGTCCCAGAAATCGAAGACGATTATGTTCTCCTTATTCCTGAGCGTATTCTGGACCATCGACAGCGAGAGACTCGACATCGACTTATCACGGAATTCCTTGTTCTTTGGCGAGATCTGGACGACTCCGACGCTACTTGGCAGTCTGATGAAGACTTACAGCAGTACCCTGATCTTTTACAGCAGTATTTTCAGAATCTACCATGATATTTTCTACATCGGTTCATTATCTCCACCAGGGTCTTCTTTTGAGTGGGAGGGGATGTCACGATCTGTGACGTATTCCTTTCTCTTTCTAGACTTATGGATGGTTTAATGAATGGACACTTGTGGAAGGGTATGACCTTTCGATGGGACACTTGCCCTTTCGACGGGACACTTCCTAATGAGGCATAACCCTTCACAAGAGACATTCTAATGAAGAGACATTCCTATTGTAATGTATCAAGGGTCACACCCTTCACAAGGGGTACACACCTCTTCATGCACATACCCTTTGGAGTACACACCTTTTCATGTGTGACTCTTCACTCTCTATATAAGAGAGGCCAAATTGTATGGATGACAATCACATCCACCCTACAGACATTCAAGCAATACAGTTATTCCTTTGCTCTCTGCTATCTCAGTCTCTTTTCTGTTCCTTAGCACAGTTCTAAATATAGTAAATCTAGGATTTCTTACACAACCTCTTAGTCTTATTCATGCCTCCCAAGTGATCTATGCTATCTACAATATTCATAGTAAGTAGTATGCTTTATGTAGGTTTGACACGACCCCAACGCTCTTGAGAACCTACATCTGCAAACAAACACAAAAACCCAACCATAGAGCAATGATGGAAATCACAGGCATGCTCACCACCCAATCATGACATCCAGGACTCGGATGTCCCCTCCGAGCCACAGGCTGAGCTGCTGGCACATTGGCACATCTCCCAACTAGATCCCAACCAGCCTGGTGTCTCATGTGACCTGGTGGCGCCCACAGGGGCCGCTTGGGCTATGCTAGAAAGTAGGTGCGTGTCCGCAACACTCCAGGATCCAGACCAGCAAGGAAGAGCCAAGCATTTGACTTGTTTGACTGAAAACTGAACCCCTAGGCTCCTTATATAGGCATGAGCTCGGTGCCGCTAAAAATAGTAAAAACCGTAACGTTCATTGCCCTTGCAACTCAACCTGCAAAGCTTGCCTAGCCCCTAGCCTCCCTAGGCAATCTGAGTTAGTCCTGTGTGCCTAAGCACATGCCGAATATGTTCCATGCACATGACATACTCCCTTCCTCTAAGAACTCACTCTTGAGTTCATAAGAAAGTTCAGAAACTCTCTTTGAAGGTTAGTCAATGTCTCCCATGTAGAATCCTCCTCGACACGGTCCGTCCACGTAATCTTGCATTCAGTGATCGTCCTATTTCTAACTTGACGTTTATTAAATCCAAGAGTACTTTCAGGTTCGTGTGGTACAAAGGCAAATCTTCAACCTATATAAGTTCTTGAGGAGTTACTACTTGATCCTTAGCATCCAATAATTCTTTTAGTCTATAGACATGAAAGATTGGATGAATTCTTGCATTAGGAGGCAATTCTAGTTCATATGCAACTTGAATGGACCACAATATTTGGTGGATAATTTCCTAACCTGTCGAGTATTTAGGCTCTTGGATTGCTTGGGATAGCAAATATACCATTGTTCCAATAGAGAACTGCCTAGGTGAATGATGTCTATTAGCATAAAATCTGTCCTTATCATGGGCACTTCTAATAGATTCCTTGGTGAACTACAACATCTCTTGCATGTCTTGCAAGAATGTCCTAGTAGCATCATTCTTAACTGCCTTGAATCTGACCATTACTGGTGACTCAGGTTGAAATCCATACTTAAGCATAAAAGGACTCAAACCAGTACTTGAATGCTTGCAATGTTATAAGCAAATTCAACCATGGGTAAATATTCTTCCCATGACGACTGCCTCTTGGAAACATATGCACGAAGCATATCCTTTGGAAGTTGGTTCACAACTTCCGTTCGACCATTAGACTGCTCATGTTCAGAGGAACTCAAACTAAGAGTGGTATCTAACTTTTCAAAGACAAGTGTCCAGAATTGAGTATGTGTAGCTGCAGAAGATCCTCACGTATGACCTGATTAACCTCGTGATACCTGAGTGGGAGTAATGGCGCGCCAATGCCATATTGGAAGGGAGGAACTCTATCCATGTGGAGCCCTAGTTACTCGAACCACCTGCTTGTGTGTGCAGATCGGCATCTCTCTGCCACTTGTAGCGCTAGGGCCTCAAAAGAGGACAATGCTAGCCATGGTAGAACGCTGCATCAAGTCGTAGTGGAGATGACCCAAACTCAGCTTGGATGATCTGGTGAGGAATTGATGGCTTACTGCAAATCATCCGTGATAGCATGAGAACTTGTATGCGCTCCACATGCCCCCAAACAAGGGCTGCCATACATCCCCGCTGGTGAGACCAAGGAGTCAAACAGGAGGGCCAATTGATTTGCTGTAATGGTTGATCGACCAAGGAGTCAAACAGGAGGGCCAATTGACTTGCTGTAATGGTTGATCTAGTAGGTAAAAATCTACCCATCTTTGTCGATCGATTCACTATAACCCATATGGAATCATGACCCATGCGCGTTCATGGCGATCTCGTGATAAAATCCATGGAAATACTTTCCCATTTATTACTAGAGATTTCCAAGGGTTGCAATAGCCCTGTGCCTCCAAGGTGTTCGGCCTTGATCACCTAATGAGTGCGGCAACCTACTACATAGTTATGAACAAATTGTTGCATCTTAGGCCAATAAAAAGTATGTTTCACAAGAGAGAGTGTCCTTTGTACTCCAGGATGTCTTGCACTAGGTGCATCATGACATTTTTGGAGAACCTTGGGTTGAAGATCCGACACATAATTTCGGAACAACAAGCCATTTCGAATCATCCACCAGTCTCCTACCCCCTGTACAGTAGGTGGCATAATCCCTATGCTCCCATCCTGGACCTTTTGCCAATAGTGACTGAAATGACTATCAGTCATGCAAAGCCCTCAATAGGTTAGAAGATATCTTTGTAAATGACAAAGCATTTACAAACTTGATTCGATTTATAGCATCAGCCATGCTATTTAGGGAACCTTTACGATAACGTATTTCAAAATCAAAATCTAGCATTAGCTCAGCCCATCTACATCTAGCCTTTCTTCCACTCAAGCTCGAACCATCACAGACATACTCAATTGACTGATTATCAGTCAATATAACAAACTTAGAACCATAGATTACCGACAAATGAAGAAAGCGGATTCAAAACACACTAATATTCCGAAGCTGCATCGCAGATACAATAGGTCCTTGAGAAGAGGGAATAGCATCACCATGAATACATATACAAGTGCCTTTATCCAAAAAAGGAATAGTATGATCCTTTCACTTTATGTGAACATCGTGGGTTTTAAACCACTCTATTCCTAACAACAAGTCTACATGCTCTAGGTGCATCACATAGCACGTCAAAATGTCTGTGTAGTCTTGAATTTGGAGTGGAAGATCTTGAACCTTGCAATCCCAAAACTGCTCCCCAGTGGGGATGTGATGTATACAGCTCTTCCAACAAGAGGGCTCAATTTTTTGCTTTCCTCCCAACCACGAGCTCGCCAAAGAAATCCTGTTTGTCATGTGAGAGATCTTCCTACTCTCTCCTTCATCTTGGAGTTCTCTCTAGAACTATCCCCCTAGCCCAGCACTTGCCACTTGGCCATCTACTTTGGTGCAATGTGTCCCACAAGGGACCCCTTCCCTTAAAGCCCTCTCTTGGGTTTCATTATGCCCTGCCTCGATATTGCCTAGGCCTAGGTGTGACCCTAGACCCAAATCCTCTAGCCCCTCTATAATGCAAGTGCTGTCGGCCCTCAGATTTCCCGCCTCGCCATAACCAAGCCATGGGCTTCCACAATTTGTAGGAATCAAGTAATCTGTCCGCAAAGAAGCCAAACAAGGTAACTAGATCCATCTTTGTGGCTCTAGTCTGCAAATCCCGGAACTTTTGTAGATAGACTTCGAAGGTGAGATTCTGTTTGGACATGTCTAGGGCTTTGAACTTCCCTACAATATCATAATCCTCCTCCTTCTTTAGGAAGTCTTACTTGAAGAGTTCTTCAAATTTGGTCTAGGTGGAGGGTTTTGGCCGCAACTCCTTCCAACATAGTAATGCTTTTCCAGATAAATACCCTGCTCCGAGTTGAATCTTCTTATCATTAGGATAAGGGTGACATTGGAAGTGCACTTGCCACTTGTGCAACCAAGTGTCTACCACTTCCTTTGTCTTGGATTTTTGATATCCAAGATAGGATCTGGTGTAATATTTTGACCCAACACTGAAGCTAAAGCATCCACATGAGTGAGTTCTTGAACGGTGCTGTTCAAAAACATAAGAGAAGTCAGAATCCCTTGAAGTTGCTGTGCCAACTCTGAATGATTCACCTTAGCCAGATCGAACTTTCGTTGAGATTTGTCGTGAAATCACTGGAAGCTTCCTTTGTAACCAGATCATCATAGAGACCCTAGTATCAAAGTTTTTGTTGTTTGGTTGGGGTTTCAAAGCTTAGTAAGCACTGGGTTTAACCAAAAGATTCCGGAATCTTTCGAAACCTAGATGGCAGCTTATGCTTGGATACCGATGAGAACATAACCATTGCTTTGCTTATTATTATTTATTTTTCTCATTTACTCTTAAATTTGTTTAAAGTCGCTTACAAACTCCCCTTCTTTACTTCATTCTTTTGCTTGTTCTATAAAAAAATTTAATTTGTAAGATTGGATATATTTTAGTCGTATGAAGGTATATGTAGTATCTTCATAATGCAGTTCTTTAAAGACTGAGCTTCAAGTGAAATTATAAGGAGTATGATGGGCCTGCTTTTGGATCTTGCTGCACGTGCCTTGCCCGTTACAAAATTTGTTGAACTTGTGGTTGTGTTTATGCAGGTTGCTGCAAAGAGGAGGATTATCACAAGAAAGGAAATCTTTCTCGAAACGAAAAATTGGTAGAGTGGACACCGCATCATGGCTAGAAACCAGCTGGGCATGCGAACGAGCTGCTCTCAAACCAAGCCAAATAAACTTCTACTCTGACCAATATTCTAGTCGAGGAGGCACTGCTCTAAGGAGGGCAAATTTTACTGTTTTTCCCTGCCGATTTTCTGTATGTTACTACACTATGAGAACCATCCTTTTGCTGCAGCTGTTTCTTGTAATGCAAAAGTTTGAAATTTGTGATTGATATGCTTAGTTCTCTGCAGTGAAATTATGCAATTTTGGTTCAAAACGGCAATTGTGCATGCCATTTGTACAGGCTATAGGTGTCAAATAGTTTTTGTTGCAGTATGGTAATAGAGTCATGGATCTTTATTTTTTTAAAAAATTTTAGGCTCTCCGAGTAGACTTAATTTTTGAAGTGAACACTCTCAATTCGTATTGAGATTGTCTCACCAATCTGTGCTTGAACTCATTGGCATGGGAACTTTCTTGTATGATCAAAACGTGAGAGTGCATGCACATAGCTTGTGCTGCACTGAGGTTGACATGCTCTGTAGGCTGCTTAATAAAGAACTTTTGCAAGCTCAACAATGTATACTGTTCCAATTTGGGACAGCCTGTATTCAGTTTAGGAAAGACCTTGTCTTGGGCTACCTAGATGGACTTGCATACTTTTTAACAGCCTAGCAGACTTGAAGGTCAAGCAACTAGTTCCATGTGTTTTTTTCTTTAAGGGTGACCAGATGATGCTGAAGGGATGCACCTTATATCCGTTCTAAGGTGTTGTAACCTCTGACATGCATCATTCAACCATAGAGTAATATATGCCTGAAGTAGGTTAAGATTGGAGAATAGTAGATGTAACAAAGTGATAGTGATAGTGATAGTGGACTCTATGGATGGACAGAAATCATAGAGTTTTTGGTGATCCTACTTTTCCATCTTTTCTTTTTTTCAAACGATCTCTGCAGCAATCGTTCTATGATTGCTTTCAGACTCATTTGATTGATCATGATGTATATACAGCTTATACTGAGATTTTCAGTTGAGTAGTAGTTACTCCACTTTTGAAGTAACTATGAATGTAATTATTTTACAGCAATAAAATATTTCTTCTCACAAAAAGATAGTGATAATTGCTCTCTGACATAGTGATGGTGAACCTCAATGTGCTTTGTGCGAGCATGGAAAATTGGATTCCATGCAACAGCCAAAGCACTGTGACTATCAGTGAAGATGATGGTAGGAGCAGTCTGACATGCACAAAGATCTGCAAGTAGCTTCTGAAGCCAAACACACTCCACTGTAGCTGTAAAAGCTGCTCTGTACTCAGCTTCACAGCTAGAAGTAGCAACTGTACTCTGCTTCTTGCTGAACCAAGAAACACATGAAGTACCAAGCATAAAACAGTTGCCACTATGTGACACGAGTGTCAGAACAACCAGCCCAATCACTATCAGTGAATCCATGCATGACAAGTGAAGTATCAACCCCATAAAGAAAGCCTAAATGCTGAGTGCCTTTAAGATATCTGAAAACATGCTTGACAGGATGCCAATGGTGCAGAGTGTTGGAAAGGTCACCTCCCCATCTGTAAGCCCCCAAATGAGGAGTGCGTGGGGGAGGGTTCATGGGCAGCACCTCACAAGGGAAGAAGGCTGCAAAGGACGGAACCTATGGAAGGAGCAGAAGGCGGGAACAGCAAGCCGTAGATCTGACCTAGCAGGGCGTGATGACATCAGCAGCGTACGGCTCTGCACGGAACTGGGAGAGGGCCTGGCAGAGGCGCAGTTATGGCAGCATGTGCAGAAGGAAAAGTGGCTGTCAGTGGGCAGGAGGCAGGCCTTTTATAGGCTGGATACCTGCCTTGAAAGGAGGGCCAGAGGACCCTGAAAGTGTGGGCCAAAAGCCCTGGGGGGGTGTGCCCTTTTAGGGCTGGACCAGCCACAGACTGGTCGGCCAGTCTGTAGCAGGCTGGTCGGTTTTTTACCAGCCCCCTTGGGGCCTATATAAAGAGGCCATTGAGCCTCACTCAATCATCACTTGGAGCAGCACAAGTACCAGCAGAAAGGAGCAGCAGGGAGCTTGCCTTAGGCCTCAGCACTGAAGGTAAAGGGAGCACACAGGAGCTGCAGACTTACCAAAGAGTGCTGCCCACCTAGGCTGGTGCAAAGACAGCAAGGTGGAAGGGATCTGGACGGAAAGTCTACAGAAGCTCGAGGTGGAGCACTCGGACTCGAGTCTAGAGATAGCCAGCAGATAGGAGAAGGACTTTGTGGTAAGATCAGAGGACCACACCATTGGTGGGACTCTGGATCTGTCTCTTTTGTATTGTGTCCATAGTTGTGGACGGAAATATGTATTTTGGTGGTTTCTCTATCTGGTTGGTTCATTGTCTATTGATGAGTTTGCACACCTATTGTATGCACATAAGTAAAGAAGTCTGTGATTCCACACCCACACCGCACACTGTGTGAGCTCCTGGGCATTACTATAAGTCTTCCGCTACGTGTACCCTCTGTTGGGTCATTTCTAACACATAGATGGGCTGTGCATTTATCTGCTCAACTGTGAGACAACATACTGTAGATTAGGTCTCGTATGGCATAGGTAAATCAAACAACCAACTGCTTGGTGATAGAGAGTGACATCACATGTACCGCTGCCATCCTCAGAAGAGAAGTGAAAGCCTGTCTCTAATGGTGTGGATACTGGCTTGCAATCCCATACTGAAAACGCTGCAAAAGCTGTTCAATGTACTTGGATTGTGACATCAAAATGCCCCCCTTACTCCTAGCAAATTGGATGCCCAGATAGTAGTGCAGTAGACCAAGATCAGACATAGCAAATGTTTGCTGCAAATCAAGTTTAAAATCTGCAATTTGCTGAGCATGTGTCCCAGTCACAAGCATGTCATCCACATAAAGGACTAAAATCAGCAAATCTGTCCCACGCTTGTGGATGTAAAGGGTAGCCTCCATAGGGCTGTTCCAAAAGCCAAGTGTGAGCAAATGAGTATGAATTCTCGAATTCCAAGCCCGAGGTGCCTGCTTCAATCCATAGAGGGCCTTTTTCAAGCGGCATACCTTGCTTTCAGAACATTCAACCTCAAAGCAAGGAGGTTGGGAAACATAGATCTCTTCTTGCAAATGCCCATGAAGGAAAGCTGTCTTGATGTCAAGCTGATGTATCTGCCAATGAAAGTGGGCAGCAAAGGCAATAACAATGCGAATAGTAGTGATCCTGGAAGTGGGAGCAAAAGTCTCCTCAAAGTTTGTGGCGTTGAACCTGGCTGCTCTTGCTGCCCCCTCCTAACATCTCCTCCTTCCCACAGCCCCTTCCACCTCCTCCGCCATCGCTCCCCCTCGCCGCCTCTTCCCTCTACCTCCTCTGCTACCTCTCCGCCCCCCCTCCCTGTCTCCCCTCGCCTACCCTCCCCGCCTCATCTCCCCGCGTTGCCCCCCCCACTTCCCCGCTCCCCCTCCCCCTCCCCTCCCGATTGTTTCTTCCGCCTCCCTTGCTGCCCCTCCTCGCCTCCTTCCGCTGCCTCTATCACATCCCCCTGCCGCCTTCTCCGTCTCCTACCGCCCCTACCTCCTTCTCCCTCCGTCTCCTTCTCTCCTCCCTCCCCCCCCGCCGGCTTCCTTCTCTTGCCTCCTCTTCGCCTCTTGCCCTTGCCTTCTCTCCCTCCTCGCCTTCTCGTCCCCCCCCTCCTTCTCTGCCTTCCGCCCTCCTTGCCTCCCTCCTTCCTCTTCCATCCTTACGTCCCTCACTCCGCCTCGTCTCTGCCTCCATCTCTGACGTTTTTCTCCCTTTTCTTCTTTCTCCCTACAACGGGAGCATTTGCGCTTGTTAAGGCGAAAGAAAACCTTGGTGGTGACCCTTGGTTTGGCCAAAGGTGCTCTATGGCAGCACCCTCGAATCCCATGGCCGTTAAGGTTCTTCTTTTCCCAACTGACAAGCAACAGGTACAACAGGCAGTTCAGTCCCTCTAGGACAAGGTGCTTGTGGGCAGAATTATGGGTCTCACGCCTACACGGAGACAGGTGTGAGAGTGGATCCAGGCGAGCTTGGCATTAGAAGGAGACCACATCCAGGAGGTCACCATCTATGGACGAGGCGTTTTTCTCATCCAGCTGAGCTCTCCCGACACTGCCTTGACACTTGTGGAGCAGAGTCCCATCCTCCTCGGCCCACATCTTGTTTACCTCTTTCCTTGGTATCATGGGTTCACAGTGGAGGACATGGATAAGACACACTATGTTCCACGTTTCTCGGTTACACTTCGCTTCCCAGGGCTTCCCAAGGAGTATCGAGCCATCCTCCCTTCCATTGGTCGGGCATTTGGCATAGTGCTCGAGTCCCCGCCAGAGTTAGTCGCCTCAGTTTTAGCAGATGATGGAGTCCCCAGGATCAGACTGGTGGTTGAGAGCCCAGAGTCCCTCCCAGAGTTGATCCTTCTCGAGACCCTTGAAGGGGGCACACTTCGACAAAGGGTGGAGATTTCTGGGTTACCAGGCCAGTGTCTTCGGTGCAGACAGATGGGTCACCTCGCCAGAGATTGCCCCCGTGGCCTCCCTCGTGTGCCTCCCCTCCCCCCTCCGCAGAGTAGACAGAGTCAGCAGGCCCGAGCCCAGTGTCCTCTCATGCAGGAGCAGTAGAAGTCTCAGACCCCTTGGGTTACCCCCTCAGAAGGAGACTGGACTCAAGTTAAAAAGAAAAAGAACCCAAGCAAGCAGGCCTGCAAGCGTCGTAGGCAGAGGGCCAATTGCAGACAGGGACAGGATTGACAGAGAGCCCGAAGGAGGAACAGCATGAGCCACCTCCTTCAGCGACAGGAACCACTGCCCATCCAGACGGTCCTCCAGATTCGGAGATTCAGCCTCTGATTCCACCCTTGCAGTAGCAGCGAGCCCCAGGAGCTCCAGATGCGGCGATGGTAGAAGCTGCAGACGCTAGCCCGATGGGGGCCGCGGAGGAGCTGATCCAGAGCCCTGGCGAGCCTGACCAGGAGAGTGGCCCTGTGGTCCTTGTCCCTTCTTCTCCCCCTCCTCCCCCTCCCCCTCCAGACCCTTCCCCCTCTTCTTCTTCACTTTCCTCCTTCCCCTCTAGGGTTTCCCTTGCCCCCTCCTCCCTCCTCAGGCCCTCCTCCTATAGTCACCCTCACCACCCGCCCCCCTCCCTCTAACCCCCGCGTCTTCACCGCTCCCTCTCCTGCTGTCCCCCTCTCCACTTCAGCAGCATGTTCTTCCGCTTTGACACCCTTACCAACTGGCAAGGGAACGATGATGCCCCCTTCTACCTCCTCATCGCAGCAGCAGGCCGTTCAAGGAGGGATCCTGAGGGATAAGGCTCCTCTTCCTAGTCAGCGGGCCCTAATCTCGAGCATGGGCATCCCTTACTGCGGGACTTGTGGAGGTTAGGACCCTGAAACTATTTGGAGGTTCCGGACTCTTATTCCCTACCATTGGAGGTAACGCTCATGGTCCTTGAGTCTTGAAAGGGGGGTTTGATCAGTGCAGTGGGATCTCCGATACACCCTGTTTGGAGATTTTCGTTTGCCTCCACAGGGGTGGAGAAATGGTCCCCGGAGGTGTTCGATGCTATTTTGGGGAATCAGATTACACTCATGATGGATGAGTGGATGGGGCCACATGGCCTAGACCTTTGGTACGCCCATGGTGGGGAGGTAAACTTTCAGTTGAGCTTCACGCGCGAGGAGCCGGTGTGTGGTTTGACGACATGAGTTATCAGATTGCAGTTGGAGGCAAAGGTGGAGCAGGCACACTTCTGGCCCCTCCAGAAGTGTGCGGAGTTGTTCGGGGTGAAAGCCTCCTTCATGATGAAATGGGCACGAAAGATCGGTATTGAGCCGGTATCCACACTAGTACGGCAACGCACGCCCTCTAAACCCCCGGTAAAATCACACAAAGCAGTCTTTCTGGGACATGCACCCACTCACAGGAGAGCCTTGTTCCCGACTCCCCCGTTCTCATGAGCTGGACCATAGTGAGTTGGAACGTACACGGGCTCCACGATCGTGTTCGTAGCCAGCCGCACTACCTGATACTTCGGCAGGAGTTGCAGAGGGCAATGGTAAGATGGGCAATGGACATCCTTATGATTCAGGAGCACATGTTTTTAGCTTCATACATTAGATGATGCCATCACCTTCTCCCAGGGAGAGGTCTAGAGGAGTGGTCCCCTGCGGTAGGACGGAGTGGAGGGGTCTGCATCTCAGTCTCACAGACTTTGGCCCCAGAAGTCTACGATCAGGGCGAGCTCATTCTAGGACGGGCAGTTTGGATGGGAGTTCGGACGGGAGAGTCTAAGATCGGGATCTTGAACGTGTATGCCCTAGCGTGCAGACTGGACCGCCCGACCTTTTGGAGGAGGCTGTTAGAGTGTCTTTCGGATGTAGACTTCTGGATTGTTGGAGGTGACTTCAACAACCTGGAGTTTGGGGAAGACAAGCAAGGCGGAGCCTCTTTTTTTGAGATGCCAGCAGCAGAGCGTAGCACCTGGGAGCAATTCATTTTCATGATCAGTGGCAGAGACCGGTGGAGAGAGCTAGATTTCAGCATGACACCTGGCAGCCTTCTCTTCTCCTTTGGATAGAGGAGACACGATGGATTGCTAGAGAGACTAGACTGTTTCTATGTTGGGGACTGGGCACTACACAGAGGCGGATCTACCGAGATTCTAGCAGGTACCAGGATGTCAGACCACTCTTCAGTGGTACTTCACTTGGATCAGCCCCGCCGAGGTCTCCCCCGTCCACATTCCAGAGGACCTCTCGCAGGATGAGGAGATTCAGCAGGTCATGGCAGGGATTTGGGAGCAGTTAGAGACGGCACCGTGTGAGGGTTGGGCTACGTGGGTGGCCAATGCGATTCAGAGGAGCAGTGAGGAGCTGCAGGCTCACGCCCACGCCCTTTGACGGAGAAGTACCCTTCAGGAGCGAGAGCGGGCTTTGAGGAGAGACCTCGCCTCCATCGAGAGGCTCAGGGAGCAGGACCCAGTGTCTCAGTGGCTTAGTGACAGATTCGAGAGTGCTCGTCTCGAGCTCCAGGACATGAAGGTGCGGCGTACTGAGTTCTCCTATCATTCCTCCCGGGCCGATGGGTGCAGCAAGGGGATAGGATGACGAAGCAGTTCTTTGATACCACTGGGCCCCGATCGGTAGGCACACAGTTACAGCGTCTTCGAGACTCGTAGGGCATCATGCACACTGACCCGCAGGAGATTCTGGACATGACCACGGGTTTCTACAGCCAGCTCTTTCAGATGGAGAGGATGACACCGGCTGGTCTTGTGGTCCGAGAGCTAGTTTGGGATCACGTTTCGCCAGTAGTCTCGCAGGACTTATGCAACAGACTTGAGGAGCCTTTCACAGATGAGGAGCTCTGGGAAGCACTCAAGGCTCTCCCGACCCAGAAGTGCCTGGGAGACGATGGCTTGACTCCGGCCTTCTTCCGAAACTTCTGGGAGATTCTCTCCACCCCTTTCCGTCTAGCTTGCAAGGAGCTTTTTGACACAGGCCTTCTCCCTCAGTCTTTGAGCAGGGGGTGGATTTGTTTGATCCCGAAAGGGGGAGATAGGTCAGACATCCGATAGTGGAGGTCGATCACTGTGCTTGATACTGCATACAAGATCCTAGCCAAGGTCTTGAGTTTGCGGTTACGGCCCCATCTTACCGACATCATCCATGATACACAGACTAGGTTTGTCAAGGAGCGTAGCATCCTGGACAACATCTTCACGTTTTGGGAGGCAGTGGATTGGTCCAGAGAGGAGTCACAGCCATTGGCCGTCCTTCTCTTGGACTTTGAGAAGGCCTACAACAGGGTGGAGTGGTCTTTCTTGGAGGGCACTATGAGGAGATTGGGTTTCTCATACAGATGGGTCAGAGGAGGTTTAGCGCTATATGCGGGAGCTCTAGCCATATGCTTATCGGAGGATACACATGCGAGGCCTTTCCTCTCTCTCGCTTAGTCTACCAGGGCTGCCCACTTGCTCCCTTCCTCTTCTTGTTTGTGGCGGAGGCTTTGGGCTACTACTTGAGATCACAGGTGGCGGGCTTCACAGGGTTGAGGCTCCCAATCCGACAAGAGGAGGAACAGCTTGACACTGATTTTGCAGATGACACGACCTTGTATGTTGAGGGCACCACAACGAGTTTGGAGAGAGTCAGGGGAGCCCTGGCTATCTACTGCGAGGCCTCGGGTACGCGGATCAACTGAACAAAGTCTATAGGTTTCTGCACGGGCCATGAGGAGACACATGAGATCCGGGAGTGGGGGAGTGACTTTGGCTTCAGATGGATACTGCGGGGCCAGACAGCGAGATACCTCGGATGCCAGGTGGGTATTGACACTACAGCAGAGCAGCAGATTGCCCCGGTCCTTGAGAGTGTTCGGTGCAAGCTTCTCTATTGGAGCTCGGCCAAACTCTCCTTAGCAGGTTGCGCCTTAGTGGCAAACCAGGTCCTTCTTGCCATGGCCTGGTATATTGCCTTCTGCTGGTGCTTTCACAAAGGTTGCATTGGGCAGCTCCAACGGTTGGTACGGAACTTCCTTTGGGCAGGTTCAGTTGGCACGAGGAACACTAGGGCCCGAGTAGCTTGGCAGACATTGATCATGCCGCAGGCATTGGGAGGCTTGAGTGTCATTGATCTGGAGATGCAGAGCAGGGCCCTTCTGGGCAAGTTGGTGGTTTGTGGCCTCACCCCAGGTGCAGAGCCTTGGAAGCTCCTCTTACAGCGAGGGCTTCTGAGGAACATCCCACGCACTGGGGGACATTGGCAGCGTTCACATGGATGGATCTTCTCAGAGGCCCCCCTTACGGGGAAGGGATCCCCCCTGATGTGGAGTCTTCACAGGGTATGGCAGAGATTGGCAGGGGGTGTCATCTGTGCTCCGCCCAGATGCAGAGAGGAGTTTGAGCGCCAGCCCCTTATGTGGCACCCAGAGATCAAAGATTAGGAGGGCCGTATGCTCGGACAGCCGACTCACATTGGTTGGGCACAGTGGGACAGTGGTCCAGCAGGGTCCTTTGGCTGTTGGAGTAGAATACCTTTTGAGACAGAGGCGAGGCTTGATGCCCTAGCGCATATGCGAGGGGTAGGGCAGCGGATGGGCGAGATTGACTTAGCCATTCCGGAGTACTGGTGGAAAGGACTTCACGTTTGGAGAGACATTAGATGGTTAGGGCAGTTTTCCCGTATTGGTGTTTCCTTGAGGATGTTGATGCAGCGCGGCAGCACGCACCCCAGCTTCGTCCGTGTAGGACTTGGAGGCCTACTTCAGCCACTCACTGAGAGTGACCCTGAGATGGATGGGAGTCTTGATGGGATACATTGACAGATGATCAGAGTGGTGGGCCGTTTGGGGAAGGAGTGGCACATTGACCCTCCCAGTATTTCAGAGCAGGATGCCTCTAGATGGTGCCTTTGGCTGTGGGAGGGTAGACCCCAAAGAAGTCTCCTCAAAGTCAATGCCATGCTGCTGAGTCTAGCCCTTAGCAACAAAACGGGCTTTGTAATGGTCCATTGAACCATCAGCTTTCCGTTTGATTTTGTAAACCCACTTAGTTCCAATGGCATTCTTGCCAGGAGGCAAATCACACAACTCCCAAGTGTTATTTTGATGGATAGAATCCAATTCAGCTTGCATGGCCTTCATCGAACAATCATTGTGAAAGGCATCTTGATGACACAATGGCTCTTCATTGCATGCTGTAGCAACCAATGCATAAGCAACAAAACTAGCATGCTCTTTCCAGACAGCTGCTCTCGTACGGGCTGGCAGAGGAGTGTCTTGTTTGTTGTCTGTTAATGTGTCAAGGAGCCAACAGGGTACCTTTTTGGGCTCCTGAATTTCTGCTCTTTCCTGGTCAAGAGCCCTGTGCAAATGATCCTGATCAATGAGAGGCATATCAGGCTAAATTTCTGGCTGCAAATGACCAACAGATGGAGGAGGTACAATCTCAGATAAAACATCATCCCGAGCATCGGATGGAAACAAAGGCATCAAGCTGTCAAATATGTCAGGGGCATCAACAACAGGCTGTTTTTGACAGTCCAGCAAAGGCATAGTGGAAGATTCATCAAACACAACATCACCCCGTGCAACCAACCTCAATGTAGTAGCAAAGCCTTGATATGAATCAGGCAACCCATCAAGGGTATTAGAAACAAGCTGAGAATCAAGCATAATCTCATTAGTGTTGGCCAACTGCTCTTTGAAATCCTTCACATTAGTGAGATAGGCATCCATGTTACCACCCTCATCAAGCTTCAAATCTTTCAACTGCTTGCCGAGATAGGCAATTCTCGTGTCATTCCGCACCTGATACAAAGATGCAAGATGATCCCATGCTTGCTTAGCTGCTTAGCTGTCTTGCAAGACCAGATATGAGGGATAATGACCCGTTTTACTGAAAGAGCAATCTAGGCATGTCTTTGGCATCATGACCATCCCATTGAATTTGCTCCTGTGAAGGAGGCAAAGCACTTGGAGCAGGAGGTACAGGTGTCCTAGCTGTAGCATTAGAACCTCACCTGAAGACCCATCACTTGAAGAAGCAGAGGCTGTAGGTGTAGCACCAGAAGTAACAGTGCGTGTAGGCATGGCCTCAGAACCTGAAACAATATGCCATAGATTCTTGGCAACCAAAACATGTCCCTTCATGTATGACCACATGGGATAATTGGTGCCATCAAGCTTGTCATCAGCCCCAATCATCCCAAAAAGATCATCCTTGTGACTAGCCATTGATGCAAACGGAGTGCAAATACCACAACTGACAAAGGGAATGCCAGTGACTGCACAAGCCTCAAGGCTTTCACAGCAAGAGTGCAATAACCAGTCCCAAAAACCTGAAATGTATGACCTTCAATGCACCAAAGTGCATTAACAAGGCCCAAACACGAAGGTAGATAGAGAATGTTGCTCCAAAAATGCCTTAGAAGGCTCCAAAACCAAGATCCGGTGGTGGAAAAGACCTCAAACAAATGCCAAATGAGGCCGTACGGAAGTAAAGACATGCTGGCAATTCCGTACAGAAGGACAGCAGCATTAAATGTGGCAAACAAATGGCACAAATTCCAAGGCGCGCCCGTACAGCACTCAATGGCCTGATAGCAGTCCGTTGACGTCAGTGGGGATGTCATAGTAGCTAGTCCCTGAGTTTATGGTTTTCAATCTTATGAGTGACTATTGTGAGATTGAAATTGCACTATGTTGTGTTTTTAGAGGATGAGTTTGGGAATGTTCCTGGATTCATCTAGGTATATGCTTCTGCCGTATTTGCGGACATGCAAATTTCACCTTGTGAAGTTTTCGTCCAAGTTGCGGCTTGCTAGTATTGTGACAATTCTTTCTACCTTAAATGGTGCGTTGCCCTATCAGCTAGATTTAGATTTAGATGCTCGTTTGGGAGAGACTAAAATGAAATCGTTTAGTCTTCACAAGCAGCTGTAGCTTGAATGAAGAGATTTGGACTACTTTTTGATTAGCCTTCCCCTTTAGTACTAGCCTTCGTCATGGCTGAGTTTGCCCTTCACCTCCGGAGTGCCGATAGAAACTCAGTATAAAGACTTTCTATAAATGGATGCTCAAGTATGTGTGGGTGTGTGGATTTGTATGTGTGAGAGCATACTTTTATACTATGGTCTACACCCACTGTTGGGCGCTGATGACGTCAATGGGGATGTCATAGTAGCTAGTCCTTGCTATGCGTGATGGAGTTTATGGTTTTCAAGCTTATGATGGGGGCAGACTTGTCAGATACAGAGTGGGCCAGGGTAGATTGGCTATAGGTTCTCATGTTATCACGGATGATCCGTGGTAGGCCATTCGTTCCTTACCATATCATTCGGGCGGAGTTTGGGTCACCCCCATTACAACTAGATGCTGCATTTCAGGTCATCACTTATCTGTACCGAGTCAGGGAGTATGGGGATTACACCTCTGGGCGTAGCAGGCTATCATGGCTAGCACTGTCCTCTTCTATGGCACTTGCAGTAGGAGGGGACTAGAGGTGCTGGTATGCATGCACAGAGAGATGGTTGTGTTGGGGTAAAGGCACTGGCCACCCTATGTAAACAGTACTTTATGTTGTACTTTAGTGTAGGACACTTAAGTACGCTAAGTACACATTTGTACTTAGCTGTACTTAAGGGTTACTACCTTATCCATAATATATATAAAGTGTGTGCTTGGGGAGGTACCACTAGTGCACTCATTGTGATTATCCCCACGAAAGTCGTGTGCAGTGAGTCAACTCCTACTCCCTACTCTATCTCCCTCTCCATCTCTCAACTGGTATCAGAGCCAACGGGCTCGATTCCTTTCCCCCTCTCCCGTCTTCCACACCCTCTCACTCAGCCAAGGGGCTGGCATCTTTTTCATCGCGGGATTCTTTTCATTGTGTCTATCGTGTAGCTGATGCGGCTACATTGCGCGAGATAGGTGCGAGCTGAGGCAAGCAAGTGCTTGCAAGAGAGCAAATGCGCGCGAGATAGCTACTCGCCAGCTCGTGGGCAGGCAGGCGTGCAAAGGGCAGCATAGAAGCCGCGAGCAAGGTGAGTGCCCGAAGGCACGAGTAGTCTTCAGGAGCGAGTGCGCAAAGGCAGCGAGTGCACAATTGTGTGCAAACAGCAAGGCAAGCAAGCATTCGAGGCAGGTGTCCACGCGGCAATACCTTGCAGGGAGCCGACTTGCAGAGTCGTGTCTCTGCAGCACGGCAACATCGACAAAATCGATCGTGTGCTGGGTATGCATGCACACAGCTGCTAATAGGCAGCAGGAACAGGTACGAGCAGGTTGTGCGGGCAGGTGTGTGTGCGACAGCTCCAGAGCACAGGCAGCCAGGCGTGTGCACAGCGCGCAGGTGCGCGCGTCTCTCAGCAAGAAACGGGCAGCAGGGCCGACTACACGGCCGACAGTAGTCGGCCGTCGGCTATACCAGACCGACACCAGTCAGTCGTAGGTGATTGCCGATCTGACCACGCCTCCAATCTGGCCGCCTCCAGCTCCAACGTACGCATACACACGCAGGCAGCGACCAGCTGCCTTACTCTTATGCATAGGTGCGCACTCGTGCCTGTGAGCGGGCAAATCTACGACAAACAACCGTTGAATGAAGCCCTCGCGAGCACACATCTGAGAACATCTTCGAGCACATTTTTTTTTTGCAAAAGCACCAATCAGCAACAGTTGTTCGGAAAACGAATAACAGCTTGTACTTGCCTTGAAAAGCGTAACCAAAAAGTACAACAATCTGCATTTTCTGTGGGAGAAGTACAGGGTACACGCATTCTGAGGAGCTACAGCAGCACTGGAACAAGTACCAAGGGGTACTGTTTTATCTTCTGTATTTTTTATCAATACCTGAGGCGGTCTTTCTCGAGTCCTTTTTTGGGGCTCACACTTGAGAAAGATTTTCCCTGTTTATGCGTCATTCTTGGACAGCATTGTATTCTGCCATTGGCAAACCATAGCCAGGTACTTTGTAATTTGCATTGTACTTTCTGCCTACCATTCTTTCCTTTTGTACCTTGTACTGCACAATTGCATGTACAGGTGTTCCACTTGGGGGCAGGGCATTACTCAACTCTGAGGCTTAGCTTATGCCGCAAACAGAGTTGAGGCAGGTTGTTCACTTGGCCAGTGAAGCGTTACAACGTATGCATTGACAGATTTGCAGTGTGTATGCATATTTTCTGAGCAGAGGTCTATGCAATTTTGAAGCGGTGTATGCATTGTCACTTGCAGTGTGTATGCTTATTCTCGTGCAGAGACAGATGCATTAGTCAGGATTGTCACCCGCACAGGCAGTGGATGCAGGCAGATTGCAGATTGTTGTGACAAATGCTTATCTAGAGCACTACTATGCTTTGAAAGTGCAAATTTGACTTACAGTGTTTGGTCAAAGGTCAATCATCTCCAGATTGGAGGTCAAATCTCTGATTTTCTTCATGCATTCAAAGGGCTTTTGAGCCACCTCACTTCCAAACTGTAAATTCAGTTGGGGGGGAAGTTTCTGGAGCATTAGAGGTCTAAAATCAGGGACTTTCATCAAAAAATCAGAAATTTACTGTTTTTTGACAGTCCGGGACTGTCAAACAGCAGGTTTGACCATATTTGACTATCAAAAAAGTCAAAAAGTAATGCTGTTTTTTTTTATTATATCAGTTCTGGGATTTTTCTAGAGCGATTTGACGCAGCCGTACCGCACTTTCGCCAGCGAAAAAGACAGGAACAGCTTGCTGTACTGTTTCTGTAGCAAGTGGGAGAAAAATATTCAGTTGGTTTTGTGCCACTGAAACAGTACCAAGTTCACTTTTGATCGTACTTCCGCTGCGGGAGAATTTTCTTGGAGTGACTAGTGCTTAATTGCACGACTACAGGGAGTCAGGCGGTTCCATTGAGGAACAAACTCCACTTTCTTTACCATGAGTTCCGGAAGCGACGTGTCGTCCTTGTTCCAGATAAAGAAGCTCGAAGGAGCTAAAAACTACGACATATGGAGGACACAATGCTACAATGTGCTGATGCAGAAGGACCAGTACAAGCCTATAAAGGAGAAGGGTGTTAAGCCCTCCAACGTTACTGATGAGCAGTGGGAGAAGATGGACAACTTGGCCATGTCGACCATTATGCTTACAGTTGTTGATTCACTGGTTGTAGGCATCAGGGATGAACCTACTGCGTGGAGGATGTGGAAACGTCTTGAGGATACTTATGCCAAGAAAAGTGCCACGGGAAAAGCTTACTGGCTGAAAAAGCTTGTTGGTCTTCAAATGAAGGAGGGGACACCTATGTCCACTCATATTATTGAGTTTAACAGCATATTCAGCCAGGTGATCAACCAGGGGTTGAAGCTCGATGATGAGCTGAAAGCTACACTCATCCTATGTTCTCTACCTGAGTCATGGGACACATTCAGGACTTCTACCAGCAACTCAAATGCCATTCTGTTATTTGCAGATGTGGAGAGTGCTCTTCTACAGGAAGAGATGAATAGAAAGAACAATGCTGTTGGGAAGTCGAATGCTTTAAATGCACGCAGCAGGTCCAAGACACGTGGAAACTACAAAGAAAGAGAGAGGAGCAAGTCCCGCTCTAAAAGTGATCTTGTATGCAACTATTGCGGCAAGAAGGGACATATTGAGAAAAAGTGTTTTAAAAAGAAGAACGACCTGAGAGCCAAAGAAGGCAAGACTCAAGGCAAGTCTAAGGGCAAGGAAAAAGAGGAGCTGCATGTTACTTATGTTAGTGACAGTGACAGTGGACGTGAGATATGTTTCACCTCTTCACTGGAGGCTCATACACTTCATGCTGGTGATGGATCAGATATGCTTTCCTGGATTATAGATTCAGGTGCTTCATTTCATGTTACACCCTACAGAGATCTGTTTGTCAGATATGCAGGAGGGCAGAAGGGAGTTGTCTTTCTTGGTGATAACCATGCATGTTCGATCATTGGCATAGGTGATGTCAGGCTTGTTCTTGAAAATGGCCAACAGTTAATGCTCAAAGGAGTCAGGCATGTCCCTGAAGTGAAGAAGAACTTGATTTCCACAGGTTTATTGGATGACGATGGTTATCAGACCACCTTTGGCAGTCAGAAATGGAAAATCAGCAAAGGGGCAATGGCTATTGCCAGGGGTCCTAAGGTTGATACTTTGTATTCACTTCATGCTGGACATTGTCCGCATTCCGATGTAAATGCCGCCGAGCTGCCAAAGATTTCATTGTGGCATAGCCGGCTTGGCCATATGAGTATTAAGGGAATGGAGCAATTGGCTCATTTTGGTTACTTGCCGAGTCTAAAATTTTCAGATTTAAAGAAATGTGAATTTTGTCTCTACGGTCGTCAAGTACAAATACCTCATAAGAGAAGGTCAGATCAGAAATTACAGCTCTTGGAGCTGGTACATACAGATGTGTGTGAGATGCCTACACTCTCTTTAGGAGGTTCTAAGTACATACTGTCATTCATAGATGACGCCACCCGCAAAGTGTGGGTTTACACTCTCAAAAAGAAGAGTGATACGTTCAAGGCTTTCACTAAGTTTGTTGCACTGGTTGAAAATGAGACAGGCAATAAACTGAAAGCTTTACGATCTGACAATGGTGGAGAGTATTTGTCCAAAGAGTTTCAAGAATTCTGTGAGGCAAAGGGTATTCAAAGGGTGTTGTCTGCACCATATGATCCTCCACAGAATGGTACCGCTGAAAAAATGTTCAGGACCATTCAAGAGAAAGTCAGATCCATGTTGTCACATGCTGCACTGCCCCACACATTTTGGGCTGAAGCTGTAAAGACAGCTGTGCACCTTATTAATAGGTCACCAAACAAGAGACTATGTGGCGGTGTGCCTGAACAGGCATGGACGGGTAAGCCTCCGTCTTACAAACACCTACGGGTCTTTGGTTGTGTCGCGTATGTGCATGTACGCAGGGAAGACAGAACTAAACTGGATCCAAAGTCTCTTAAATGCATATTCCTAGGTTACGGTGACAAAGGTGAGATGGGCTACAGGATTTGGGATCCCAAGAACAGAAAACTTATACGCAGCAATGATGTCGTGTTTGATGAAACCATCATGTTCAAGGAACCTGTTGTACAGCAGGGACCTTTAAAAGTAACTATTGATGATGACAGGCATCATGGGCAACAAAGACAGGCTGTAAATCAGCCACAACAGCAGCATAACCAGCCATTAAATGATGCTGCAGCAGGTCCTAATGGACAGCCAGGTATGGCAGAAGACATCCCAATGGATGAGGCACAGTTAGGTGATCTTCCTGACATGCAAATGCAGCCAGGAGACATGGGACAGCCACCTTATTAGGGTGATGAACAGGCTGGACAGCCAGCTCAAGACGATGGTCATTGGGTTAGAAGGTCAACCAGACCGACGCGGCAGCCAGAAAGATTTGTTCCAGGCATTGATTATTTGATGCTCACTGATTGTGGAGAGCCTTCATGCTACAGAGAGGCTAGGCAGAGGGCAGACAAGGTTCAATGGGATCTTGCTATGCAGTGCTTTGGACAGCCCTCAGACAGATGCCGAGAGGGCTGAGATGTCAAAGATTCCATATGCATCAGCGTGTGGCAGTCTCATGTATGCTATGGTTGCAACCAGGCCCGATATTGCGTTTGCAGTGGGAGTGGTTAGTAGATACATGGCAAACCCCGGCAAGAAGCATTGGAATGCAGTGAAAGGTGTCATGAGATACCTGAAGGGTACACAAGATTTGTGTATATGTTTCGGCAGTCAAGATGCAAAAGTGCAGGGTTATACAGACTCTGATTATGTCGGTCACCCTGATACCCGGAAGTCTACTACCGGATATGTTTTCACTTTCACTGGAGGTGCAGTGTGGTGGGTATCTAGAATGCAGCAATGCATTGCTCTGTCTACCACAGAAGCTGAATATATTGCAGCCACTGAGGCATGCAAGGAGGCTATATGGCTATCTCGGCTAGTGGCAGATTTGGGTTATCCATTGGAGTTTCCATTGTTGCATTGTGACAGTCAGAGTGCCATACAGTTGGCACGTAATCCTGTCTTTCATGCAAAGACGAAGCACATAGATGTGAAATATCACTTCATCAGGGAGGTGCTTGAGAACAAGCAAATTCAGCTTGTTAAGGTGCATACAGATGACAATCCGGCAGATCTATTAACCAAAGGGTTAGCTGCAGAGAGGTTTGCACACTGCAGATCTCTTATGGGTATTGGTTGAAGCCAGCATATTGGTCTTGTACATTGTATACATTTGCTGTTTTTTATTCTTTCTCTCCTTGAGGGCACACTGCCTTTAAGTGGGAGGTTGTTGGGGTAAAGGCACTGGCCACCCTATGTAAACAGTACTTTATGTTGTACTTTAGTGTAGGACACTTAAGTACGCTAAGTACACATTTGTACTTAGCTGTACTTAAGGGTTACTACCTTATCCATAATATATATAAAGTGTGTGCTTGGGGAGGTACCACTCACTCATTGTGATTATCCCCACGAAAGTCGTGTGCAGTGAGTCAACTCCTACTCCCTACTCTATCTCCCTCTCCATCTCTCAGGTTGGAGGGACTGGGGCTCCACATGGACAGACTACCTCCTTTTTAGTACAGCATGGATGCTCGGTTTTCTCCCCTCCTATCACACGATGTCAACCAGGTTATTTGTGAGGATCTATTACAGCTACACACATTCTGGACCTGGTTGGGCCCAAGTGATCTTTATGTGAAGCTGGGTTTCTACAGTGATCACTTATATCACAGTGGAGGGTTTCATTGACCCACCAGGGTACACACAGATTTACTTACTCCACTCATTGAGGATCTCTCTTGGGCACTTCCGGGTCTCTTCACATAGACTTTGTATTGAAAGCGGTAGAGCAGAGCGACTACCCAGGTGTTAGAATTATAGATATAATTCAGCAGTGACCAATGTAATATAATAAGCTAGTTAGGGGCACTTTTCCCTCTTTAAGAGGTTTTTCCTCCTAACCGCAGTTAGTTCACTTACTATGGTTAGTGACTACTAAGGTTTTGTCACTAGGACAAAACCTTATCTCTCATTCATCGAGTTGTACTCTCACACTCTTCTATTGCAACTCAGCTTTCAGCTTCCAAGCTTCCAGCTCTCACTCTCTCTTGCTCTCTCTCACTCACCATTCTCTCACATTTGGTATCAGAGCATTAGATCCAGCCCCCTATGACTTCCTCGTTGAGCTCCAGCTACAATCCGCTACACCTCGTCGTACAGTCCGTACGACTGTACGGAACCTTAACTTGGTTTCTGCACGTCCGTACATGTCGTACTGCTCCAGCTCCATCCGTACGTTTCGTACCTGCAGAGTCGAAATCAGCACCGTACTGTACCTGCTCGTCGTACATCGCGACTGTATCGTACATGCGCACCGTACAGATCTGCGCCGTTCGTACTCCGTACAGCTCCTGTCGTCCGTACTCCGTACAGCTCTAGTCGTCCATATTCCGTACCTTCGTACGGTCATCTGTACAACGTACGAATTTCATACAAGACCATACATTGACAATTCCGTACTGTCAGCTCACTGTCCGTACACTTCTGTTGCTGGCCTTCTGTGGAGAGTTTTACTTCTGCAGGTACTCGAGCAGTTAGTTTTTTGGCAGGCTTTGTTTGCAGATAGCCATTGTTTGGCTCAGTTTTCTGGAAGAATTTGGGGCATTTTGTTTGTTGCAGACATTGCAATCATTGTGTAGTTTCGGAGCTACACTTGGAGCAAAAATTGCAGATTTGGTCTGAAATTTGGGGCTTTCTGCTGAAGTTGCAAAATTTGGGGCTTTCAGTACTTCTGCCCCTTTCTGGTTGCAATTTCGAGCTCGAAATTTGGGGCTTTCAGTTTTGCAGTACAATTTCTTGAAGAAAAGCAAACACATGCCTCACAAATTCTGGCTTGAGGGTTTGATGTGTGCCAATTACATTTTGAATCGGGCTCCCACTAAGGCTTTAAAAACAAAAACATTGTACCATCGTTTAAATCAAGAAACATAATTTTGAGCCAATTTTTGACGTTTTCCCCTGGAAAAATAGTACATGTATCCCCTATCACTTCACACTCATGCCCTAAGTTTGTGCTCTGATTTTAGAAGGAACTAATAACCATTTGGGCTTTGAAATTACAGCAAATGCACTTCAAGTATGCAAGCTCAACAAAGCTTTATATGGGCTGAAACAGGCCCCTCGTGCATGGTATGCCAAGATCCATGCCTTTTTGACCAGCAAGGGGCTGCACAATAGTCCTACTGAGAGCACCCTCTACATCAAGATGGATGGGGAGGAAATTTTAGTCATTTTTCTTTATGTCGATGACTTATTGCTCACAGGGTCCAATGAAGACAAAATTGCAGATTTCAAAGCTGATGTGCAGACCAACTTTGACATGTCAGATTTGGGGCTGCTTCACTTTTATTTGGGGATCCAGTTCTCTCATGAGAGACGTGGCACTGTTATGTCTCAGTCCAAGTATGTTCAGAAACTCTTGGACAGATTTAACATGCATGAGTGTAAGCCCATAGCCACTCCCATGGAGCCGGGGCTGAAACTCACAATGCATGATGCAGGAGAATTAGTTGATGCCACACTTTACAGTCAGGCGGTTGGATGCCTCATATATCTCTGCAACACTAGACCTGAGATTCAGTTTGCAGTATCTCAGGTGAGCAGGTACATGCACAGCCCAAAAACTATGCATTGGCAGGCATTTAAGCGCATCTTCCGTTATTTGCAGGGCACGAAGTCTTTTGGCTTGCTATTTCCCAGGGGGGGTGACTTGCAGATGCATGCCTACAGTGATTCAGATTGGGCTGGTGATTATGACACTAGCTGAGCAAGAAACAATCTACAGTGGCTACCTCATCATGTGAAGCTGAGTACAGGGCAGCTTTCACAGCAACAGTTGAATGTGTCTGGTTGCGACGTCTATTTGCTGATCTTCATCTGTCTTTGGAGGGTCCTTCTCCAATTCTCACTGATAGTCAGAGTGCCATTGCAGTGGCAAAGACTACAGTGTTTCATGCTCGCACGAAGCACATTGAGGTTCACTATCACTACGTTAGAGAGAAGTTGCATGCAGGAGAGATCAGTATGATCTTTGTGTCCACACATTACAACGTTGCAGATATTTTCACCAAAGCACCACGTGAAAAGTTTGAGGCATTTCGCAGTGCCCTGAACTTATATCCGTTTGGTGATTGATCAGCCTTGTACATGACATTGGCACTGCAGGGGGGTGTTAGAATTATAGATATAATTCAGCAGTGACCAATGTAATATAATAAGCTAGTTAGGGGCACTTTTTCCTCTTTAAGAGGTTTTTTCCCCTAACCGCAGTTAGTTCACTAACTATGGTTAGTGACTACTAAGGTTTTGTCACTAGGACAAAACCTTATCTCTCATTCATTGAGTTGTACTCTCACACTCTTCTATTGCAACTCAGCTTTCAGCTTCCAAGCTTCCAGCTCTCACTCTCTCTTGCTCTCTCTCACTCACCATTCTCTCACACCAGGGAGAGGCGCATATGCACTTTGTGTGACATGCAGGAGGTTGAGACAGAGGAGCACTTCATCTTCAGGTGTCTTGTTTACTATGAGATCGAGCGTTTCTACGGCCTCTTCAGAGACAGCTATGGGGTTTTGGTTGGATTCATCTCCTACCTAGACCAGCGATGTTTGGCAGGTTTCGTTCATGAGGCACTCAGACTCCGCGAGAGTGTACTTCGAGCACAGAGACAGGAGCAGACTTCTTCCTTGGCTGATCCCTCTCAGAGTTCAATCATGAAGTTTTTTCAGCCAGATCACATGGACACCCACGAGACGAGGCCTTGACACGACCATGACCCGGAGCCTGTGACTCGACAGCTCAAACAGAGGGTTGACACATAGATCACACTTGGGGACATCCCCTCCCGGTTTAGAGTCGTGTCTCGCCCGACGGGGGTCACAGTAGCCCTGGTTAGATGCAGAGCTTTGACTAGGAGACATGCCAGGGCTGCACCTTTGAATGCCCGACAGCACTCTATCGCTGATTTCATGACCCCATTGCCTCATCCACCTTGACGTGCTAATGGTGATGAATTTTTTGCATTTGCATTGGTGTGGATGCTCGTTTAGTAGCTCCACCACCATAGCTTGTTTGTACTAGGATTTCTACAGTCTCATAGATTGGTGTTCCAAAGACTTTAATAAACTTTCTTTCTTTCTTTCTTGTCACTGAGCTTGTGTGCTCCACCTTCAGCATATGTATATTCTCCGTCCAAAGACCTGAGCACCTTGCTGCCCTAGAAGACAGCCTAGGTTCCAGCCCTAGATGAGCTCAGTCTGCAGCACCACTGGGACTCCTCTAGCACCTGGATGTAGGCATGAGGGTATGCTTTCTGCTGCTCCCCAAACTGCTGGCTTGCTGGATGTGAAATGCCTCCCCAAGAGGCTCCTTTTATAGGCCCCAAGGGGCTCCAAACTGGCCAACTTGATGGCCCCTTCTGGCTGACTCAGTCTGCCCCAACGGACACCTCATGCACCCCCCTTTATGGGGCTGTGGGCTGTTATAGTTATTGCCATATTCTAGGCAGTGACCAATGTAATCCATAAGTGAGTTAGGGGCACTTTTCCCTCACTAGAGGTTTTCCCCCCTAAGCATAGATAGTGGGTTAGTGTGGTTTTGTCACTTAGACAAAACCACCTCCACTCTTGTTTGTATCTTATCTTATCTATTGCATATCCTACGTTTTGCTCTCCAGCTATCTTGCTTCCTGCTTGTTTGCTCATCTCCCACATTTGGTATTAGAGTAGGCAGCTCTTGGACCAGCATTCTTTTCCTACCAGCCCGCCATCATTCTCGTCTGCACCAGCCCCAGCTCCTGTCTGTACGTTGTACGATCGACCAGCTTGCACGCTGTCTGTACATATGCCACTTGCAGCCGTACAAGTCTATGCACCCGTCTGTTCCAGCCCTGTTCGTACACCTGCACAGCTCTAGACCCGTCGGCCGTACGTGCTTTCGTACTTGCATCGCCGTACATCCGTTATATTCTTCTCTCATTGGAGGGTCCTTCTCCGATTCTCACTGATAGTCAGAGTGCTATAGCAGTGGCAAAGAATCCTATGTTTCATGCTCGCACGAAGCACATTGAGGTTCATTATCATTATGTCAGAGAGAAGTTGTATGCAGGGGAGATCGGTATGATCTATGTGTCAACACATGGCAATGTTGCAGACATCTTCACCAAAGCAATTCCACGTGAGAAGTTTGAGGCATTTCGCAGTGTCTTATCTCCTTTTGGTGATTGATCACTTCCTTGTACATCATCACATTGGCACTACAGGGGGGTGTTAGAATTATTGCCATATTCTAGGCAGTGACCAATGTAATCCATAAGTGAGTTAGGGGCACTTTTCCCTCACTAGAGGTTTTCCCGCTAACTACAATTAGTGGTTTAGTGTGGTTTTGTCACTTAGACAAAACCACCACTGGGGGCGAATTCCACAATGAGGCCTTTCTCAGTGTCTCCCAGTTGACTTTTTCTTCCGGGTGAGAGTCCTATACCATTGGCTTGCTTTGCCATCCGAGCTGAGACCAAACGCATTGGCCATTTCTAGATCCCCGGGAGCTCCAAAGGCTTCACATATTTGATCAAATCGCTCCATGTGGGAGACCGGGTCTCCTTTTGCAAGGAATTTGGTCATTAACTTGGAGATGGCTATGGGTGGGCTCCTTGAGGGATTCGTAATACCTGCGGGAAACACTGGGGCGGGTGGAGGTGGTGTGGCCCCCCTTCCTAGGGCATTCACCAAGATGCGCATTGCCTCATCAGTTAACACTGTTCGGGCAATTGTCGGGGGTGGTGGCCTAATGGGACGCAGGGGTGGCCTTAAGCCTGACCTTGGTGGTGGTATCCATGTAGTTGTTGGTAGTGGCATTGGAACAGATGTGCCAAGGCCTACATTCATTAGAGCAATAGGTACGGATGGAAACGGCCATACTCCAGGGGGGGTGGGTCATGGGGCATGGGCACGGTGGTTCCATGCAATGGACGATAGGGTGGAACCTGTGGAGCCACATAGTTGACGAAAGTTGGTGGCACATGGACTCTTGGGGGTTCATGAGACGCCCCTCCTTGAAAGCCTCTCGCATCTCCTCGACTGGGGTCTTGCCCTCGGAAGTCCCTCATCCATGGATCTTCATCATCCATGTGTTCCCATTGAGGGTGCCTTGCGAAGGAGGAAGGTCTTGGGTCCACAAAGGTGGTTTCAATCCTGGTCTGCGTTTCGGGAGCTGGATGTTGTTGACCTCCCATTCCTGCAGACATGCTAGTGAAGGGGTTTTCCATGTTTGCCGACTCTATTCGGCCTAAATGTCCGAATATGTTGGAGAACGTACCTCTTAACCTCGACGCTACAGAAGGTGCGGGAGAGTTGGAAGAGGTCACATTAGTGAAAGGGGCTTGGGAAACCCTTAGATCCGAGGGATCTTGCATTACCTCGTCCAAGCTCTCCATCTTGTCGGAGCTAGATAGATCCTCCTGTCGAGGTCCTATTACCAAATGGGAGCTAGAAATCGAGCTTCCGGATCTGGCTGATCCCCGTCTCAACATCACTTATGATGATGTCCTCAATACCTGTGAGCATCCCATTGTGGCAGTCTTCAAAGCTACTACTGTTTCTTGATTTGGAGCCCATTCATGTAGTTCTTTTCTTCTCATAATACTTTCTTGCGTCTTCCATCACATTGAAGGAAACTATCTTAGGAAAACTTGATTTCACTTGAAGAAGGGGTGTATCCTTGGGCTGTGTGCTGGCCGACTTGGTTGGCCAGTCTTTTGCGGCCCTTCCCTTTGCTGTACCACCTAGCCTTTTGTGCGCTGTGCACATCTACCTTCTGCCAGGCCATGGTTGCCAGGGTTGCCTTTCCAACTCCACTCTTGTGCCTTCTTGCTGCCCATCTGCTCCCTCGATGCAGCCTTTGAGGCTGCAGATGGATCTCCTTATGTGCTGCCCACATGGCAGCCCTGCTTCTGTCCATGTGGCAGCCACTTCTTCTTTCTTTTCTGGGCCTATCTTGCCCTAGGTCTCCTGCCCCCACACTCTCCTCTTTTGGGGGCTTACAGATGGGGAGGTGACCTGTCCAACATGATTTGTCTCTCTTCGAATATTCGGTTGTTAGGAGACTAGATGCACCAAATTTCAGGAAAGACATCTTCTTTGGAATACATACGAAAGACATGCCCTATGTTGTCTCATATGTGAGAACTGTAGATCCATGGAATGTTGGGGGATTAGAGAAACTTATGGAGCGTTTGAGTCCAAATACAACAGCTATAATGGAGATGAGTCTCCCTCATGGAGCGTTTTACTCCTCCCTCACTTGACAAGATAGGCTTAAACTCAATTTTGAAGTCTCTTGAAGTAATGGATTCTCTTCCTCATTTTGTGAGAAGAATTTGGAAGCATCCAGTAGTAGCTTGGAAGTATGTAAAAACTTTAGGACAAAAGGCTTTCAACTATGGAGAGATAGGTAAAAGGCTTTCAGAGCATTCAAAATCTTATATCCTTAGAGAACCTTGTTGTTGTAAAAGTAAGAGATTCCAAAGCTTTATTGATGCTGATTTAGGACATGTAGTCACAGTTGATACCTCAATTTTGCTTTCTAGTAACTTAAGAGACCTTTTCATGAAAGGCACGAAATTTTGATTGTACTCTTTTAAAGAGTCTTGCCTTTTAAAAGCTGTCGATAAGGGAATCTCAAAGTTTGTTTTGCAATTAGAAGAATGTTTAGGAGTTCAAAATATGTTATCAGAATGGAAAGGGAAGATTTTGAAGAAAGTTGCTTTGAAACTAGAAGAAGTCCCTTTGGTTAATTGCTCAAAGCAAAGTAAACATCTTCTAAAGAAGATGAAACTCTTCTTCGAAAATTCCATAGGAAATTTGTCATTTTATATGGACAAATGTTCCAATAACTTTGTTTTTATTTGCAAAAAGTTTTACTTAGAATGTCTTTTGAGAGAAGTGAACTCGTCTGCCAAAACTTACGCCCCTGCCTTAGTTTCTCAAAAGGATTTGATCTCAAAACATCGGAGATTTTGCAAGTCTTCTGGGTTTGTTTGCAATCCAAGTATACCTTTTCTTTGTGTTGCTTGGAAGTTTTACAAAACTCCAAAAAAGCCAAGATTTATTGCAGCTGCTTGTGAGACTACTTGGACGGATGTCTCTAAATGGCTAAGCTACTGCTTCAAAGCCATGTTGCCTAGTGTCCATGAACTTTGGAGGGACTTATTAAAAGAGGCAGATGTCCCCTCGCACTCAAGCTGGTTTTTAAATGACTCTGTAGGAGTGATTTCTGTTGTAAATTTTTTTAATTCCTCTCGAAGCATTCAGGAAAAAGAGTCTCCTATTCTCCTTCAAACCTATGATTTTACCACGCTTTACACAAAGATCAAGCTGGAAGACTTGAAGTTTAGAATAAAAAAGCTAGTGGCTGAAGTTTTCAAGCTGAGATTTGACAAAGATAGATGCAAAGTGCTAAAAGTTGAGAAAACAGCGTTATGCTTTGACTTTAAAATAAAGATCATGACATAGGTTCTAAAAAGAAAAGATACACGAAGGTAGTAAGTGTGGAAGATGTTTGCTCTTGGATAGATTTTCTTTTAGATAATCTTTACATCACAATAGGTGATTCTTTGTTTCAACAAATTATAGGAATCCCCATGGGCACTAATTGTGCCGTCTTTTAGCAAACTTTTATCTTTTCACTTATGAATTTGAGTTTATGCAATGTCTTATTTCTATCAATACCTGCCCTATCATTTTACATAAGCTTAGCCAAGTTAGGCGCTTTATAGATGATTTATTTGTACTAGATGTTCCTAACTTTCAAGACTTTATGTACAAAGACGCAGTGCTTTTGGAGAAGGAATCTATCCTCGTGACTCTTGTGAACTGAACTGCACTTTAAGAGGGGATTCTTGTGTTTTCTTAGATCTTAGACTTTCTCATTCTACCATAGGATTAGAGGTTGATAAATACGATAAACGTGAACAACCTGAATATAGTGGTTTACACATTATAAAAATGCTTCACATTGACTCTAAACATTTCTGATTTGGCAAAATATGGAGTCATTTCTTCCCAATTCCATAGATTTTCCCGCCTTTGTACAACTAAGGAGTCTATTATTACTCAATGTAATAATTTGATCACTTTACTATTACACAAGAGGTATAATCCAAGGAAAATAATGAAAAAAGTAAACACAATCTTAGATATGAAGTCTTTTATCTATGGTGTATCGGCCTTAGGTATGTTTAGAATGATTGAACATAGCTGAAAACAAAAAGCAAGGAGCTGAATAGCCCGTTTTTCTTTTAGTTTCAAAAGAGAGTTTGTTTGAGTATGCTTGTGCTTTCTAAAGAAATGTATTTTTGCCTCTTTGTAGGAAACGATACATAAGTGTAAAGGGCCATTTAGCTTTTTATGTTTTTAAATAAGAGAGAGAGAGAGAGAGAGAGAGAGAGAGAGAGAGATTCTAGTTTTTTGGAAGATTTTGTTTCTTGACTTGCTTGTTTATTTTTGCTTAGTCATCTGCTTCCTTTCTTCTTTATTTCTTGTTTTCTTTCTCTTTTGTTTATTTGACGTATTTTAGTAAGCACTGGGTTTGCCCAAGAGACTCCGCGGGTCTTTAGAAACCCAGTATAGCTACTTATGCTTGGGCACTAATGACGACATAAGTGTTGCTTTGCTTGCTAAGTATGTCTTCCTTTTGTTTTTCATAAAGTTTTTACCTCTTTTTTCTTCTCTTTCATTTAAAACTCTTTTATTTTTTGTGTAGTTTTTTGATCTTTAGAACAACAAAAAATCTAAATTTGTATGATTGGACTTATTCTAGTCTTACAAAGGTGTAATGGAGATGAGTTTCAGCTCTTCACATGTGGTAAGGACAGGATAAGTGGAGATGCAATGCAAACATAGCTCGTTGATGTCACGAGGACGTGAAATTTTGGGACTTTTGATATGCGACTTCCGTAATTTGCGTGTGACTGCCTTGAGCTTCTGGGACGCGAGGGTCCGGCCATGGGGCGAGACTTCGGGAATTAAAATTCCTAGTGGGTCCTTGTAAATAGTGAATGTGCGCCCAGTTACTAGGCAATTAATTCCTAGCGCCAAAGTGTGCAATAGGGGGACCAAAAGAGTAGTGCAATTTAAAAACTGCTTTTAGGGGCCAAAAGAGTGGTGCAATTAAAAGACACTGCTTTTTGGAGCCTAGGGCTTTAAAAGTTGGAGGGAGTCCTTTTGGATGCAGTTGGCTAAATCAATTCTTGAGGAGCCAGATCATCAGTTTCAGGTGTTCCAGAGCCTGCCAGGGAAATTTGTTTTTACCCAGGAGCCAGTTTCAGGTGATCCAGGGTCTGCTAGGGAAATTCGTTTTTACCCAGGGGCCAGTTTCAGGTATTCCAGAGCCTGCTAGGGAAATTCGTTTTTACCCAAGGGTCAGTTTCGAGTGATCTAGGGCTTGCCAGGGAATTTCGTTTTTACCCAAGGGCTCGTTTCAGGTGTTCCAGAGCTTGTCGGGAAAATTCATTTTTACACAGGGGCCAGTTCCAGGTGATTCAGGGCCTGCCATAGCAAATTGCAATTGATCCAGGAGTCTGCTGCAGGTAGCGATTTCTGCCAGGGTGTCTGTTCCAGGTGCCTGCGATTGGTTCTAGGGCTGTTCCAGGAGTTTTGAACCTAACCAAGCTGCTCAGAGTGAATTGCAACTTGCTTTTTCCTGGTTTTCAGGCTTTGCAAGAGATTTAGATCTGATTTTTTGGAGTTTTCTGGGTGTTGCGGCTGGTTTTGTTTTTTTTAAGGCGTGGGTGTTCTATTCTAGGATGCTTTTGGGCTGTGCCAGGGCGGAATCAGCTTATTTCCGCAGGATCTAGGGTTTTCCAGCCAGGGTGACCTTTCTTCTGTGGATTTCGGGTAGAAGAAGGCTTGTCTTTGCTTGTTTTTGCCGTTTCCTGATTGGTTGCTGGCTAGTTATTGCGTTTGGGTTTCTTTCCTCGCGAAGAAGGGTTGGTTAATGTTGTTGGGCAGTGGCTAGGGAGGCTATAGATTGAGGTAACCCGCTGGGAAGTGTTTTGGTTGTTTGATTGCACCAGAGTTCAGCTGTTGAGGGCTTTGTCTTGCAGTTGTTCAGCTGTGTTTGGCTGGTTGGGCACTTGGATGTGCGATTGCAGGAATGGTTCAGACAGTGGATGCTATTGGGGTCTCTGTTGCATACTTTGGTTGGTTGAGGATATAGGATTGTCTAGGGATTGGATGCTGTTCACCGTTTGCAGTTGAGTAGGGAATTACAGGGTGGGTTGGATGGGGAGTTTGCGGGCGTTGGTTTGCATGTTGTGCAGCTTCCCAGAGACCTTTGTAATCAGCTGCTTGGCTTCAAATGAATGTTAAATAAATACTGCAAGGGCCGCCAATGTTTGGGGCCAATCGGTGTCTTGTTTGTGAGTAGGAGCGCTCTAGCTCCCCTGTGATTTGTTCTGGGGTGCATATTTACTTGTCTATTTATTGCGTATGTTGTATTTAAGTGGATCCTACCACCCTTTACGTTGTTGAGGCTGGTTTCAGTTGAAGTGCTCATTGAAGCTACCATGTGGGGTATATGGCAAAGCAATCATTGCCTCCCATGTGACAAAAGTGGACAGCAAAGCACAATGGTATGTGCAGAACAAAAACCATGGGGACATCCTTTGTGATGATGAGCGTGCCAAGATGCATTACCACCCACATGATCCTGGAGATACCACAACACCCAAGGCAAAGGAATATATCACATTTCCTTTTGACGTTGGTGGAATGCGTGATGGAATATATCCTTTTTACAGCAGGGGGCCTTGGTGCCTAACCACCATCACCTGCAATTTGAGCTACTGAACATTCAGTTCAGTAACAACTCTAAGGACTTTTGGCGGAGATTTCTAGAGGGACAGACCGCCCCCCTTACCACTCACTGACACCCAGGTGTGGTTTGATTATGCACGCACACTCTAGCATATCCCCAATCAGCAAGCCCCTAACCTCTCACATATGCCATGTCCCACATCCTGCACCCTCTTCACTAGGGGGGGGGGTAAAGGATGCTGCAATGAAACTTCATAATGGCCGAGCGAAGGATCATGAGGGACTATGCATTGAGTTCATTGCATATGGGATTAACCTCCTAGTCTCGATCTTTGCAAATCTATTTAATGAAGCTGTTTGTTTGGGGTTTCCACGCACTTGGATCATTAACACTATCTCACCCATTCACAAGGTAGGGGATCCCATTAGTCTGAAGAACTACGTGACCATCATGATTGGACATGTCATGTCCAAGATTGATGCATGAGTACCTGATTCCGTGGTCAACAAATTTGCGGAGGGTCAAGGACTTAGAGTAGCACGACAGGCGGGATTTCGACGTGATCATGGGACCATGGACCACATTCTCACGCTCAGATGTATCATCGAGGAGGTGAGGGCACGGAAGCAGAGGGTTTACAGTTGCTTTGTGGATTTTCGCAAGGCATTCGACACGGTTTCGAGCCCGCCTCATACCGTGCCTATAGGCTGTGGGTTACGACCAGGAGATCATTTGGGCTATCATGGCACTTTATGAGAGAGTCTCATGCAGAGTGCAGGATGGACAGATGAGATCATGAGCACTATCGGGCTCAAACAAGGGTTTCCATTATCACCTACCTTGTTTGACCTATACATTGACGAGCTTGAGATAGTGATGCAGACACACGGGGGGTAGGTTACTCTCTTGTGGGCACGCTGATTTGGATATTACTTTACGTAAATGACGTGGCTTTCTTGTCTTCCTCAGCAGAGGGGCTCTAGAGACACCTTTACACATTACAGTCCTTTTGTGAGTCTCATGATTTGAAGGTCAACCTGGGCAAAACCAAGGTTATGATCTTCAATACATCTCGAGCCGTCATGCGCCAGGAGTAGTTCACATTTGATGGGTCACGTGTTGAGGTAGTTTCATCATACACTTATCTTGGGGTCGTCTTTTTCGGACCCGTCTTCACTATGAGACCCGCGATACAAGCACGCTTGAGCAGAGGATATGCTTCATTGGCTAGACTAGAGAGGCAGTGCATCCGCTCTCATTTTCAGGATACACAGACCAAAGGGTTGCTTTTTGACTCTTTGGTCTGTCCAGCGGGGATGCATGGCAGTCCATGCTGGGGGCCAGACTTGTCGGATACAGAGTGGGCCAGGGTGGAGCGGTTACAGGTTCTCAGGTTATCACGGATGATCCGTGGTAAGCCATCCATTCCTCACCGGATCATTAGGGCGGAGTTTGGGTCACCCTTATTATAACTAGATGCTGCATTTCAGGTCATCACGTATCTGTACCGAGTCAGGGAGTATGGGAATTACACCTCTGGGCGTAGTAGGCTACCATGGCTAGCACTGTCCTCTTCTATGGCACTTGCAGCAGAAGGAGACCAGAGGTGCTGGTATGCACGCATAGGGAGATGGTTCGAGGGATTGGGACTCCACATGGGCAGACTTTACTCATTCCAATACAGTATGGATGCTCCGTTTTCTCCCCTCCTATCACACGAGGTGAAACAGGTTATCCGTGAGAATCTATTACAGCTACACATATTCCGGACTTGGGCCCGAGTGATCTTCCAGTGAAGCTGGGCTTCTACAGAGACCACTTCTTGCATATCACAGCAAAGGGTTTCATTGACCCACGAGGGTACAGTCAGATTTATTTACCCCACTTAATGAGGATCTCTCTTGGGCAGTTCCGGGTCTCTTCACATAGACTTTGTATTGAAAGCGGCAGAGCAGAGCGACTACCTAGGGAGAGGCGCATATGCACTTTGTGTGACATGCAGGAGGTTGAGACAGAGGAGCACTTCATCTTCAGGTGTCCTGTTTACTATGAGATCTGTGGGCGTTTCTACGGCCTCTTCAGAGATAGCTATGGGGTTTTGGTTGGATTCATCTCCTACCCAGACCAGCGATGTTTGGCAAGTTTTGTTCATGAGGCACTCAGACTCTGCGAGAGTGTACTTCGAGCACAGAGACAGGAGCAGACTTCTTGCTTGGCTGATTCGTCTCAGAGTTCAATCACGAAGTTTTTTCAGCCAGATCACATGGACACCCACGGGACGAGGCCTCGACATGACCGTGACCTCGAGCTTGTGACTTGATAGCTCAGACAAAGGGTTGACACACAGATCACACTTGGGGGCATCCCCTTCATGTTTAGAGTTGGGTCTCGCCCGACGGGGGTCACAGTAGCCCTGGTTAGAAGCAGAGCTATGACTAGGAGACATGCCAGGGTTGCACCTTTGAGTGGCTGACAGCACTCTATCGCCGACTTCATGCCCCCATTTTCACCCCCATTCTAATGTCTTGATGGTGATGGTGATGGTGATGATGACGATGATGATGATGATGATGATGATGATGATGATGATATGATGATGATATAGTCGACTACTGACATGACATGACTATGTTGTATTTAGGATTTAGTATTGACATTCTGCATTGGTGTGGATGCTCGTTTAGTAGCTCCATGACCACATCTTGTTTGTAGACCCATTGGTCTCCCGAAGACTTTAATAAACTTGCTTTCTTTCATTCTCTCTCCTCCTCTCTCTCTCTCTCACTCGACTTACGATCACATTTTTACACTTAGAGGGATCATTGAGGAGGCCAGATACAGGAGACAGAGAGTATATTGTTGCTTTGTGGATTTTCGCAAGGCATTCGACACCGTTCCCCGCGCCCGACTCATCAGACGTCTGTAGGAGTTAGGCTACGACTCGGTGATTATCTGGGCAGTAGTAGCTCTCTATGAGCGGGTGACGGGGCAGGTCAGGATTGGCACCAGCTGGACCCCAGAGATAACGAGCACTATCGGAGTCAAACAAGGATGTCCCTTGTCACCGACTCTATTTGGCCTCTACATCGACGAGCTCGAGACCACCATCAGGACACTCGGAGGTGCAGGCTGCTCTCTTGCGGAGGCTGTCATCCAGATTCTCCTATACGCAGACGATGTAGTACTACTATCCTCTTCTGCTACTGGTCTTCAGCGACACTTGGATGGACTTCAGGTCTTCTGTGATACACATGACTTGAAGGTCAACCTTGGGAAAACCAAGGTGATGATCTTCAACACTTCCAGACCCGCTATGCACCGAGAGCAGTTCCTCTTCGCCGGTGACCCTGTTGAGATAATTGACTCTTACACATACTTGGGCGTTGTCTTCTCAGGCCCAATCTTCACGATGCGCCCGGCCATGCAGGCCAGGATTAGTCGGGGATACGTCGCTCTTGCCAGGCTGGAGCGACAGTGCTACCACTCCCACTTCCAGGACCTGCGGACCAAGTCTCTCCTTTTTGATTCTTTGGTCCGCCCAGCAGGCATGTACGGTAGCCCTTGGTGGGGAGTCGACCTTTCAGACACAGAGTGGGCTCGAGTCGAGCGCCTACAGATACTGATGTTTGCTCCGATGATCCGTAACAAACCATCGGTACCACACCAGATCATTCTAGCCGAGTTCGGTGCCTCACCCCTACAGCTTGATACGGCTTTTCAGGCTATCACCTATCTCCACAGAGTCAGGGATTTCAGCTCCTCCGTCGACGGTCGCCTCCGCCTACCTTGGCTAGCCCTATCCTCCTCTATGGCCTTATCCGTTGATGGGGACCAGCGATGCTGGTATAGTCGTCTTTCCAGTTGGTTCACCCGACTGGGCCTCGACTTAGACCGGTTGCCTCCTTTTCAATACAGCCTCAACGCTCCACCATCTCCCCTCTCCCCCACTGACCAGGAGGTCAACCGGCTCATTTGAGCGGATCTGCTCCAGCTTCACACCTGGCGGACATGGTTTCTTCACTCCGAGCTTCCTGTGAAGCTCGACTTCTACCGCCGACACTGCCTCCAGATCTTACAGGAGGGCTTCATCACACCTCCGGGTTACACACAGCTTCATCTACCACATGCGCTCCGGATCTCCCTCGGTCAGTTTAGGGTCTCGTCACACCGATTACGGATCGAGAGCGGACGCGCAGAGGGTATCCCTCGAGAGGACCGCCTTTGCCCACTTTGCGACTTGCAGGAGATCGAGTCGGACGAGCATTTTGCTTTCAGATGTCCTATCTATTATGCCATTCGAGGCCGGTACCACTGCCTCTTCCGCGACGGATTCGGCTCCCTCCCACACATGCTGCAGTTCCCGGATCAGCGATGCCTAGCCGCTTTCTTACATGAGATGACTCGCCACCGAGATACCTCTCTCCGAGCACGGCGACACGAGCAGCGCACTCAGCGTGAGGACACCCAGCGGCCTATCACTGACTTCTTTCAGTCACAGGATACCTCTTCTCAGTCTAGCCGACGACGCAAACGTGAGCGAGAGCCAGAGCCACGACATCCAGGTCCATGACATCTCGTCTCTGCTCTCTGCCCGCCCCACTGGGGTTACCGTTGCCCTCATCCACAGGGCCACCCAACGCCCTCGACGACCGAGCTCGACTAGGCCGCATGACGTCAGAGGCCAATCATCTATCGCAGGGTTTTTTCCGACCTCCCATTTGACGGCCCCTCTATGATTGGTCTCTGACGATCACCACCTGCACATGTATACTGTATCTCCCCCCTCTGTCCCATTTTTGGTGCCCCCCCCTTCTTTTTTGTATCATATGGAGGTAGACACATATTTTTTGTATCAGGACTAGACACACAGTCCTTCATAACCTCTTTTTTGTTGAAACGGTTGGCTGGCCCGTTTTGAGACCGCCACCGTTATGCTCATTGTATCAGTTATCTTTAGTCTCATAGACTTTCACGGTCTCCCGAAGACTTTAATAAATTTTATTTCTTTCTTTCTCTCTCTCTCTCTCTCCCCTCCCCTTGCCGTACCTGTTAGCGTATCTGCCGTACCTGTTTTATAGGCCCAGCCAACGTGGGCTTACCTCTAGGTCACGCATGTCAGCTCCTTGTCTCAAGCCGCTCCATAAGCTCCTCCGGTTCGTCTTTGAAGAATACTCCCCTAGTTGGGCTGAACCCCCAACTCACCTAGGGGGTTAGTTTAGCCCAGCGGTGGTAGGAGAAATGGCCAGCAAGGATTGGCCCAACCTACCTTACTCTTCCTCCAAAAACCCCTTGACTCCAACAGCCCCCCTCATCAGAGCCAGATATGCCATTGTTGAGATCGAACACCCTCTTCGTATGCACACGTGTATGAATGAGGTCTTTCCGACCAACCCATTATTGGGTATCATGAACAAATTTTATTCTTTCAAGCTGAGGTGCGAGATTTGATACTACAACTAGCGGATGCAATAACCAGGATTCAGATTCTTTAAGGTCCTAGTAATCAAGTAGTAATAGATGAGGCTGTCAGGTCTTGCAATGCCTCCCCCCCTACTCCTCAATTAATTTCTATTGTCAAAGATTTGGTTCTAAATGAAGTACAGATGGCCAAGCGAGAGATTATTGTAGAGGTTGAAGCAAAGGTGAATAAAACTAATATTCAGGAAGAGATCAAAGAACATGAAGCCAGACGGGACAATGCACTAAAAATCAGAATTGGGGGGCTTCCAGACGGATGGTACAAGGAAGGCTAGTCAAGATCCGCCCGACAAAGTCACTGCATGGGAAGCCAGACATGAGCGAGCTCTGAGAATACTAGGCCATGCTTTAGGGATGAAGTTTCATCACCATCTCGATTTGTCGAAGACAGTACGTGAAACTTGGATTGCTATTGAGACCATGTTTGGTGCATGACTCAAGAACTCCAAAGTTCTTCTCAAGCAAGAATTCATCAGCCTGCAAATGAAGGATAGCGGAGAGCACTTAAACCGGATGAAGGCAATCCTAGGACAACTAGCAAATCTCGGGGTACAAGTCGAAGATGATGATTCTAAAGCAGTTGTGCTCACAAGTCTTCCCCCAGCATACGGTGAGATAAGTAAAATCCTTTGTGTAAACGCAAGCATGTCTTTAGATGAGAAGATAGCAACCTTGCTTGATGAAGAACACCGACAGAATGGAAGAAAGAATTTATGCATGCAAGACTTCGAAAAGCAACAACAACAATTGAAATGCGAATACTGTGGGAAACCTGTGGCACAAGGAGCAGTTCTGTTTCAAGAAGCGAGACGACACGGAAAAGAAAAATAAGGATGCTGGCAAGAGCAAGGAGTCTGCTCACATCGTTGCTTAAGAGTTTGCAGATCTGTGTGTCTCTGATCCAAGCTTAACAAATGAAGAGTGGGCGTTTGAATCGGCCAGGAGTTTTTGCAAAATAAGGGAGACTTTATCAATTTAGGTGGTCCTTCATGTTTTAAGACATAACAGACTTGTATTTGCCGGTTTTTCATGTTTCTCTTTGTCTTTGAGAAGGTTTGATAGTTTTAAGGCAGTTCGTCTTGCTTGAAAACACATGATTTTGTGTTTTCTAGTTTGTTGAAATTACTGCTAACTGTAAGGTTCTCTTTCATCACCTTCTGTTCCATTTGAGGGGGTTGTTGTGAATGACACACCTCACGTGGAGCAACACACTCTCGCAATTAGTAGGAATCTGATACCAATTCTCAAAGCAAATGTGACGATAAAAAATATCTTCATTTCGTAATCAAGAATTACCTATGAATTGCTGAAGATTGCAGTTGGTATTGGTGGAAAATTGTAAAAGGAGGATTAAATTGGCATCACAGCTGATCCAGCACATCATCTATGCGTGGAATAGGGACTCTATTCTTAATAGTCATTTGTTTAGTGCACGATAATCAACACACACATACGGAAGGAACCATCCTTCTTCTAAATTAGAAGCATTGCCATGTGGCGCAATTGCATGCAGATTCGCCATTGCAAGGTGGCTTTATATGCAGGATAATCTGGTGCTCACTTGCACCTACTGGATGCGTTATGGTCTCCGAGTTGTTCACCTCCTACTATTTTGTTGTCAGCAGTGATTTGGGACTAGCTCAGTCGTGAGCTCAGTAGAACCTCTCCACACCATGCTCAATGTCTAGGTTGAGAGTAGTTGCACTTCTCTTCATTGTCGTGCTAGGGCTCGGTAATCACTTCTAATCCTCCAACAAGCTCAGTCGAGATGAGGAGGATCATCCATGACCAGTTCTATCTATGCATGCAGTAGATTAGTAGTCTTTTCCTTGCAAGGTATTCGATATCTTTAAAGACCTCCAGGAGCAAAAAGTCTGAATGGTGGGCCACAAGATATTAAATTAAGCGTTAAGTGGGTGTTAATGAGTTGTACCTCTGATGCCATTTATTTGAACAACCAATGGTCGTTTTTAAAATGTGACATCAGCTAAGCTCAGCTAGTGCACCTTGTCTTTGTATTAGCTAGTCAGATTTTTGTGTCACCGTCTTAAAGGGTTGTGAAACCCTGGTTTTGGTCCAAGCAGGTTTAGGCTTGTCTTGTGTTTTGTCTACCATTCACACTGTTGTGCATGCTGTCCCTCTTTGACTATGAGATTTCAATTGAGGAAAGTCCCTCTTTGACTATGAAATTTCAATTAAGGAAAGATGGCTATTTTGTCCCTCTTCTTGCACCCATCTGCTCCACAACACCTTTCGACAAATACTAAACTTCCTTGAAATGTTTGCAAGCTGCTGTAGATTGTTCTGCTCATGGAAAAATTTGTACTGCAAGAAGTTGCCAGAGAAATGCATACTGAATGTGTGCTCACTTTTCCAGCTTTTGCAGAATTTTTTGTGCAGTGGCATTATTGTATGGGCAGCTTGGTAGTCAGCTTGGTGTTGCAAGCTCTTGGTACCAAACCTTGGTTTCAAGTTGCAAGACTTTCATACAATAGCTTCGCATGTGCATCGTACCCACTAATACAAAAATGGTATTCAACCTGACCATATGGTTATCTGGGGTATTTAACCTGACCATATGGTTATCTGTGTAATTATTAGAAAACCCAAAACCTGATGTATTTAAGTCCTAGAACAACACGTGAGGACCATGACTATGATGTATAAATTGACAAGTAAGACCTACATAGTTTGAAACCCAAGGCTTTTTGGTAGACTAAATGCCATCATTCTATCTTAGTTTAGATATCCTGGGTTGCATCTGGATTTGAGCCAACATATTCATTAGGCATGATCTTTCAAAAGATAGAGGTTGAGCAGATCCAGTCCTCCCCCACTCTGGTGAGAGGTCCATTTTCCACAAGGAACTCCTGGTGGCTCAATGCTCAGGGGCACATCCAGCGCAAAAGGGAGGTTAGGATGTGGAAGCATTGTGATATAAGAGGATGGGAATCTTCTTTAGTTTGAATGCTGATATGCTTGGTCTTCTTGCTGTGTTCCTTAATAACTTTGGAATGGAAATTCTTTTGTTCTTACAACATCAAAAGCTATTTTTTTGATCTGATTTGAGGTTTTTGTAGAGACATGCAATGTCAGCCAAAGCAGCTGCATCTCCAGGAGGTAATGAGCCACATGTGGCGACAAATGCTGTAGCGCTACCTCAAGGAGGATTGCTTGAGAATCTGGATAGAGGAATCATGGACAATAGGGCTGGAGGGGATGATGTAGAGGATTTACTACTTTCAAAGTTGCCAGCGCATCCAAAAGTGTATAGGGGCCAATTAAAAAATGGCCTTCGCTATGTTATTCTACCTAACAAGGTGCCACCAAACAGGTCAGAGGTTTCTTGTGGTTATGGTTGTTTTGTTGCTTCATTTCATCTAACGTTTACTATCTCATGGTAATGCACGCTAGACAATTTACTCAATGAGTTTCAACAAAATGTTATATATATAAGCAACTACCCTTGTAGAAATTGCTATTCAAGTAATGGAGCAACTGGAACAGATGTTATGAGTGTCATTGCTTCTTTCGTTAATTGCCCATGATTTTTTTTGGGCTTTGCTGCCAAATCCAAGCCTTAGCATTCGTTTGCTTCTTTGCTTAATGCTCTATAGCCAATTAACATGGATTTCCCCCGTCTTACATGGGAATGTTCACATGTTCCCGTGAATACCTTTATCTTCTCTAGGATGCCTTGAATGCCCATTCTTCTAGCAAGGCCTATGGCTTTACCATCAATTGTTTTTCTTTTGTTGTTGGGATGGGGGATTGAGGCTTTTAGGGCAAACATCAGCTCTAAAACATGGATGTATGTAATTTCCAAGAACCTTGATGTGCCATTACAATCCAGAGAAGGCAAGACAACTTGGGAATTGAACTTATATATACCTTTGTAAGGCTAGAAATATTTCCAATTGTACAAATTCAGATTTTTGTTGATCTAAAGACCCCTATGTGGGGTCTTATTTGTTATTGATGGCTGCTCTCTTATAGCTACAAGAAGCCATTTTCTATTTTATTCTACCACTTGTTGCAAGCATGATTTCCTTGTGTTCTAGCCAATTGACCATGTCTTGTATCCAGAAGAATCTAAGAGGTAAGGAGCCTTGGCCTCAAATTCAAATTTAAAATCTTTGAATAGTTCCCATATTGAACTTTGGGAATTCAGGTGTAGGATTGGTCAAGTGCAGCAAATAAAGGAGTGTACCCAAGCAGGTGACGTTTTTAAAGTTGTGAGCTCATTAAGGCAGACTTTTTAAGATTATCCGCGTGATTAATAAGGCACCTTATGAGCTGGAGTTACCTCATGATCTGAAGTGCATCTAGTTTTTTAAGGAGCCACAACAAATGAGGTGACAGCGACAAATGTATGCCATGTGCATCATCTCTTGAGATTCAAGATCATTGGACAAGCTTCCCCATCTGGCTGATTCGCTACATTCTGTACTTGATATAAAGGGCATTATGGACCATTTGTGAATTCTGATTCAAGGGCTCACAAGATGTTGCCCAACCTAGAGTCTGCTCATGTAAAACATTCTGGAAACGATTATGATACATGATTTAATACTAACAGGACATGGGAATTTGTAAGATTAGATATATTCTATTGTTACGACTGTATATAGAATAGGAGATGGAATAATTGTTAGTACTTAGCCGTGGTACGTGCCTTATAGGTCAGGTCAACTCATAGAGTTGACTTCATTGGTCAACCATATGGCTGGCCATGTAGGCCACCCCTTTGTACTTTCTCATTATCCATTTCCAAGTACTTCGTGTTCCTTCAGCTGTTGTTTGCTCCCTTGCATTCCACTCCCTTTCCATTGCTTCCCGCATCCAACAGTGGTATCTGAGGCTTGAGCCGGTTCTCTTGCTCCTACATGCCTCTCGCCGTGCTCATTACTCAGCCTCCCATTTCCTACCTGCCATTTTACTCTAGTTGAGTTCTCATTTGTCTCCAGAAACCTGTTTTTGGAGCAGAAAAATAGTCCAATGGCTGTTTCTTGGCTTTTTCATGTCTGATTTCGACGTTTTTTGAAAATTTTGAGCTGTGTGCATACAAATGACATTATCCTGTACCATTTCAAACCCGGCTGTACAACTATATGGATGATGTACCAACATTCGCACAGCTGTACAGACCTGTACTTGTGCAACACTACCAGGAATCATAGTTACCAAGTAATGGAAACGTTTTGAAAATTTGGGCTAGTGTAACAAAAAAGCGTAGGCGTGACACTTAGAAACGTTTCTAGACAAAACGTTTTGCCGAAATGGACAAAACGCAAGTGCATTGGGTGAAACAGGTTGTCACTTATGTCTTGACTCTTTTGAGAGTGCTCAATGTGTATATGTGTATTTGAGAGCTCTTTTCAGAGAGAGAGAGAATCTGAAGCTAATTATTTATGTTTTGTATATAATTCTTATAAAATACATTTTAAAAACCCGTTTCTACACGAAACGCCTGCCAAAATCTAGAAACGTTTCTACAAATGTTTCTAGAAACGCGTTTCTAGAAACGTTTCTTGTCACACTGACCCCAACCACTATAGCTTCAATCAGCTTGTTTCCCTTATCTTACAAGAGGAGCAGAGCCGTACCAATTGAGCTGCCTCCATTCATGTAGATCAAGCCTTTGTTATAGATCATAGAGGCAAGGGCACAGGGGGCAAGAGTTTCAGGCAAGAGTTTCAGCAAGCCCAAGACTTTTGGAACTATATGGACTTCTGCCCCGTTAGATGGGAAGAGAAGAAACAAGCGCTGTGATTATTGCAAGAAGGCAGGCATGGCATTTGTGAATGTTGCAAGCGCATAGCCTTAGAGAGAAAAAACAGCAAATAGGTCTTGCTATCACAAATGCCTCTGCTGCCCCATAACATGCTCACGAGGCAGCAAACATTTATCATGATGAGTGGGCATTTGTTGTGATGTGCTATTACCATCCATCGAAGCATGCTACAGCCTTGTTTGTCTTAGATTCTGAGTCAGATTGGTACTTTGACAGTGGTGCTCCTAAGCACATTACTTCTTGCAGATCTCTCTTTCAGTCTTTGGGGGCTGCTTCACATGGTGGCACACTGACATGTGCCAGAACTTCATTTTTATCTCAGCCATATTCTTGAATGGCTTTCAAGTTCTTTTTGACGGTTATCGTTGTGCCATGTATGACAACTGGTATGATTGTATTACATACTGGGTTACTTTCCAGTGGGCTCGACCACCTTGATGTTTATGAGGCAAACTTGGTGTCAACATCTGTAATTTCAGATCGTCACTTGTGGCAGGAGAGATTGGGGCATCTCAATTACAAGAGTCTGGTGAAAATGCACTCAAAGGATATGGTGTTTGCACACCCACCCATGCATGCACCTACTAAACGTGTTTTCTGAAGGCTGCCTATTCGGCAAAATGCACTGGTTCTCCTTTCCAAAGGATTGGGCTGTTGATGCATCCAGAAAGTTGCATCTCGTACATAGTGATGTATGCGGGCTGATGCGGACAGCATCACTTGGAGGCTACTTATACTTTTCCATATTTGTGGATGACTTTACTAGGTTCATGTTGGATTTATGGCATGAAAACCAAGTCAGATGTCTTCTCATGTTTTAGACATTTTCTTGCCATGGCTGAAATTGAAAGTGGGAATAAACTCTTGACTCTCTGCACTAAGAGGGGTGGTGAGTTACGAGTACATGTCTTGTGAGTTTTGTGAATTAGATGATCAGATGCATGCTGAAGGGCAAATCTTTACCGAACGAATTTTGGTTGGATGCCATCATGTGTTCCAACTATGGAGTACCCACCTGAGCATTGAAGACTATCACACCCTATGAGGCATGGACCGGCCGGAAGCTTGTTATTTCACGTATGCGGGTGTTTGTGTGATGGGTCATATGGCATATGGGCATGTCCATCGCAAAAGAGGCATAAGCTCGAGGACAAGGCCATCGAATGCATATTTATTGGCTAAAACTCAGAAAGCAAGGGATATCAGTTGTATCAACCTAGTACAGGCAAGGTTATCATCAACAGGGACGTTGTGTTTGCTGAGAATGTGCCTTTACCTTGGCTAGAACAGCCAGTTCAGAGCATAATGCCACATGCTTCAAGCAGCTCACATCCTCCTCTTACCCCTGCTCAGCTTGATATACCTCCAGTTGATCACCATGCTATTGAGCAGGCAGTTGAAGAGCAGAGGGCTGTCATTAGACAGCAAAAAATCAGTCCCTCATTGGCTTTTGGACACCCTCAAGACCAGCAAGCAAATTGAGCCTTTACCTGCCCACACTAGACATGCGAACAAACAAATGCAGGGTAATTTCTTGGCTGTAGCTTTGATTGCCACTACTTGTAATCAAGAGCCTCTATGTCACACAAGGATGCTTTTGATAGCAAAGAATGGATGTATTATATGAGAGCTGAACTTGAGTCCATTCATGCACATGGCACTTGGGAGTTGTGTGACTTGCCTGCAGGCAAGCATGCTATGGGCACAAAATGGGTTTATAATGTCAAATGGAAAGCTGGTGGCAGCATTGACCTCTTCGAAGCCCGCCTAGTTGCAAATGGCATTGACTTTGAGGAGACCTTTGCTTCCACCTCACGCATTACAACCATACGGTGTGTCATTGCTCTTGCATCCCACAGAAATTGGGAGGTTCATCGGTTGGACATTAAGACCGCCTTTCTTCATGGTGATTTATAGGAAGAGGTCTATGTCACTCAACCACCTAGCTTTGAGCAAAAAAGTTCTGAAAATCAGGCTGCTAGCTGAAAAAAGGCTCTTTATGGATTGAAGGGGCACCGCGGGCATGATATGCCAAGATACATGCATATGTGACAACCCGTGGCTTTTAGAACAGCCCTACAGAGGCGTGCGAAAGAGTGCTGCAGAATTTTTTATTCTCATTCTTTATGTGGATGACATGCTTGTCACTGTGCCAGATATGGGAAAAATTGCAGATTTCAAGGCTGATTTGCAGAAATCTTTTGCAATGACAGACATGGGCTCGTTGCATTGCTACTTGGGCATCCAATTTGCATATGTTGAGGGTGGTATAATGATGAGTCAGTCCAAATTGTGGGCTGCCTCATTTATTTATGTCATACTCGGCTGGATCTTTAGTACACCATCTCCCAGTTGAGCAGATACATGCACAAGCCCATCACACAGCATTGGCAAGCAATGAAGCGGATCTTTTGTGACTTGGAAGCCCCACAAAATTTGGGATTGTTCTATGGTGATGAGTCTCCACTAGTCTTGCATGCTTTCACGGATAGTGATTGGGCAGGTTGTTATGACACGAGAGTGTCCCACAATGGCAACTGTTTTATGCTTGGATCTTCATGCATCTCATGGTTCAGCAAAAAGTAGCTTGCCGCCTACAGGTGCTACTTCTAGTTGTGAAGCTGAGTACAGGGCAGCTTTCACAGCTACAGTAGAGTGTGTCTGGCTCTGCAAGTTGTTAGCAGATCTTGACATCAGCCATCCAACTTCTACTACCATGTACAGTGACAGCCAGAGTGCTTTGGTGGTTGCACGTAACGCTTTTTCATGCGCGTACAAAGCACATTGAGGTTCATTATCATTATGTTTGAGAGCAATTGTCAATTGGAGACATACAGTTGTCCTATATTCCGATCGAGGACAATTTAGCAGATCTCTTCACGAAGGCTCTACCACGACCCAAGTTTGAGGCTTTTCGGCTTGCCTTTCACTTGACTCCTTGTATTATCATAGGTTGCTATATCCGTCTTGGATGAACATGTCATGTGCAACCTTGACATAGATTCTTGGTATTCCTGAGATGTTCAGCAATACCATGGAGGAGGGTTTGTTAGCACTTAGCCGTGTTATGTGCCTTGTAGGTCAAGCGAACTCATAGAATTGACTTCACTGGTCAACCATATGGTTGACTTGGGGGCCACATAAGCCACCCCTGCCCTGGTATGTGCCTTGTAGCATAGTTACCAGCCGAAACGGAAGAAACGGAGTTTCCGAGCCCCGCCAAAACGAAAACGGAAGAAACGGCAATATGATACAATTTATGTATAAAAATTTATTTTTTATACATAATATAATTATCAGTAGAGTGCAAATCATACATAATACAATTATCTATACTTGAAGCTTCAACCTTCAAGCATCAATGCATCATTCATGCCTCTATGATTCTAAATTCTTGAATGATGCTTCAATAATCTGAAATCAACATGTATCATGAGTCATGACTAACAAGTTTGGCATTACAAGTGTCAAGAATCTGAAATTTAGAAGTTTGAAGTACTTTAAACTTAGCACACAAGTTGAAACTTGAAACTTGAAACTTGAAAGTATCCAATGTCCAGACTCCATAGATGATCATGATTCATGATCCACAAATTTCATGATCATGACTCATGAGTCATGCAAGACTCAAAATAAAAGCACCCATGGATGATATAAAAAAAAGCAGTAGGACTACTGATCATCTGCATCATCCATGGACTCCTCGTCATCGTCATCCTCTGCGTCCTCAGATAAGCTTGAGGCATCTGTGTCACTGTCTGAAGAAGAATCATCAACATCAGGATCAGGACCATCGGGTGCAATTGAAGTACTAGCACCATCTCCAGATGGTTGAGTGTATGATCGTGTGTGGTGTGCTGGTGCTGACAGCTCCTCATACAACATGGTGTATATGTCCAGCTCCTCCCGTGGGATATCTGGTATGGCCTTCATCTTCTCCACGTCCACCTTGTCTATATTCACTTGGCGAGGTTCGGGGCAGCCGGTGGCGAACTCAAGGAGACGGAGGTTGCAATGACAAAACACCAACCGCTCCAATTGAGCCGTGCTCAATCTGTTCCTCTTCTTTGTGTGAAAGAGGGCCCAAGTGCTCCAGTTCCTCTCACAAGGACCGGAACTGCAGTCCTGTGAGAGAACACGTATAGCAAGGCGTTTCTGCCATAAGCCAATTAAGCAGAGATAAGTATCAGGAACTTGATAACTTTAAACATATTTGTAGTAGATAAAACTTCAAATTACTTAACGACTAAGCTCTAACTAGTGGCGTTGGAACTTGTCTCTTAGACTCTTACAAAAGTAGGAGTACAGTTGCCATATTTCTCCCACCAGGAGACAGGTTGCAACTGTGTCTCTCGGAGCCTAGCCGTAGGTAGACCAAAGGAGAGGCTGTGATTGCGAAACAGTAGAAGTTCATCCTCCATTCTTCGTTGCATCTCCAAGTCACCACTCGTCCATGGCTCTCAAGAACATGGTTCCCTTGCAAGAAGACACTAAAATATTGTACACATTCCTCTTGCGTGCATCTGACCATCCATCGCATAAGAGTGTGCATCCATATTTTTCCCAAGTCTCTTTCAAGGGCTTCATTTGGTCTTTTACACATTCCCTCTCTCTTCTTAGCTCTCTTGTCTGCAAGGCCTCATATGTAGGCCCTTCCCATTCATACCCAATGCGGCTTACGGCTCTCATGGCCTTCCTCCATTGTGTAGTCTTCGCCACATGAAAGGGTATTGCACACTGTATGAAGAGCTTTGTGAGCTCACTAGTGGCCTTTGTGAGCTCACTAGTGGCCTCCTTCACTGCTTGCTTTTGCAAGCGTGCTTGAATGCTAGACCTTTGCAGTGATCCTCTTTTTCCCGCACTAGCATCCACACTAATTGATCCATGTGGCAAGGGTGTTCTTGTAGCACTAGGACCCGTGCTCGATGTAGTTGATGCCCCTCTACTTCTCTTTGCAGAACCCAATGTGATGGCATCATCCAATGGCTCAGTGTCAGCAGCCTCTTCTTCATCTTGCAACCCTTGCCCTCCACTTTTTGCAGCCAAGGCTGCCATATGCACACGCTTCCATTTTGTTAGGCCACCTTTCACTGGAGTAGGCACGAACTCACAAGGTCCTACATCCTTGCTGGGAACACCTGCTAGATGGTCTTTCACCCGTGTGACAGACCCCGTTTTGCTTATGCCGCAATAGTAGCATCTCCACTTCTTGGAGCCACCGCCTCCTTTATAACTATTGAGGAGGGAGACATGGACCCAATAAGCATCTCTCGGCATTGAGGAGGATGGAGAGGTCAGAAGGAGGATGGAGAGGTCACAAGTGAGAAAGGATGGAGAGGTAGGAGGAGGATGGAGAGCTCAGAGGTAAAAGAGGATGGAGAGGTGGAAGGAGCCTGGAGGATCAGAGGTAGAAGTGAAGGAGGATGGAGAGGAGGAGGATGGAGAGGTTACAGGTAAGATTAAAGAGAGGATGGAGAGAAGAAGGATGGAGGGATGGAGAGCTGGCTGCCAAGCTGCAGCTTGTAGGATGGAGAAGATGGAGCAAAGGATGAAGAGGATGGAGAGAGAAGGATGGAGGTCCGAGGAAAACGGGATGGAGAGTCCAAGAGCAAAGGATGGAAGGATGGAGAGAGCTTAGAGAAGGTGGAGAGAGCAGCAAGGATGCACAGGAGGAGTGCAATGGGCGGGAGGCGGCGAAAAATGGAGCCAGGCGGCGAAATCACGACTTTTGGGGTTTAGGGCAAATCAGGTTTTACGAAACGGCGTTTCAAGAAACGCCGTTTCAGTTTCGCCGTTTCCGTTTCCAGCCACGAAACGGCCGTTTCGTGCAACTATGCTTGTAGGTTAGGTGAACTCATACAATTGACTTCACTAGTCAAACATATGGTTGACTTGGGGGCCAAATAGGCCACCCCTCTATACTTTCTTATTATCCATTTGCAAGTACTTCGTGTTCCTTTAGCTATTGTTTGCTCCCTTGCATTCCACTCCCTTTCCATTGCGTCCTGCACCCAACAATAATAGTATGACAATAATCGGGGATATTTGAATATGAAGTTGTGCCCCTTCTAGAAGAATATACGGAGTGGGAATTTCAAGGGTTGGTTTGGGTGAAGAGCTTTCTACATTGCAATAACCTAAATTATCTGACTTTGTCTATCTCTTTGCTTGTTTTGACACATGTATATGACTTGAAATTTATTGCTTTTTAAATCCCGCAAGTGAAGAATGTATGTAGTGTTCATGCTCATGATGCTAAGTTGGAGACTTTGCATGGTTGAGTTTATGATTTCGAGCACTGTGAATAGAATTGAGTTTATGATTTGGAGCACTGTAAATAGTGTTTATGTGTATGAAGTTGACTTTGGTATTTCATGGATCTATCTTCTAGTCTTTCTTGTTGATGCTAGTTTTCCAATGCTTGTGGAAAAATGACATTCTTTTGTAGGTTTGAGGCACACATGGAGATGCATGTTGGCTCTGTTGATGAAGGGGAAAATGAGCAAGGGATAGCCCACATGATTGAGCATGTTGCTTTTCTTGGTAGTAAAAAGCGTGAAAAGCTGCTCGGGACCGGGGCTCGTTCGAATGCATATACAGATTTTCATCACACAGTTTTTCATGTGCACTCTCCTGTAACTGTCCAGGTAACACATTTTGTTTCATCTTTATCATGTTGAAAATATTTTGTTATTGCGTAGTCATTATATTTTCAAGGTGATGTGGATGATCCTTTTGTCTTGTTGGCTCTTTTTTAGGGATCTGATGAGCCATTGTTACCACTGGTACTAGAGGCTTTGCGCGAGGTTAGTTCAATTTTCTATTACATTTTATATGTTGCATAGCTTTGCTTGTGTTATACTTGTTGGAGGTATACATGCACAACGTGGTGTGCACCAGATACACATAGGTATGCAGCCTGGGGCGGACCATGTAGTGCAAGATGTGTGGTATGCAGCCCGGGGCGGACCATGTTGTGTGGGATGCATCTCCTAGTTTGATATCCATTGTGACACAATTCAGCCATAGTTACCAGAAATGGCCGTTTCTGGCCTGGAAACAGAAACGCAGAAAAAAAAACGGCGTTTATTTCAAAAACGCCGTTTCATAATCACTGGTTTTTGCCCCCTTTTGATTAAGCTGTTTTGATTAATCCTGCAGGTTGCTCTCCACCCTACAGGCTGCAGCCTGCTCTCCATCTTGCAGGCTGGCAGTTGTTCTCCATTCTCAGCCTGCTCTCAGCTCGCCACTACCTCTCCTCTCTTACCTCTCCATCCTCCTCCTACCTCTCATCCTCCTACGACTCCTTCTACCTCTCCATCCTCTTTCACCTCCTCATCCTCCTTCTACCTCTCCATCCTCCCTCTCATCTCTATAGATAATTGTACTATGTATAATTTACACTCTATTGATAATTGTAATATGTATAAAAAAATATTTTTTAATACATAAATTGTACCATATTCCTTTTCTATTCAGTGGGGGCCAGAAACTCCATTTCCCCGGTTTTTCTTGTTGCCGTTTCTTCCGTTTCGGGTTGCGACTATGACTTTAGGTGTAGTATTATCTTGTACTTTTTAAGTTGGTTTGCTCAAAAAGTGACTTGAGGAGCTGGAATATACACAAGGAAAAGCAACAGAAGAATCCAAGGAGATGGATGAAAAAACATAAGGCAAATATTTAGTTACATACGAAGTGTGGTCCTTGGTAGTGAGTAGATATAAACTTGAGAACCTCATCCAAGAAGTTAAAGACGGAAGAAGCCTCTCAAGCTCAAATTGGTTGGAATTAAGGATGATGTGACCAGCCTGCCCAAGGAAGTTTATGTTTGGAGATCAATGCTCCGCCACCTTCTGTCACCCTTTTAGTATAGCTTAGTTACTCACTTGTAGGGCCCCAAATGACGAGGATGCCGTAGCCATCCATCTATTCATCATTAAGGTGAGATGGGCTGCTTTGCTTAGGACAGCATTTGGCTGTCCAGATCATGTTAACTCACGCTTGCGCTTAGAGCTAGTGGAGCCTTCCATTTCTTAGAAAAAACAAATGCAAAAGCTTGCTAATTGGATACAATATCTGCATATTTAAAATCAGCGTACAAAATATAGTGCTTGATATAGAATGCATGCAAAAAAAAAAATCAAGAGAGTCTAGGGTTGTCACCATTTGGGACTTCTCCCAAGAAAATAAAGAGAAATATTTATTAGAACTGACTTTGGTCAAAGAATGGTAAATTTGGTTAACCAGGAATAAGTTTTATTGTTTTACTTTGCCCTGCATTGGTAGAAAGAGAACTGTGGGGACGCCCACAAAGGACTAGAAATAGTTCAAGAACTAGGAATGCATGCATTTTGCTAACCTCTAATGGGTTAAGTGTTGGAACTTGTTTGTGCCATGTGTAGGACCTAAGAGAGTGCAGAAAGGACCCAAGAGTCGTGAGAAAAGTGTAAAAAGCAGGTCTCACAAGGCTCAAAAAGTAAAGACAAGGGGGCGCCTCATTAATAGCAAGGCCCACAAGATTAAAAGGCGCCTAAAAGCTCCAAAGTACCAGATTTAGAAGGAAAAACACTAAAAGTTTGGCGTTTTGTAAAATTAGCTTTTAGAAAGCAGGCCCTAGCTTTTTGCTAGGCCAAGTCTATGAAAGAAAGGCACTAGGCCCCCCAGATTCATGAAAGAAAGTCCCTAGGTCGCCCAGATTCATTCAGAATTGTACTCAGGTCTATGGTCTTTCAAGAGCCAATTGTACAAAGATTATTCTATTGCAATAAAGACCTTCGGGGGGGGTCCAGCCCTTATTTCTGGGCTATAGTGCTGTGTCTTACTCCTTACCCTTCTCTCCCAACACTCTATCTAATTGGCGATTCAACTTCCACAGCTCTTGCACATATCTTGAAAAGTGTACGGATTTTCCAACGTCAGGTTACAAGGGACTTGACCTCATGAGAAGTCCCATCTAGCCCAATGGCCTTGTAGGCGTAGTGTAGCCATCCATCATTAAGGTGAGATGGGCTGCTTGTTTAGGACAGCATATGGCTGTTCAGATGGTATTCGTATGCATTTATAAGGATACAGATGTGGCACACAGCCATCCGGGATGATTTATGTGGCATTTCGTCCACAAGGACAGCACCTTGAGGTGTTGATGTGGCCTGTATGACATGTGGCAACTAAATGGTGCTGATGTGGAAGAGTCAAGATGTTGACGTGGCAACCAGCAAGTTCAGCTCTAAGGGTCTGCATCCGTTCATTGCTTGCAATTGCATCTCGGTGACAGAGGTTCCTCATTACAGGCAGCGGCAATCAATGCAACCTGAAGCGATTGCCATGCATCTGTCTTTGTACACATCGGGTGCGGACAGCCAAGGGCCTTGCTTGGTTTGCTGTCCGGCAAAGTGTCCAAGAGCCACTTTAGCAGTCTTTTGCTGTCTAATGACAGCCCTCTCCTCTTGAATTGCTTGATCAATTGCACGATCATAAGGTGGCTGCAAATCAGGTTGAGCATGTGGAACCTTTGAGAGATGCTAGAAGCTGGTGGAGTTTGACCTTGCAAAATCTGACATGAGTCTGCACCAGATTGAAGGATGGGCAGCAAGGTATCAAACACATATGTCGTATCCGCATTAGGCTGTCTTTTGCAGTCCAACCAATGTAAGACTGCATGTTCAGAAAAAATAACATCCCTGCTGACAATAGCCTTCCTTGTACTGGGCTGAAATGACCTGCAACCTTTGTTTTGTGAGCTATAGCCTATGAAGATGCATTTGATAGCCCTATGTCGCAATTTATGCCTCAACTAAGAGGAAATATGAGCAAATGCCAAAGATCCAAACACCATCGTGTGAGAAAGCTCTAGCTTACGACTTGTGCATGCCTCATAAGGTGTAAGCGTCTTCATGCTCGAGTAGGGGCGCTATTCAGCACATAGTTTGCGCACATGAGAGCAGCTACCCAAAATTTATTAGGCAAAGTGCCAAAGGCTCTCCCTTGGCCTTAAGCATACCCCTGGGCATTTCCATTAGAGACCGGTTCTTTTGCTCTACAACACCATTTTGTTGCGGGGTGTAAGGAGGAGGGCATTGATGAATGATGCCCCGGGCTGCCAAAACATCAGCAAACTCATGAGATTTATACTCGTCTCCCCTATCGTACAGAGGGTCAAGAGTTTTCAGATGGCTAAAATATTCTTGAAGTAGGCAACGACATCAGACTTGGCCTTGAGATGATAGACCCATGTGTGTCTGGTGTAGCCTCCACAAAAGTGACAAAATAATAGAAACCCCCAAGAGAATTTGTCTGCATTGAACCATAGACATCACTGTGCACTAAGTGCAACTTCGTGTATCCATCTTTTGGGAATGAGAACTGACGCATTTTACCAAACAAGTAGCCCTCACAAATGTTCCGTCTAAGTGCATGCATCTTTGGAAGATCCAAAACCATGTCCTGTGAATGCATTTTGACCAGATTATTATAATTGAGGTTTCCCAATCTCTCATGCCATGAGTGTGTGTCTGAAATTACAGATAAGTGCAATGCATTTATCATACGGATTGTCATACACGGCGCAAGGATAACCATGAAAGACAACCCTGAATCCATGAGTAGAAATGGCTGAAATGGAGAAAGATTTTTGTTGATGCTTGGAACAAACAACACTTCTAGAAAAGTGATTGTATCCCTTGACATAGAAGTAACCTCAACCTAGCAAATTCCTTTGACAGGATAAGAGACATTGTTTGCACAAGGGACAATGCCTCTCTAGGGAGCATCACTCAATGTCTGAAATAAATTATTACAGCAGGATGTAACATGCTTTGAAGCACTACTATCAAAATACCGGTCAAAGTCAAAATCTGAAAGTGATAAGGCTGAAGCATCCAATGATAGATTATAATGGCATGTCACAACAAATGCCCACTCATCATGAGCAAATTGTGCTGCCTTATTGCCGTGCGCATGGGCAGCTGGTGCCTTTGTGGCTGCAAGTTCCTGCTGTTACTTCTTCTTGGAAGCAATTCGCTTAGGTATGTCATGGCGTGGTTTTTTCCAGTTATTACATTGCTGCTGCTTCTTCTTCCCATCAGCAGGGGAAGAAGAGGATGAAGTGCTAGCGGAAGGTTTCGGATTGCTGTAACCGCCTTTGCCCTTGTCATCTGTGGCAAAGGCCTAGAAGCAGCCTGGTTTTGATGACTTTGCTTCTCTTGCAATAGGGAAACAAGTCGATCGAAGGTATAGTGGTTGGGGTTACCCATGGCCACTAACCTCAATGTCGTAGCAAATTCTTGGTATGCGTCAGGGAGCCCATCAAATATTGTGGAAACTATGTGTACGTCTGGTACAATCTCACCCGTTGCTCACGAAAGTCCTTGACTCTGGTGAGATAGCCATCTATGCTGTCCCCTTCTTGCATGTGTACACCTTTAAGTTGCTTCCTCAAAAAGGTGTTCCGGTATAGGAGGTTCTGGTGCAGCAACGGTGTAGAGCCAGAAGTGGCTGTCATAGCAGTAGCACCAATTGTAGTAGACGTGGTGGTAGCAGGTGCATGTGTAGGAGAGAGAGGTCTAGTCTTTGATCTAGATACAATACCGGAGAAATTCCTGGATACCAAGAATTGGTGCATCAAGTATGACCACATGGGATAGTTGTCTTGATGAATCTTGTCTTCTGCGGGAAAATCATTCCAAACAAGTCATTGTTTGGCCATTGCAAATGAAAATCCCCAAAGAGAAAATGCTCTGCAAATGTCAAAGCCTCAAGGCTATCACTGCAATGAGCTTGCTGCTCAAAAAACTGACTGCAAATCTGCAAGTGTCAAACAAAAAATGACAGCAATCTCTGAAATTGTGAATGCCAAAAGTGGCTGCTCAAACACTGAGAAAATTGCAAAAGTCTATTCCAAATCTGCCGTGCAAAGACTGATTGCAAAAATCTACAAAGGTTTGTCAAGAAAACTCTAGCCAGCCTCAAATTCAAAGGCAAATGTCTGCTTAAATCTGCTGAATTGTACTTGAAGGTGAATTGCCCAACGCAATGGGACCAATGCACAACAAGAGTACCAAATGCCCTAAATGTGACCCGAAAATTTTGAGAAAAGAGGGCAAAGTCTGTTCAGGCAATAATTTGAACAATATGTTTAGGAAATTAGCCCTAGATTTTTGGTGAATTCCTGAATTGAGAAAAAGGCAAATTGCTCTTAATGCCAAATATCACTATAATAGACTGCAAATGTTACAAAAGCCCCTATTTAAAACAAGCTGTTTCGAGTTGTATGGAGTTGTCCAAATTCATGCAAAAAGGTGTACAAACATGGTACGTAGAGGGTGTACGGAGAAACCAAAATCAAAATCGGTGAGTGCATACGACTATATGGACGTCTGAACAATTTTACGTACAGCTACAGAATGATGGACAGCTCAAATACGGCGGAAAAAGTTGAAATGGCGCATGAAAACCTAAAAAAAAACAGTCGCTGGATTGTTTTCACGCTCCAGAAACAAGTGCTTGAGCTCTTTCCAGCAATGATGATTGTTTTTTGTGACAGTTTTCTGGTTGGGAGCTCCAAAACTATTGTTTCCAGCAGCTACAAGCAACAATGACACCAGAAATGTCTAGGAAACGGTGGTGGGACACTGCAAAAGTGCGGGAGCTGAATCTACAAGTGGAGTATAAAAAACAGTTGCTACCACCAAAAATGTGTTGTTGAAATGCAAAAACGAACTCGTGGCTGGGGAGCTGCACAAGGGGGAAAGTAGGTTGGCGCAGGTAATTTTGTTCTAATACCATTGTTGGGTGCGAGAAGCAATTACACCAAGTTGGAATGCAAGGGAGCACAACAAGCTGAGGGAACTGAAGTGTTCTTGCAAATGTCCTAAGTGGCCCATACCGGGGCTAAGTCCTCATAGTATCAGAGCAAGGTAGAAGATTGACTTGTGATCCATAGTATATATATATATATATATATAGAGAGAGAGAGAGAGAGAGAGAGAGAGAGAGAGAGTTTCGGCATGTTCCTGGGTTCATATATAGAGTTTGGGCATGTTCCTGGGTTCATATATATATATATATATAGCTTGACACAACTTCTAGGTGATTACATATCTTCATTGAGATAGGGATTATGGTTCCTCGACCTCAGACCAATGCAGGTTATTATGGCTTGCCTTACCCGCATCCTTGATGGTAGCAGTTGAGTGTGATCAGTGTAACCCAAATCAGATGAAAAGTGCAATTCACTTTGGTATCGTGAAACAATTTACAATCCACGCGGGACTTCTCTGGAGCAATCACGGCACCCGAGGCAAGATGCCTAGCGTTGGAAGTTTTGTACCCTCCTCAGGAAACGTGTTGAAGCTGTGAAAATTGAATCACCAATAAGATAGAGTGCTGGGAGAGAAGGATAAGGAGCAAAACACAGCACTCAGTCCCAGAAATAAGGGCTGACCCTTCCCGAAGGTCTTTATTGCTATAGAATAAGGCTTTGTACAACTGGCTCTCACAGGAGCATGGACCGATTACAATCTGTGTGTTCTAGAGCTTTGTGGCTCTTCTTTATAGACTTAGTCTCCAACCCGAAAGCAAGAGCTTTCTAACAAGTTGGGGCTAGCTTTTAGCTTTTTCCTAAGCCTAAATTGCATACTTCTTTTAGAAAGCTGAGCTTTTCCTAAAACCAGTTTTATGGGGCTTTTCTTGGAAATTGCACTGGAATTCTTGCTGATTTGGCCTTATGGGGTCCTCCATAAAGTAGGCGCCTATATCTTGGTGCTTTTTTACCTTGTAGGATCTGCTTTTTGCACTTTTTCCTTAATTCTAGGGCCTTTTTGCACTCCTCTTGGTCCTACACATTGCTACAAACAAAAACCAACACTTTAACTAGTTAAAGGTTAGACGAATGCATGTTCTAGTTCTTGGACTATTTCTAGTCCCTTGTGGGCGTCCCCACAGTTCTCTTTTTACCAATGCAAGGCAAAAGTAAAAACAATAAAACTTATTCTTGGTTAACCAGCTCAACCATTCTTCGACGGAAGTCAATTCTAATAAAGATTACTCTTTATTTTCTTAGGAGAAGTCCCAAATGGTGACATCAGACGTGTTGGTATGCCTAAACATGTAGGTGGTTGACTCCCTATGGAGAAATTGCTCTCCTGTTTGGTATAGCCATGAGGCCCCTGTGTTCTGCTCACTTACCACGAGGCTGCTGCCACTATTAGTTTCCCTCTCCAAGACCTTATTCCTTAGATAGGAGGCGAAGAAGTATCAATTTCACAAAGATCCTAGATAAGGAGCACTTGATGTAAATAATTAAAAGATTCTCTTTAGAAGTTACGACGAAACAACAATAGCAAGCAATAGTGCAAAGCACTTTGGATACATCGTAAGATGACAATATAGAGGCAGGGTAATACACAGAAGAAATGTGAAAGGCCATTCAAAAGATTGTGATTTTCTAGTTTTGAAGGGAGGGGTTCACATACCCAAACGATGTTGTAAGGTAGTAGCTATTATTTGAGACGTGATATAAGAGTTGTACTTTCATTATCAATCCTAAAATCAGTCTCAAAAGCAAGACAGAGGGAATCAAGTGAGTGCCATGTACAAGGCTCATAGATATCTGTAGGTGATTTAAGGATGGAGAGATTGAGTATTACAAGGCTATGCTTGATGTGTATGGAGCCATAGAATTTTTCCCAATGCTCGACTGCATGTGAAAGAGGGCAATGCCATTGCCCTTTTCAAGAAGGGGGTTTGAGATTGTGTTTGTATACATAACTACGTAGATTAAAATTGCATAGCTTGAGATCATGTTTGCATACCTCTCTATAGATATAGAATTGCTTAATTTGAGATGAATATGCACAAAGATCACCTATTGAGGTCACATGAAACACCATAGGTGGCCTCTAATCAAGGACCTATCACTTGTTTTTTGAGGGTGAGGATAAGTTGGAGCAAGACTGCCAACAATCATGCGCAGACCATGTGATGTGAGATACCTCTTTTGTCTAGTCTCCATTCTTGGAACTGATGACACAATTTGCCATAGGTTTCGTACTTCCCCTTTGTTGATTAGTGTTATTCTTTGTAGTGCTAGGGTGAAGCATTTAGGCTCTTTTTTTCCCCAAAGAAAGGAACCTTCTATTAATGCTTGAAAGACTCCATACAAAACAACAGCCTTGAAAGTGCTGAGTATGGAAAAAAACTAGGAAAAGGCTGAAAGAAAAATCGGCCTGTTCTAGACAAAACCCAGCTCATTGCCTAGGGAATCTCTGGTACTGGGCCTAACAGCCAAGTGGGGGGATTATACAACCAGCGAATCCCTCGCGGATTGAAGATGTAGAAGACTCTTGCAGGCCAAGCCTTGCAAAATCGAGCATGCCACTTAATAGTCACTCTAGAGCCTGGAGTCCCACGCTCCTTGCTGTAATATCAATACCAACCTGGCAACCGAGGTATTTCATTGTCTGGCCCCGAGGTATCCATCTGAAGCCAAAATCACGCCCGCACTCATGGATCTCGTGTGTCTCCTCATGGTCCGTGAAGAAACCTATAGACTTTGTTCAGTTGATCCGCGCACTCAAGGCCTTGCAGTAGATAGCCAGGGCTTCCCTGATTCTTTTTAAACTCGCTGTGGTGCCCTCAACATACAAGGTCGTGTCATCTGCTAAATCAGAGTCAAGCTGTTCCTCCTCTTGTCGGATTGGGAGCCTCAACCCTGTGAAGCCTGCCACCTGTGATCTCAAGTAGTAGCCCAAAGCCTCTGCCACAAACAAGAAGAGGAAGGAGGCGAGTGGGCAGCCATGGCGGACCGAGCGCGAGAGAGGAAAGGCCTCGCCCGTGTGTCCTCCGATAAGCATTTGGCTAGAGCTCCCCACATAAAGCGTTGAAACTCCTCTGACCCATCTGTTTGGAGAAACCCAATCTTTGCATCGTGTTTTCCAGGAAGGACCACTCCACCTTGTCATAGGTCTTCTTAAAATCCAAGAGGACGGCTAGCGGCTGTGACTTCTTTCTAGACCAATCCATTGCCTTGTTGAAAACGGGGAGAAGGTGAGAGACACATGATTGGAGACGAGCTGAGGCACGAACTGATGTGGATTGATTGATGAGATAGAAACACTGCAAGTACATAGCCTCTTTTATAGGCTGGGCAAGCCTTATCTTCTCACACAAACACCTCATAGATGAGGTCACACACAAGAGAATCTAGATCCTATAATCTAGGTGAGGAATCACATCTACCACATGAGGTGGCACAAGTGGCCTCAAGACTCTTCACACACACACAACTATAGGACTCTAGGACCACACACACTAGGACCACACACACTAGGACTCCGATTTCAACAAACCCCCCTTCGGAGCTAGGGTGAGAGACATCATCCAGACTGTGCATCCCAGGCAATCTCAGAGGCTAACAGCTGAGCATAATTCAGAGGTTGAACCAAGCACTCTCATGGCTTAGGTGTCAACGTGATCAGAGACTCAAATCTGAGCATGGATGCATGACCAACTCATAGGTCTAGGGAGTACACCAACATCCTGGAACTCGGCCAGGCCTGATAAAGGAAAGACATAACAACCCCCCCTGTCTCCTAACTGGGTACATGGAAATAAGTGGAGCCTTTTATAGGACAAGGCACACAAAATGACAAATTATTACATCATTTTAGGGGGACTACCCAAGGCAGAGTACCTAACACACATGACTTCTAGAAAGCCCACTCTTCATCTATCACCTCATGGAGGGATAGACCAGAATTAGCAGCAGTGCAGGCTTGTTCCTCAGGTCCAGAAGGTGTAGCTTCATCGTCTTCGTCCTCACTCTGCTCCGCAACCAGATTGGCATGTTCTTTGGCTTGTACCTTTGCCATCTTCTTGAAGCAACGATCCTCTAGATGGCCAAGTTTCTGACAGTAATTACATTTAAGAGGTTTTCCGTTCTTCTTGGGCTTATTCTTGAGAAAGAATGCTTTGCCAGATTTGAAGGAAGATTTTGCTTTCTCTGTAAGCCTACGGTCCTCATCAATGAGATGCGCTACCATATACTTAAAGCTCATATTGCGGCTGACTCTTAGGACAGCAAGGATCTCATTGTACTTGGAAATGTCTTCAATATTGGAGAGAAGTACAGCAACTTGATCATCATCTTCAACAATGGCTCGGATGGCAGATAATTGTTGGAGAATTGACCCAAGATTGCTCAAGTGTTCATTGAGGGTTTCAGTTTCCTTCATCTTGAGCTTGAAGAGTTTTTGTTTGAGAAATACTTTGGAATTATTGATCTTATTTCCAAACAAATTCTCTAACTTTTCCCAAACGTCGTTTGCTGTCTTATCAAAATCCACATGGTGGATAAGGTTGTCAGCTAAAGCTAGGCCAATGATAGCCATTGCTTTATCATTTTGGTTCTCCCACCAACTGATTCTAGCATCATCTCTTTGCGGTTTTGGCTCCTTGCCATTGGTGATATTCCATATGCCTTCTCGCATAAGAAGAAGCCGGAGTTTTGTCTGCCAAGTTGGGAAATTGCTCCCTGAGAATTTCTCGATGAACGAGGAGTTTTTTATGCTATCCATTGGTGGGAAGGTCTTAGCTGTTATTACAGCCAGTGTCTAAATCCCTTACAATGTTTACTCAAATTTCAAGAAAGGCCCAAATTTTACATGGTAGAAGCTTCAATTATGCCAAAGGAAGACATAGGACAGAAAAGCCCTAAATTTTTGGGTTAGGGTTGTACGGAAGATTGTATGCTGCAGGTACAATCGTACGGTAGGCAAGCCGTACAGGCTGTACGGCTGATTTGCAGTGGTGCAGATTACGAGGTTGTACGGCTGATTTGCAGTGGCACAGATTTCGAGGCTGTTTGGTATGGGCCTGCTGTACGGCAAATCGTACATCAGTGCGGTAGATCGTACGGCAGTACGGCAGATTGTACAACAGTTGCAGAGGTCATGTTGTACGGCGCAACAGTGCAGCCGTAGCACATGTCGATGTAGATCAGCTCCTTCATGCAGTTGCGGGCATCTCAGTCAGCAGCTCACCACGCTTCTGCTGGAGGTAGTGTAAACTCAAGGTCAGGAGTTCGAGGCACCATCAGCGTTGAGCGAGGGAGCAGTTGCGAGAGAGGCTAAAGGTAGTGGGCAGAATGGTGCAGCGTAGGAGATAGCGGGCAGAATGGCGCAGCGTAGAGCAGAAGCGGTTAGCGGAGGAGATAGCGGGCAGAATGGCGCAGCGTAGAGCAGAAGCGGGAGCACCAACGTGGGCTAGTAGAAGAGCGAACAGAGGCGGTAGCAGAGTGGCGCAGCAGAGTGGAGACATGGCAGCGAAGGATGGGCAGGATGCTTCAGCATGGCTCTGGTACCAACTGTTGAAAACGGGGAGAAGGTGAGAGACACATGATTGGAGACGAGCTGAGGCACGAACTGATGTGGATTGATTGATGAGATAGAAACACAGCAAGTACATAGCCTCTTTTATAGGCTGGGCAAGCCTTATCTTGTCACACAGACACCTCATAGATGAGGTCACACACAAGAGAATCTAGATCCTATAATCTAGGTGAGGAATCACATCTACCACATGAGGTGGCACAAGTGGCCTCAAGACTCTTCACACACACACAACTATAGGACACTCCTAGGACTCTAGGACCACACACTCTAGGACGACACACACTATGACTCCGATTTCAACATGCCTCCAAAAAAGTGAAGATGTTGTCTAGGATGCTGTGCTCTTGGACAAACCCCGTCTGTGTCGTGGATGATGTCAGTAAGATGGGGCCGTAACCGCAAGCTCAAGACCTTGGCGAGGATCTTGTAAGCGGTATCAAGCAGAGTGATTGATCTCAATGTTGGATGGCTGATCTATCTCCCCCTTTTTGTTGGAATCGGAGTCCTAGTGTGTGTGGTCCTAGAGTCCTAGGAGTGTCCTACAGTTGTGTGAGTGTGAAGAGTCTTGAGGCCACTTGTGCCACCTCATGTGGTATGTGTGATTCCTCCCCTAGATTATAGGAACTAGATTCTCTTGTGTGTGACCTCATCTATGAGGTGTCCGTGTGGGAAGATAAGGCTTGCCCAGCCTATAAAAGAGGCTATGTACTTGCTGTGATTAATCAATCAATCAACATCAGTTCGTGCCTCAGCTCTTGTCTCCAATCATGTGTCTCTCACCCTCTCCCCATTTTCAACAGTTGGTATTAGAGCAGGTCTTCCCTGATTGAGCCTTGCCTCACCAACGGCCAATCCTTTAGTCAGCTCCGAAACGTCGTCATCGACCTACAAGAAGATCGTACAACCCATTGCAAATCAGCCGTATAGCCTATACGGCTTGACTGCCGTACGTTTTGTCTTGCTTGCCTGCCGTTCGTACTGATGGGCCATAATGTCACAATTGCTGCATGAAGGAGCTGATCTACATGGACATGTGCTACTGATACTCACGCTGGATGTGCTGCCCATTATCTTCCTGAAGATGTTGCGCACCATTATCTCTAGTTACTGCCCGACATATCCTTTGAAGTTGCATCGCTTATCTACAGCTGTTCATCGCGTATCTCTTGGGCTGATCTCCTGAGTAGAGGTAGCGAGGTAGGCAAAGGTTTTCTACGTGGCTGCTCTGCGTTTGCATTCTTCGCACGCTTTCTTGTGCAAACTACCCAGTTCGTGATTACATAATTTGCAAGGTGGAGTCTAGATTCTGATCTAATGACGTTCCTCTTTCTCTATTTGGAGCTACGCTGTTGATTTTCTTCAAACGCCTCCTTCGCAATCTGCTCACGCATCCCTCGTAATCCTACCCGCTACCTCTCTCCTCCGTTGGGCCACTCTAGTTCTCCTCTCCTTCCTCGAAGCACTCCCTCTTCTTCGTTTGCCTCTCCACATGAGCTCCTACCCAAGCCTCATCATCGACTGCTCTTTAGCCTCAGCATCAGTGTACAAGAGCCCGTATCAGCCCGGACCTATGCCTCTCCATTGACCAGCAAACAGGCCGTACAGCCGTACGGACTGTTGCGCCGTACAAACAAGCCTGCTGTCCGTACGCTTTTGCAGTACTGTCCTTACAGCTGGCCTTGAAATGTGCGCTATCTTCTGCAAACAGTCCGTCTGAGATATTCTGCCTACTCTCATGCTCACACCTTTCCTGCTGCATATCTGAGCCCAAAACCCTAAATTGCGCTTTTCTAGAATTTTGCCTCATTTTTGGGTGAATTTGTTGGGGTTTTATGGTCTGAAGCTTCCCTAGTATTGCTAGAACACTATGCTCTAGGAAATTTTGAAAAGCCCCAATTTTCTGCAAACCCTAATTTTGCAGCAACCCTAACCCAAAAATTTAGGGCTTTTCTGTCTTGTGTCTTCCTTTGGCATAATTGAAGCTTCTACCATGTAAAATTTGGGCCTTTTTTGAAATTTGAGTAAACATTGTAAGGGATTTAGACACTGGCTGTAATAACAGCTAAGACCTTCCCCCCAATGGATAGCATAAAAAACTCCTCGTTCATCGATAAATTCTCAAGGAGCAATTTCCCAACTTGGCAGACGAAACTCCGGCTTCTTCTTATGCGAGAAGGGATATGGAATATTACCAATGGCAAGGAGCTAAAACCCCAAAGTGATGATGATAGAATCAGTTGGTGGGAGAACCAAAATGAGCCTGTGTTGAAAATCTCTTGGCATGCTAGTTGGAAAGGGATGGATATAATCTCTTAGAAGTTCCGGAAGAAGGCCAGAGTCAAGCCATCCTCACCAGGACACTTTTGGGTCGGGAGAGCCTTGAGGTCTTCGGAAAGCTCCTCATGCGTGAAAGGCTCCTCTAGCCTGCTGCATAAATCCTAGGAGACTACTATCGGAATGTGATCCCAAACTACCTCTCAGGCCACAATACCAGCTGGAGTCATCCTCTCTGCGTGAAAAAGCTGGTTGTACAATTATGTGGTCAGGTCTAATATCTCCTGTGAGCCAGTTTGCATGATGCCCTGTGGATCCCAGAGACGCTGGAGCTGTGTGGCTGCCGAACGCGGCCCAGTGGTCTGGAAGAATTGCTTCGCCATCCTGTCCCCTTGCAGTACCCACCGGACCCGGAAAGAGTGATAAGAGAACTCAGCCCGCCAAGTCTCTGTGTCCTGATGCTCAAGGCGAGCGCTCTCGAGCCTGTCTCTAAGCCACTGAGAACTTGGGTCCTGCTCCTTGAGCTGCACTATGGAGGCGAGGTCCCTCCTCAAAGCCTGCTCATGATCCTGAAGCATCCTCCTCCGCCTAAGGGCATGAGCGTGTAACTCCTCACTACTCCTTTGGATCGCATCGGCCACCCACCAAGCCCAACCCTCCCCCGGTTTCATCTTTGACTGCTCCCAAATCCCTGCCATGGTCTGCTGGATCTCCTCGTCCTGCAGAAGGTCCTCTAGAATGCAGACCCCCTTCTAGGGGAGACCTTGGCGGGGCTGTGCTCTAAGTGAAGTACTTTGGGAGAGTGGTCTGACACCGTGGTATCTGTCAAAATCCCGGTAGAGCCGCCTTTGTGCAATGCCCAATCCCCAACGTAGAAACGGTGGAGTCTCTCAAGCAGTCCATCATGTCTCCTCTGTCCGAAAGAGAATAGGAGGTTGCAAGGTATCCTGCTGAAATCTAGCTCTCGCCACGGGTCCCTGCCATTGATTATGAAAATGAACTGCTCCCAGGTGCTACGCATTGCTGCTGGCATCTTAGAGAATGAGGCGTTGCCCTGCTTGTCTTCCCCAAACTCCAGATTGTTGAAGTCCCCTCCAACAATTGAGGAGTCTACATTCGGAAGACTCTCTGTCAGCCTCCTCCTAAAGGCCGGGTGGTGCTGTTTGCATGTAGGGGCATACACGTTCAAGATTCCAATCCTGGACTCTCTAGTCTTGACTCCCATCCAAACTGCCTGTCCTGGGATAAGCTCGCCCTGATCGTAGACCTATGGAGCCAAAGTCTGTGAAACCGAGATGCAGACCCCTCCGCTCCGTCCTACTACAAGGGACCACTCCTCCGGACCTCTTCCTGGGAGGAGGTGGTGACGCCTTTTGATGTCTGCTGTTGAGAACATATGCTCTTGGATCAAAAGAATGTCCATTGTCCGCCCTACCACGGCCCTCTGCAGCTCTTGCCGAAGTATCAGGTACTGCGGTTGACTACGAGCACGGTTGTGGAGCCTGTGCACGTTTTAACTCACTATGGTCCAGCTCATGAGGATGGGAGTGCAGAGAACAAGGCTCTCCTGTGAGTGGGTGCCTATTCTTGCCTTAAGTGACTTTACCGGGGGTTTGGAGGGTGAATAGTCCATGTCTGTGCGACGACGCACTTGGGTGGATACCGGCTCAATGCCTATCTTCCGTGCCTGCTTCATCATGAAGGAGACTTCCACCTTGAACCGCTCCGCACACTTCTGGAGGGGCCAATAGTATGCATGATCTACCGTTGCCTCAAGCGGCAATCTCATAACTCCTGCTGACAAACCACACATCGGCTCCTCTCGCATGAAGCTCAGTTGGAAATTTGCCTCTGCGCCATGGGCGTACCAAAGATCTAGTCCCTGTGCTCCCATCCACTCGTCCATCATGCGTGCAATTTGGTCTCCCATAATAGCATCAAACACCTCTAGGGTCCACTTCTCCAATCCTGTGGAGGCAAACTGGAAGCTCCAAACGGGGTGTGTCTGAGAGCCCACTGCGCTGATCAAACCCCCCTTTTGTGGTTGCAAGATCATAAGCATTACCTCCAGCGGTAAAGGATAGGAGTCCGGGATCTCCAGGTAATTCTAGTGTCCCAACCTCCAAAAGTCCCATGGTAAGGGGTGCCCAGTTTGGAGGTGGGGGGTGGATGACTTAGAGGACGAGCCGCTTCCCTCTAGCTCCCTCCCTGGGTGGGCCCGATGGTGTGGTGAGGGAGCAGGAGGCGATGTCGTCTTACCCTTGCCTGTTGGCAGGGGTGTCGAAGCGTGGGAGGGAGGGGAGGTTGAAGAACCTACTACAGAGATGGAGAGGGGGGGCAGCGGGGGTGGGAGGAGATGGGGGGCGGAGGGAAGGGGGCGGGTGGTGAGAGTGATCACAACAGGGGGCGTGGGGAATCCAGGGGTGGGGGGGAGTGGAGGGGGAGGATCTGGAGGGGGAGGGAGGGGGCGATCATAGGATCCCCCTGCTGATCAGGCTTGTCGGGGCTCTCAATCTGCTCCTCCTCAACCGCTATTTGACTATCGTCCGCCATCTCCACATCAAGAACTCTTGGGGTTCGCTGTTGATGTGAGGGTGGATGTGAACGCTGAACCTCTGCCACGTTAGGAACATCTGGCTAGGCGGTGGCTCCTTCGTTGAGGGAGGTGGATCCTCACATAAGGACTCCTGTTGCTGTTGCGGCTCCTCCTCAGGTGCCTTGCGGACAACCTTCTCTCTCTCTCTCTGGAGAAGCCAGAAGGAGGAGGAGGAGGGGAGAGGGAGGATGGAGGAGGAGGAGCAAGACGGAGGGGAGAGGAGGAGGGAGGGGGAGGGAGAGGGAGAGGGAGAGGGAGGAGGAGGGAGGGAGGGGGGGAGGAGGAAGGGAGAGAGGGAGGGAGGGAGGAGAGAGAGAGGACAGAGGGAGATTTGAAATTTGAAATTCAAATTTCAAAAAGTGGCCCCCTCCCCTCATTGATGGGGGGAGAGGTGGGCTCAAATGTGGGCTTAACCCATCTAGGTTGGGCTGGTTAGGCCTCTTTGGGACCCTCCAAGCCCCTTGCATTAGCCCACTAAGCATTCCCTAATCCATTCCTTATGAGGCCCTTTTGAGACCCCAATTCTCCCCTAATGCCACAAAGACTGGCATAGCCAGACCCACTCTAGACTCAGAGATAGAGAGTGATAGCCCCCCCCCCCCCCCCCCCCCCCCCCCTCTTTCTCTCTCTCTCTCTCTCTCTCTCTCTCTTTGACCCTCTGCCTGCGGCGCTTGCGAGCCTGTTTGCTTGGTTTCATTTTCTTTTTAAGCTGAGTCCAGTCCCCTTCTAAAGGGGTCACCCATGGGGTTGAAGACTCTTGCTGCTCTTGTTTGAGGGGGCGTGGGACTCTGGTCTAATAGCTCTGCCTACTCTGCGGGAGAGGGGGGGGGAGGCGCTCGGGGGTGGCTACAGGCGCAATCTCTGGAGTGGTGACCCATCTGTTTGAACCGAAGACACTGGCCTGGTAGCCCGGAAATCTCCACACGCTGGCGAAGTGTGCCCCTTCAAGGGTCTCTAGGAGGATCAAATTTGGGAGGGACTCTGGGCTCTCAACCACCAGTTTGATCCTTGGGACTCCATCATTTGCTAAAACGGAGGCGGCCGACTTTGGCGCGGACTCGAGCATAGTGCCAAATGCTCGACCAATGGAGGGGAGCATGGCTTGATACTCCTTGGGGAGCCCTGGGAAGCGGAGCGTAACCGAAAAACGTGGAACATGGTGTGTCCATGTCCTCCACAGTAAACCCATGATACCAAGGAAAGAGGTAAACTAGATGCGGATGGGGCTCTGCTCCATGAGTGTCGAGGTAGTGTCGGGGGAGCTCAATTGGATGAGGAAAACACCTCTTCCATAGATGGTGACCTCTTGGATGTGGTCGCCCTCTAATGTTAAGCTTGTCTCGCACCTGTCTCCGTGTAGGCGTGAGGTCCATAATTCTGCCCACGAGCACCTTGTTTTGAAGGGACTGAACTGCCTGCTAAACCTGTTGCTTGTCAATTGGGGAAAGAAGAACCTTAACAGTTGTGGGAGTCGAGGGTGCTGCCATATAGCCCCTCTGGTCAGACCAAGGGCCACCACCAAGATTTTCTTTCACCTTAACAAGCACAAATGCTCCCACTGCAGGGAGACAGATGAGAAAAAAAGGGGGGGAGGAAGAAGGGCGTTTGAGGGGGAGGCGGAGGCGAAGAGGCGGAGGAGAGAGGTGGAGAGAACGGAAGGGAAGGGTAGAGGAGAAGAAGGGAGTGAAGGAGTGGAAGGAAGGTGGAGCGCCTGCGGGGGGGAGGAAGAGGGGCGGAGAAGAGGGCGGGAGAGGCGAGGGAAGCGGATGAGTAAGATGAAGGGGGAGGTGGAATGGCGGGTGGAGGCGTGCTGGCGGGAGAGGCAAGAGGTCGGGAGAAGGTGCGAGGCGGAAGGGATGCAGTAAGGGGCGGGGGGAGTGGTGTGGGGTGAAGCAGCATCGAGATGGCGAGGAGAAAGCAGGGCGGAGCGGGGGTGGAGGAGAAGCGAGGCGGAAGGGTGGCGAGGAGAGGCAGCGGGCAGCGGAGCAGCCCGAACCATGTATCCAATCGCCTTCTTATTTTTTGTCTCTCGTGAACTCTTCTCTGCTTCTGAGGCATTTCCCTTGGGCTTTTTCTCTATTCCAGCAACGACTCCCCAAAGCTCCTTTTGCATGAATAATAGGTGGGTGGCTAGCTACCATGTCGAGAAATTTTTGCCAACTGAAGGTAATCAAAGCTATCCTATGTCCAGACTTCTCTTTATGCATTATATCCATCTCAAAAATCCAAAGGATTTAGTCGAGCATAAAATCACACCTCTGCCAATATGTCTAATGATGATTTCAGGATTTTGTTTGACCTTGGCTTCCTCACCTTTTTTGGAGCAGTGATCACCTTCAGAGGGCAGCAGGCTGTCAGGCCGCCGCAGGCGAAGGGGGGGGCTCACCGAGAAGCTTGGGGCAATCTTTTTTAGGTTTGGGTTAAGAACTTCGGTCCTCCTATTTTGGTATCACATATACTTTTATTCTGTGTGTGTGCGCATGCATGCACGCTCTGGTCTTTTTTCATCTTCTTCTTCTTTATGAGTAGTCGTTGTCTCACTTTGGGACAGCTATGGATGTACATTCTTCTTAATGAAAGGTTTTTTCACCCCCAAAAGAAAAGAAGTGTGTGTGTGTGTGTGTGCCCTGGTCTTTTTCCATCTTCTTCTAGTTTATGAGTAGTAGTTGTCTCACTTTGGGACAGCTCTTGTCTAGAAACTTTGTAAACTGATGGGCTGTCTTGGGTTGCCCTCAAGGAGATCAAGACATTTTCGAGGGTTCATGTTGCTGAATTTCATGTATCACCCCCTTCACTTCCATATCTTTGTAATGGCATTTGGCTACGGCCAGCATGTCTGAATTTTCTAAGTTCTCACAAGTCAATTCAGGTCTTGTCAGCATCCATTGGTGAGTCTTGAAATCCATGTGTCTTGAATAATTGAGCTATGTGTGTGCCTCTATATATTTGTACAAGCAGACTGATTCTTTTGTATGATGTATAACCATTTGGAGTAGGTTTTCCTTCTTGTTTTCCATTAATACTTTTTTGGCCACCGGGGTTGGGGGGGGGGGGGGGTTTCTATGATGGACTTAAGAAAATGAGGTACTCCAATGGTTCGATAAAGGTGAGTGGACATTGCTATGCATTGGCTTGTGGCAACACAAGGTTTATTTTATCAAGTTCCTAGTGCCTTTACGTGTACGTAAGGACTTAGGTTAGTATATTGTTGTTTGTTTCTTCATAACCTGTGATACAGTATCCTACGTGCTTAACTACCTTAGTTTAATCTGTAAATATTGCATTGGGGAATAACAATCACCAGCGACGAACGATAAATAATTGAATCTAAAAACTCTTGCCATGAGCGGGGAACAATTTTTTGGATTTTGAAGCTTTAATGGTTTACAGTTCCACTTGTGTTTGTTTTTCAAAGGGGAGTTGGATTGCATACTGAATAAGCAAATATTTTGTTTATTCAGTATGAGTTTTTAGAGGATGAGTTTGGGCATGTTCCTGGACTCATCTAGGTATATAAATATTTTGTTTTTAAGCTCAATATCTCCCATCAGGATTTCTTCTTTTTGCAAATCATTTTCTGTCTAAGCATTCTTTAATAATTTCCTTTGTGGGAGATTGCAGACTAGTTAAGAGGTACATACTTCATCGAGAAGGTGCTTCAACAATATTTTTAAAAGATATTCTTGACCTTTTTTTGGCATAATTGATGCATTTATGTGAACCAGATTGCTTTCAAGCCGAAGTTTCTGGAGTCACGAGTTGAGAAGGAGCGAAGAGCTGTGCTTTCAGAGCTGCAAATGATGAATACAATTGAATATAGGGTTGATTGTCAGGTAAACGATAACACGCTCCCCCCCCCCCGTCCCCCTCTTCTTCCCCCCTTTAACACACACAGACACAAACTCCATTAAAAAAAACCACCCAGAACACCATCTTCCAGCTTTTTTGGGGTCACCCCCCACCTCCCCACCCCAGCCCCACAAAACAATCCCCCCCCCCCCCCCCCCCCCCCCCCCCCCCCTTCCAAAAAAAGAAAAAAAAGAAAAAAAAAACAAACATCCTCAAGGGATTTAAATTTCAGGAAATACTAACTTAAGGTGCAACGTTTTTTCATGTAAACAAGAGAGAGAGAGAAAGAAAGAAAGAAAGAAACTATTATTATCGTCCTTTGGGGGCCTGAAATCGACCCATGGGACCCAATGGAATGTTACAAAAAGTCTCCTTCTTTGAAGAAGGGTGGAGTGGACAGCTAGCATGTTGCTACCTGTGTAATACATTGGTCACAGTATGCAAGGACCTTGGTAATTTAATTGCCCAAGGCTGCGAGGTGAGGATGGGAAAGCAAGCTCTCCAAACTGTTGTGATGCTGCGTGACATTGCTGAAATCTTCTCTTAGATGCTCATATCGCGGACATGTCAAAAGAACACGTGCCTCATTTTCCACTTCATCTAAGTTGCATAGCTGGCAAAGTCTTTGTTCCCTTGATACTCCTTCCCATGCTTTTTTCTCCACTTCTAGGGAGTGTGATCGAGTTCGGATGATTGCGATGCTTCTTCTTGCCCTGAGAGAGATAGGTGTGCATATATATTTGTGTGCTTTGTTCTCTTTCTGAGAGTATGTGGTCCAATAGTTGGGGTGGATATTCTCACAATAATATTCATATTTGGTCCTTTTCTTGGCTGATTGCCATTTACTGTATAGTGCTTCTAAAAGGGCTGTAGAAAATGTCCTTTTCTCCTCTTCCCTTGGCATTGCATCTAGGTAAGAAGCAACTTTCCATCTTTGGAACCAGCCTTTAATGTCATACCCCCATCCAGATGATAGCATCTTGCTCTTGTTTGTTTTTTGAGGTCTCTTGCTTGCCTCCCATGCTCTCTTTGGTAGCCTATGTGCTTGCATATATTTGAAGACTCTTTCCAGTGCTCTCAGCTCAATGGGTCTGCAACCAGTTTCAAGAAGCATGATTGAGTATGGTGTGGTGGACTTAATTCCTAAATGCCTTTTGAGAAATGACTTCTGCAATTTCTTAATGTCATTCCATTTTGATGTTGAAATGCTGCCTCCCCATACCTCCACACCGTAAAGCACTGTTTGAATGACATACGCATCAAATAGCACACGCCTAATATCCCATCTCGTTTCTTTGCTGATTGCCATTTACTGTGTAGTGCTTCTAAAAGGGCTGTAGAAAATGTCCTTTTCTCCCTTCTCTTGGCATTGCATCTAGGTAAGAAGCAACTTCCCATCTTTGGAACCAGCCTTTAATGTCATACCCCCATCCAAATGATAGCATCTTGCTCTTGTTTGATTTTTGAGGTCTCTTGCTTGCCTCCCATGCTCTCTTTGGTAGCCTATGTGCTTGCATATCTTGAATCCTCTTTATATATTTGAAGACTCTTTCGAGTGCTCTCAGCTCAATGGGTCTGCAACCAGTTTCAAGAAGCATGATTGAGTATGGTGTGGTGGACTTAATTCCTAAATGCCTTTTGAGAAATGACTTCTGCAATTTCTCAATGTCATTCCATTTTGATGTTGAAATGCTGCCTCCCCATACCTCCACACCGTAAAGCACTGTTTGAATGACATACGCATCAAATAGCACATGCCTAATATCCCATCTCGTGGTGTCATTGTTTCTGCAGTCATTTTCAAAGCGGTAGTACTTACCCCATCCTGCATCAATCCTCCTCTGAACACAACCTCCCCATCTATGGTTAGATGGTACATCTATCCCCAAGTATTTGAAAGTTTGCACCCTCTCGATTTCCTTCTTATCATACATAATGCTTGGGATGTTGGCTGGCTGTATTGTCTTTATTACCATCATTTTGGTCTTATTGACATTAACTATTAGACCACTCTCCATGCAAAATTTATGGAGGGTGTGCATCATCCGCTGCATATTCTCTGCTGTGTAAGAGAAGAAGACCACATCATCTGCATAAAGCAATAGTAGAATGGTATATCCACATATTTGGGAACTCGTTGGCTGCTCTCCCTGTAGCATCATATGAATTAACTCTTCCAGCTTGTCTATGCATAGACCAAACAATGTTGGGGATAATGGGCAGCCTTGTTTGACTCCCATGTTACTATAAAATGTGGCTGACAGCCCATTATTCCCTTTTAGTTGGCATGCTACTTTCTCATACATTCTGAAGATTGCCATTCTCAGATGATCTGGCACTTCTAAATGCACCAATCTTTCCCACAAATGGTTCCTGGGGACAGTGTCAAATGCTTTTGTAAAATCAATAAAGCAACAAAAAAGGGGCTGTCCTCTTAGCCTGCTTTCTTCCATTAGTACCCTCAAAGTAATCAAATGATCAGCTGTACTGTGGTTCTTCTTGAAGCCTGCCTATCCAATGGCTCTTTTTCTATTCAGCTCGGCCCATAGACTCAGCTCATTTTCGATAATTGTGCTGAAGAGCTTTGCCATAATGGATCCTACCATGATAGTCCTGTAATTGGTGAGCTGACTGCGATCTGCTCCTTTAAAGATGGGTTTTATCCAATTATCTTGCCAGTCTGGTGGGAAACCATGTTTAATTGCATCATTAAGCAAGTGGGCTAAGCACCCTCTTGTATAATCCTTTGTCCACTTGATCATCTCAGTATGAAAATGTAGAGTGTCTGGTGCTTTCCCATTGGCCATTTTTTAAAGACCTTCATTTACAGCATCTATAGTGAAAATGTCTGGACCGTTGTAGAAGAACCTCTCAACAACCATAGGTGGGGCATTTGGGTGCATGTATAATTGCTTCACATATTGAAGCATTTCCTCTACTGTAAAATCTCCTAGAACATCCTTTTTCTTCCCTTTGTTTTCCTCCAAGTGCCTTTCGGGTTCTTTGCAAACTCTATGGCATCTTCCCATTCTTTATCGACCAAGTATTTCCTTCTCTTCCTCCGGTTAAGGGCATGAAAGAGCCTTTCAGCTTCTCTACGTTCACTCCCATTTGGCATATGTTTTATCTTCAGTCTGGTGCTCTTACATTCTTTATCGAACCACCGATTACATGGTAGCCCTTTTGTACATGTTCTCTTATTTTTTCTCTGCCCCAAAACTGTTTGTGCAGTAGAGAATAATGCTTCCCTCATTCTATTCCAATCTAGCATGCATGTGTTCTTGAGCAATGTATCTACAGCCTCTTCATAATATTCCCTTTTGTCTGTGTCCATGCGGAGGGACCAGTTTTCTGCTGTGGCTGTTTTAACTTCTGCCAAATGGGGTATGTGCATCTCGATGTAGAGAGGGGTATGATCCGATTCAGGCATTTTTGAGCCTATCTTGTAACATGCTACTAGATGTATTGTATCTGTGGAAACTAGAACATAGTCCACCACACTTTGTCCTCCACTAGCTGGGAAACAGGTCGGGACCTTTGTACGTGGAAATAAGGATGTTCCATTTAACACAATCATTTGAAGGCCATTGATCAGACTCATAAGTGCTTCCCCATGTGCATTAGTCTCCTTATCTTGAGAGCATCGATGCCAACTAGTGTCTATTTCAATCTCTTCCTCTTTATTGTATTCATGTCTTGTCAATGACTGAATTTGGGCATGTCCAATTTGTGCATTCATGTCTCCCATTATTATTACTCGTCCCTTGGAGCTGAAGTGGGCCACATCTGAGCATAGATCTCCAAATGGGTCTGAGGCATCTTTACCATATCGTGGATAGTATGGGGATTCCCGATGTGGGATGTAGCATCCCACAATATATAATGGCATTGGCTTCATCCGTATCTTTATCCATATGTATCTTTTGTAAGGATCATCCTTGCATAAACTAACAATGTCTTGTAAACATTCCTTGTACATGCATGCAATCCCTTCTTGCCCACGAGTGCCTGCTCGTGTTTGCCATAGTGAATGTACCATGTATCCTTGAACTGCTGGTAATCTTTGCACGTCTCTTTCCCATGTTTCTGCTAAAAAAACTATCTCTGCATCATCTAACACATCATTGAGACCAGAGCCTTTATGCCATGGGAAACCCCTACAGTTCCAGAACATTATTTTAAGCATTGTTTGGGTCCCATGGGCTGCATGTCCCTAGAGAGTCTTAGCTTCCTCTACCTCTTCCTCCTTTGTACGCGCTTCATAAAATTTGCGTCTCTCTGCCTGTTGTTTAGGTGTCCTATCCTCAGTGACAAAAAAAGAGGTCCCTCTTAGGTATATCCTACTGCTGTCCAGGATGATTGCTCTTTTCCTAGCATCCAACATCGTGCAAATGATAAACCGATGGTAATCTTTGTCTTCCTTTTTTTTTCCAACTCTGTGTGCCCCAAAAACTGTTACATCCTGCATCGCAAAATGTTCAGTAAAAAAATCTGTTACTTTCCTTGCCAAGGACAGTGGTGACTCGTCTTCTTGCTCGGGTATACCCTTTAGTACAATGTTCTGTGCCCTTCTTTCTCTGTCAAGAATTTCTTTTTCGTCCAAATCTCCCTCAGCTTGCCTATGCTTCTTAGAATCGTCTATTTAATAGCCCAACTGCATAACAAATATCAGGTCGAGTATTGGTAAGGTAAAGCAAACTTCCTACCAATCGTCGGTACAAAGGAGTATCGACCGGCTGAGATGTGTCATGAACACTTAGGTTGAGCCCGACCTCCATGGGAGTTACTACAGTTTCACTGGCAGTGGTATTCCCAGTTTCACTGCATCTGCCCAACTAGTGGGCTGTTTGATAGATCCTTGCATGCATCGTGTCCCTTGGAATTCTTCTAGTGTCTGTTGTAGCTGATCTATTTTAGCTTGCTGCATAGTCACAGTCTGTTCAAGATTTGCATTCTTTTGTTCAATGTTTGCATTCTTGTATTCAAGCTCTTGGCACTTAAGAGCAAGGTTGCTTAGTTCCTGCTGTTGTTGGGCCATAGTTGCTTGCAAAGTAGCAAAAAATGTCCAAATGCTTCCTTGTGATGGAATGAGAGGGACTGCAATTTCATCTAATGCCAAAGGAATTACCTCTGTTGTTGGGGATTGTGGTACTGCTGCTGCATTCAGAGACTGCATTGTCTTTGTTGAGGCTGCATTCATTGTTGCTTTACCATTTTTTGGCACTGTTCCAGAGCTTCCCATTTGACTGGTTTTCAGAATGGGATTGGAGTGAGAGGAATGCCCACTGCGTAGTATTCTCCTGTTGAGGGCTGGAGATTTTTTCAGTTCACAAAACTGTGTTATCTTGACAGTACAGCAAGTACTTTCATTCATCTCGTGCTTGAGGTGAAGAGAACCACAGTGTGTGGTTGATTGCACAGCTATTTTGTTCTGGGAAGGTAATGCCTTGATTTTAAAAGAGGACATATGCTTTTACTGGGTTTGAATCTCAGTTTACAGGTGAGCAGATCATAGGGCTTTTGTCCGGAAGGTGATGCATTGTATGCCTTGAGGCAGTGTGGTGCCAGAGAGCACACATTTGTCTTGATTTCCGCAGTGTCGAGGTGACATTTTCTTGCAGGTCACATTTCTTGTGCTACACTCAGAGAACCTCAGTTGAGCCACGCTTGGCTAGGGCGCATCGAGTTTACTCGGTCCCTAACTGTCCATCGTTGACAGTGCTCAAAAGGTCCCTCATTGAGTGTTTGTACGTTGGGATCTGTGTATGTCATTTCTACACAGGGCAGTATATGCATTACATTGGTGGATGATTTTGTCAGAGAGATTTTCATATTGCATGCTACCTCAGTGTTGAGGTGTTCTCCACTTGATTCAGGTGTCAGATCAAGGGGCTTTTGCCCAGACTTTGTTTGATAGCACTTGGGTTACCGACAGAGATCTTCAGATGCATTTTCTCCCCTTGGTATAAGGGTGATTGCTTGGGATTTATCCCATTTTCTGTTGCAGGCTGTGTGACAGGCTGAAGTGTCATTTTTTTTTGGGTGTTTGCCAAGTGGTTTATGCATATTAACTCAGTGCAATACCTCATCTGAGGTGGGAGAAGTGATCAGTACAGTCAGTACATCAGGGTTTACAGCAGTGTTTGTGCTTTGTCAGATGATTATGCACTGTTAAGCACTTGTTGAGCAACTGCAGCAGTCTGAAATTACTGTTTTTATGCCTCTTTGAGCACGGTACAGTGTGTCAGAAGGTACAGTATTTGCAGGGTCATTTACTGTTTTGCTGCAGATTTTCCTGACAGTAAAAACAGCACCATTGAGAGTGCTTCTGGCTCTTGAATAGAGCAGGTTTTTTCTGAGAAATCAGAATTTTTATTCAGTTTTTTTTTACTTCCAGGGAGTCAGGTACTTTCCTTATCTGATATGGCATCAGGGGGAAGTGATTCTTCAATTCTGAACATAAAGAAACTGGAAGGAGCACACAACTATGCATTATGGGCAGAACAGTGCTTGAATGTACTTCTGTTAAAGAAGATTGCCAAGCCCATAAGGGTGAAGGGTGTCAAGCCATCTGACATGGCAGCTGATGACTGGGAAGAGCTTGATTTGTCCGCAAGGGCAGCTATCATGCTCACTATTTCAGACACTCTTGTGTTCAATGTTCAGGCTGAAAAGACCTCTTATGGTCTATGGCAAAGACTAGAAGAATTGTATGCCCAAAAGAGCTCAGCCAGTAAGGTTTATTGGCTGAAGAAGCTGGTTGATCTTCGCATGAAGGAAGGTACAGCTATGATCTCACTTTTGAGTGAGTTCAATGCCATCTTTACACAGCTGATTGCACAGGGGTTGAATCTTGATGAGGAGTTTAAGGCTACTTTCTTGTTGTGTACCCTCCCTGAGAGTTGGGACACTTTCAAGACCACCCTGTCTAATTCAAATGTCACTCTTATATATGCTGATGTAGAGAGCTCTGTCCTCATGGAGGAGATGAGCAGGAAAAATAATGCGGGCAGCAAGTCTTCAAATGCTTTGCAGGTACAGGATAGAGGCAGGACTCAGCAGAAGGGGAGATCTGCTAGTAAGTCCAAATCCCGAAGTCAGTCCCGTGGTAAAAAGGAAATTGAATGCTTTTATTGTGGCAAGAAGGGACATGTGAAGTCTAAGTGCTTCAAGTTCATACGGGATCAGAAAGCCAAGAAGGCTGAAACAAAGGATGCAGGAAATGCAAGCAAAGGCAAAGGCAAGGCCAAGGCAGATGACTTGGATGCAGTGAATGTTGCAGCAGAGGACAGTGACAGTGACATACATGATGTTTTATGCTCTTCTGCTGTAATAGCACATGCCTTGGTTATTGATGGTCACGACATGCACACCTGGCTCTTGGATTCAGGTGCCTCTTTTCATGTTACTCCTCATAGGGAGTGGTTTACTTCCTACACAGGTACTCATGGAGTTGTTCATCTTGGGAACAACTATGCATGTCAGATTGCAGGGATTGGCAGTATACAGATAGTATTCCCTGATGGACGCATATTCATGCTTGATGGTGTCCGCCATGTGCCGCAAATCAAGAAAAATCTGATTAGGACTGGCTTATTGGATGACAGTGGTTACCACACCACATTTGGGGATTCCAAATGGGTGATTACTGATGGCCAGACTGTAGTGGCTGAGGGTTTTAAGAGTGATACCTTGTACCCTCTTTATGTTTCCAGTGTGGGTAATCATGTTGTTGCCATAACCGAGCTGCCAAAGGTTTCATTGTGGCATAGCCGGTTGGGACACATGTATGTTAAAGGAATGCAAGAACTGTCACGTTTGGGTTATCTGCCGCCTCTTTCTTTTTCAGATTTGCCTACTTGTGATCATTGTATATTTGGCAAGCATTCTGTGACTCCTCATAAGAGAACTCCCCAGAATAGAGCACCACTTGATCTAGTGCACACTGATTTGTGTGAGATGCCACAGTTATCACTAGGGGGTGCAAAATATCTTATTACTTTCATTGATGATGCCACACGCAAAGTGTGGGTCTATTTCTTGAAGCATAAGGGCGATGCCTTAGATGCTTTCAAGAAGTTTGTCGCTCAGGTTGAGAATCGGACAGGTCGCAGGCTGAAATGCCTCAGATCCGATAATGGGGGTGAGTATGTGTCACATGCTTTTGTGCAGTTTTGCCAAGATAAGGGCATCAAACAGGAACTCACAGCTCCTCATAATGCATCTCAAAATGGTGCAAGTGAGCGTATGAATCGAACTATTCAGGAGAAGGTTCGATGTATGTTGTCTTATGCTGCATTACCCCATGGCTTTTGGGCAGAAGCCGTGCAAACAGCAGTTCACATTATTAACAGGTCGCCAAACAAGGCTTTGGAGTTGAAAGTGCCAGAAGAGGTGTGGTCTGGCAAGCCACCTTCATATAAGCACTTACGTGTATTTGGTTGCGAGTGCTTTGCTCATGTACGCAAAGAACTACGCACCAAACTGGATCCAAAGTCTATCAGATGCATCTTTATGGGTTATGGTGACGAAGGTGAAATGGGGTACAGATTATGGGATCCCGTTAAACGGAAGATTTTACGCAGCAATGATGTCATCTTTAAAGAGGATAGTGTACACAAGGAACCCGTGCAACCTGTGGAATACAGGAGGGTTATTTATGATGATGTTGGACAGTAAAGAATGCCCATTTATATGCAGCAGCAGCCTGCTGCAGATCACCCTGTTCAAGGGGGTATACAGGCTGAAAATCAGCCAAATAATTTTGCCAATGATGCACCACTGGATGTGTCAGCAGATGGGGCTGTAGAACAGCCAGATATGGTGGTACAGCCACCCGTCATGCATGAAGAACAGGCTGGACAGCAGCCTAATCCGGAACATTTTGTTAGGAGGAGCACCCGTGCACAACGGCCTCCTACCAGGTTTGTTCCAGGAGCCAATAATGTGGCTGATTTTATCATGCTGACAGATTGTGGTGAGCCTTCCAGCTTCAAGGAAGCTATGGGAAGAACGGAGAAAAAGAAGTGGGAGAAAGCCATGCAGTCAGAAATGGACTCCCTACTTCAGAATGATACATGGGACTTGGTGCAGTTACCTGCAAGCAGAAAGGTTTTGCCATGCAAGTGGGTTTACAAAGTCAAAGTGGATTCAAATGCTTTACCTAGGTATAAGGCCAGATTGGTTGCCAAGGGATTTAAGCAGGAGAAGGGCATTGACTTTGATGAGATCTTTTCCCCTGTAGTCAAGATGACTACTTTGAGAGCAGTGTTGGCTCTTGTTGCTCATGACGACATGGATTTATGTCAGATGGATGTGTTAAAGAGAAAGAGCAGCTTGTGTGTAAGCTCAAGAGGAGCTTGTATGGACTCAAGCAGGCGCCAAGGGAATGGTACAAGAAGTTTGATGCCTTCATGCAGTCCCAAGGGTATCATAGGTGTGAGACCGATCATTGCTTGTACACTAAACGGGCAAAGGATGGCAGTTTGATGCTTCTCATTCTATATGTGGATGACATGCTTATTGCCAGTAAATCTCAGCATGAGATTAGTGCTTTGAAGAAACAACTGCATAAGTCTTTTAACATGAAAGACTTGGGTGATGCAAATCATATTCTTGGCATGCGGAGTACTCGTGACAGGTCCAAGGGACTTTTGTTTCTGTCACAAAAGGAGTATATTGACAAAGTACTGCAGAGGTTTAAAATGGAGGGGGGGAAGTCTATTAGTACCCGGTTGCCTCCACATTTAAAACTCAGCAGTAAGGACAGCCCCAGATCAGATGATGATAAGGCTGAAATGGCCAAGGTTCCGTATGCATCTGCAGTTGGTTCTTTGATGTATGCCATGGTTGCCACTCGTCCGGATATTGCTTTTGCGGTGGGAGTCATCAGCAGGTATATGGCAAATCCAGGCAAGCGGCACTGGGAAGCAGTGAAAGGTGTCTTGAGGTATCTCAAGGGTACCAAAGACTTGTGCATATGCTATGGTAGGCAGGATGCATTGGTGCATGGTTTTACAGATTCAGACTATGCAGGGAATGCAGATAACCGGAAGTCTACTACCGGTTATATTTTCACATTTGCAGGAGGTGCTATATCATGGGTGTCTCGGTTGCAGAAATGCGTTGCACTGTCAACCACTGAAGCTGAATATGTTGCAGCCACTGAGGCCTGCAAGGAAGCAATATGGCTTACTCGGCTGGTGGGAGATTTGGGCATTACAGGAAATATGCCAGTTTTGCATTGTGATAGTCAGAGTGCTATCATGTTGGCAAAGAATCCGGTCTTTCATCAGAAGACCAAGCACATAGAAGTGAAATATCATTTCATTAGAGAGGTACTGGAAGACAAGCGACTTGAGCTTGTGAAGGTGCATACTGATGATAATCCTGCAGATTTGCTCACTAAGAGCTTGCCTACAGAGGGGTTTGCACATTGCGGCCACATCATGGGATTAGGATGAGACCATTCTTATTTTATGGTCTTGTATACAGTAACTGTATATTGCTGTAATTTTTATTCTTTTCTCCTCTTTAGGCACATTGGCCTTTAGGTGGGAGGTTGTTGGGGTAAAGGCACATTGCCAACCCTTCATTAAAGATAGGACACCTATGACTGTCTTAAGATAGTCATAGGGCAAACCTAATCCTAATAAAACAAATGAGTTTGTGGTGTGGCTCATCACTTCACACCCACACACCTTGAGTCTACTCTCTCTCACTCTCTTGCTCTTCTTCCCCCTTCAGGCCCCTTCACTAGGAGGACCTCTCCGCGTCTGGAGAACTCCACAATGTCTGAGTAGAGATCTAGATAGGGGGATACCCCCGTGTCCTCGCGAAGCATCCGTGCGAAATGTGACATCTCTGGAGGAAAATAGCAGACTGCAATAAAGAGGTCGCGTGTGGAGGGGCGTCGGAATCGGAGCCATAGGTAACGGGCATGGGCATCCCGTCTAACCACGGATGTCAAGCTCGTGAGCGCTGAGCGAAGGAGTACTGCAACTCCGCCTGACCCTCGGACCCCCCCAGTATATCTGGTCTCCTCACGGAATACTGACTCCCAGGTATAGCCACTGACCAAGGGGAGAGGGCGCTCGGGGCTGTCATGTGTCTCTGTATAGAAAGCGATGTCGCGTCCAGTGTATGACTCTGAGAAGTTCTCAGGGTCAGACCAGAGGGTAGCATTACAGTTCCATACGGTGCATGCCAAGGGTACTATGTGCTGAGTCTGAGTCTCATAGACCATGTCTCCCTATTTGGGGGGGGAGTCAGCTACCATGTCTGGAGTACCTGGTGGGGCTCGGCGGCGGGGGCCAACTAACAGACGGCCATCTCGGACGACAGCCCACTTCCCCTCCTGACGGGCTACATCTCGCTGCTGAAGCAGGGTGCGCCGCTCTTCCACCTGCATAGGTGTGAGATCCTCATCCATGAAGATAGTAGGGTGGTCCCGTAGTGTAGCACGCTGCCTGAGTGCTGCAAGTCGAGCCTGAGTATCCTTGAATCGGATGATGAGTGGCTGTGGGCGCGTGGGATCCCGTCCTGTGCGCCATGCATGCTCGATCCCATGCTCGACAAGGCCGAGGGTAGAGGTCACAAAAGCAGTCGCGTCCGCTAAGGGGGTGAGTGAATCTGCGCGGGGGATACCTCGCACTCGGATGTTGAGAGCCTTACTGGCCCTCTGTTCCTGCTCGGCGATGGTGGCTGAAACTGCTGCTTTGGGTGCCCGTCTCGCAACGTCCACCCATCTGGTAGTCTCCGCAATAGCAGTCTTGATAGTAGCGATCCGCTCCTCTACCTCTGGTGTAGTGCGCGGAGCCGCTGTGACTGTAGCAGTGAGAGAGACAACCTCCTGACGGAGGTGAGTGATCTCCTGGTGCATGCTCTCAATAAGCTGGTCTTGTGCTACGGTGTGATCCCGTAGTCGATGTAGCTCCACAAAGATGTAATCTATCGTCTCAGGTGGGACCCGGGGGGGTGCGAACTGGGACATGGCGTATGGCTGTGGAGGCGTGGGCGATAGGCTAGCTGTATATGGCAGAGGAGTGGAGAAAGGCTGCTGGGTGAGGGGAAGGGGGGACATAAGAGTGGTGGAGACAGAAGGAAGCTGTGTGGGGGGTGAGGGACTGTGACCCTCTCCTGTGGGGGGCAGGCTGAGTGGTATAGTGGTGGGGGGGGCAGTGATTGGAGTAGAGATGATGGCTACGGGAGAAAGAACTGCATTGGTGTCCATTGCACCCGATGTTTTCAGGGCTGGTTGGCTGTCAATTGCTAATCCACTCCTGGAGATGCGCTTTGTGATCTCTCCCACGATTGGCTTCGGAGACTGTTTGGGTTTGTGGGCCATTGTAGGACTTGTTTAAGTGCACGATTTCCAGGGGAGGCAGATCTTGTGCAGCATTGTTGTAGGGGTGCGTAGGACTGCGCAAGGCCAGTGGCAAGCCAAGGCTTGCAGCAGACAAGGGCCCTCAGACCACGGGAAGGTTGCGGGAGGGTGTGGGGCAGAGGCTACGGGAGGGGGGGGGGGCGAGAGGGGCAGCGGGGGGGGCGCCGAGGGCAGCGAGAGGGGCAGCCGGGGGGGCGTCGATGAAGGAAATGGAGAGAGTGAGAGCTAGAGAGAGTGAGAGAGTCGAAAGCTAGGAAGCTGTAGTTGCAAAATAGAGTGTAAAGAGTACAACACAAAGTGAGTAGGATAAGGTTTTGTCGTAGTGACAAAACCTTAGTAGTCACTAACCATAGTTAGTGAACTAACTGCAGTTAGGGGGAAAAACCTCTAAATGAGGGAAAAGTGCCCCTAACTAACTTATTATATTACATTGGTCACTGCTGAATTATATCTATAATTCCAACACCCCCCTGCAGTGCCAATGTCATGTACAAGGCTGATCAATCACCAAACGGATATATAAGTTTAGGGCACTGCGAAATGCCTCAAACTTCTCACGTGGTAGTGCTTTGGTGAAAATATCTGCAACGTTGTCATGTGTGGACACAAAGATCATACTGATCTCTCCTGCATGCAACTTCTCTCTGACGTAGTGATAGTGAACCTCAATGTGCTTCGTGCGAGCATGAAACACTGGATTCTTTGCCACTGCAATGGCACTCTGACTATCAGTGAGAATTGGAGAAGGACCCTCCAAAGATAGATGAAGATCAGCAAATAAACGTCTCAGCCAGACACATTCAACTGTTGCTGTGAAAGCTGCCCTGTACTCAGCTTCACATGATGAGGTAGCCACTGTAGATTGTTTCTTGCTCAGCCATGAAATGCAAGATTTTCCCAAAAAGAAACAATTGCCACTAGTGGACTGCCTAGTGTCATAATCACCAGCCCAATCTGAATCACTGTAGGCATGCATCTGCAAGTCACCCCCCCTGGGAAATAGTAAGCCAAAAGACTTGGTGCCTTGCAAATAACGGAAGATGCGCTTAACTGCCTGCCAATGCATAGTTTTGGGGCTGTGCATGTACCTGCTCACCTGAGATACTGCAAACTGAATATCAGGCCTAGTATTGCAGAGATATATGAGGCATCCAACAGCTTGACTGTAAAGTGTGGCATCAACTGATTCTCCTGCATCATGCATTGTGAGTTTCAGCCCCGGTTCCATAGGAGTAGATATGGGCTTACACTCTTGCATGTTAAATCTGTCCAAAAGTTTCTGAACATACTTGGACTGAGACATAACAGTGCCACGTCTCTCATGAGAGAACTGGATCCCCAAATAAAAGTGAAGCAGCCCCAAATCTGACATATCAAAGTGGGTCTGCAAATCAGTTTTGAAATCTGCAATTTTGTCGTCATTGGACCCTGTGAGCAGTAAGTCATCAACATAAAGAAGGATGACTAATATTTCCCCCCCATCCATCTTGATGTAGAGGGTGCTCTCAGTAGGACTATTGTGCAGCCCCTTGCTGGTCAAAAAGGCATGTATCTTGGCATACCATGCACGAGGGGCCTGTTTCAGCCCATATAAAGCTTTATTAAGCTTGCAGACTTGAAGTGCATTTGCTGTAATTCCAAAACCCGGAGGTGATTTGACATACACCTCTTCCAGCAAGTCCCCATTTAAGAAGGCTGTTTTGATGTCCAACTGATGAACATTCCACTCAAAATGTGCAGCCATTGCAATTACTGATCGGATGGTAGTCATCCGGGATGTAGGAGCAAAAGTCTCCTCATAATCTATGCCCTTTTTCTGAGCATAGCCTTTAGCAACCAGCCTGGCTTTATATCTGTCAATGGAGCCATCTGGCTTCCGTTTGACTTTAAATACCCATCGTGTGCCAATAGCATGTTTACCCTGTGGCAAGTCCACAACATCCCAAGTCTGATTTTTTGCAATGGACTGCAACTCATCGTGCATGGCATTCATCCAATGCACATTACCTTGTGCCTCTTCAAATGTGGCAGGCTCCTCTTCATCAAGGAGAGTACCTGCATATGCTGATTCCACTGAATTAGCACCTTCCATGTGCCTTGCTGCACTGCGAGTCCTGCCAGGTAACGGAGCATCAAGTTTACTCTCCCGGAGAGTCTGTAACAGCCAGTTTGGGACTGTTTTTGCTGCATGTATGTCTGCAATTTCTTGCTGTACCACTTGTTCCACTTCCTGTGGAGGAGGCATGACATCCCGTGGCGGAACTGAAGCATTTGAAGGTTGCTGTAAATTCTGATTTGGATCAGAAAAATCAGCAGGGGAACCCAAAGCAATGGGTAGGAACCCTTGAAAGACATCTTCTGAAGGTGAAGGCATTTGAAAATCAGCCTGAGTGTGAGCTGAATTTTCAGAAAATATCACATCTCTACTTACAATGATTTTGCGTGTAGCAGGATTGTAGAGACGATACCCCTTGCTTTCTGCACTGTATCCAACAAATATGCATTTGATGGCTTTATCTGACAATTTGTGCCTAAATTCAACTGGCACATGTGCATAGGCAAGGCATCCAAAGACTCGGAAGTGATCCACTGAAGGCTTTCTGTCATTCCAGACCTCAAAAGGAGTTTTTGTTTTTAAAGCCTTAGTGGGAGCCCTGTTCAAAATGTAATTGGCACACATCAAACCCTCTAACCAGAATTTATGAGGCATGTGTTTGCTTTTCAGCATACATCTGTCCATCTCCATGAGGGTTCTATTTTTCCTCTCAGCTTTGCCATTTTGCTGAGGGGTCAGCCTGACTGTGAGCTGATGCACAATACCCTTTTGTTTGAGGAAAGCATCAAATTCTGCAGATAGGTATTCTCCACCTCTATCCGTGCGTAATGTCTGTATCTTGAGCCCGGTTTCATTTTCAACCATGGCTGAAAAATGTTTAAACACTGTGAACACTTCAGATTTCTTTTTCAGCCCATAAACCCAAGTAAAATTGGAGTAGTCATCAATAAATGTGACAAAGTAGAGATGACCACCCAATGACGGAGTCCTCATGGGACCACAGACATCACTGTGTATATGCTGTAATTTGCGAACAGCTTTAACTGAACCATCCTTCTTGAAGGGAAATCTATGCATTTTACCTAAAATGCACCCTTCACAGGCATGTGGAGGAGGTATCTCAAGAGGTGGCAATGCATCAACCATTGAAAATTTTTGAAGTGTCATTAAGCTGTTGTAATGCATGTGGCCATATCTGGCATGCCATAATTCTGCATTTTGCATGGCAACTGTAGGGGTAGAAATTGCCAAAGCATCAGCTGCTCTTTTCTGAAAAATATCAAGCTGAAAAAGCCCACGCAGCAGAGTACCAGATAACATTAAGGCATAGTTAGCTTCCCTGTCCCGGACAGCACATTTGTCATCCTCAAAGATGACCTGAAATCCTTCTCTGTTAAGAGTGGACACTGAAAGGAGATTTTTGGTTATGCCAGGCACTTATAAGACATCAGAAAGTCTGAAAATTGAGCCATCAATTGCAGTGAGCTCAACTTCTCCTGTGCCACGTACTGAATATGAGGAGTTGTTGGCACAAGTGACTTTCTTACCAACAGGAGGTGGATGCAAGGAAGTAAAGAGACACTTCCTCGAAGTGATGTGCTTGGATGCACCGCTGTCAAAATACCATGTGTTCAGTGTTTCATCAACACTGAAAGCAGATGCATCTGAAGGAGAGTCAAAACTGCAAGTCAAAAATGCATATGTATCATCACTGCAAGAAGCTGTACTATCCCGAGCATCTGGAACAGCCAACCTAGAATCAGAAATGCAAGATAAAAAGGCATAATCTTGACCAACAAAGTTGGCTGCAGCATTCCCACTGTCAGATGCACAAGGGGCTGAATCTGAAACAGCCATTCCTGAGCTGTTTTTCTTTTCCTTTGCAATCCTTTTCCTGCATTCTGCTATGTGATGACCTGGCTTTTTGCAGTAGTAACTTTTGGGCTTGCTCGCATCACTTTTAGCCTTTTGTGAAGGCTGTCCTGACCCACTGGAAGGCTGATTTGCTGCTGTTTTTGCCTGTCCCTTTGTTTTTTATTTGAATTTTGAGAGCATGGCTTGTTCACCTGCACGTGAAGCCAAATTTTTCCTGGTCTGCTCTTCCTGAAGCAGAAGTCCTATCAACTCATGAAAAGAAAGAGGATTTGCACCCCCCCTCAATGATAAATTCATCGAAGTGTGAAAGCTGAGATAAGACTCAGGAAGAGAGTTCAGAGTGGTTGTAATCATCTCTGAATCAGGAATAATTTTATCTATATTTAACAACTGCTCTCTGAGATCCTGTAGCTTAGTGAGGTGGGCTGACATGGAGTCACCCTCCTCCATATGTGTATTGCTCAACTCTCTTTTTAAAAAAGATACCCTGGCATCATTCCGTGCTGCATACATGCTTTCCAAAATATCCCACGCTGCCCTGGAGGTCTTACACGACCGGATATGCGGAATGATTGATCTTTTCACTGAAAGAGAGATGCATGACAAGGCTAAGGCATCCCGTGAATCCCATCTCTTTTGCTCAGGAGTATTGACTGTAGCTGCACCAACAACTTGTCCTGCAGCTGCACCTTGTGCACGACCTCTTCCACCTCCTTGCTAAGGAGGGGTAGCAGGTGCAATATCTGCTGGTCGGATTTCATCTCCATTGACATAATCCCATAAATTGCGAGAAATCAGAATATTACGTACCATGAAACTCCAGAGGGAGTAGTTGGTACCATCCAATTTGTCTTCCTGTGAAAGACCACCGAACTGGAACTCATTCTGATTTTGATGGGCCATATCTGAGAAAGAGATTGAAGCAGATACAAAGCTGAATTCCCTTACTGGGAATAAAATGCACAACTCCCAAAAGACACACCCAAGCACGGGCTGTATATGCAACTTAGATTTTTGCACTTGAGCTGTCAGAAATCTGTCCAAGCATAAAACACTCTCCAAAATCTGCCAAAAGTTTTCCAAACACTCCAAGAAAGGCAGTATGTACTGAATACTCCAAAAAATGCTCTCCAAACACAAAAGCCCCAATTTGTGGCTAGAAATTGCAGCCAGAAAGGGGTAAAAATGCTAAAAGCCCCAAATCTGCAATTTTAATACAAAAGCCCCAAATTTCAGACTATATCTCCAATTTTTCTCCAGATGTAGCTCCAAAATTGCACAATGATTGCAATGTCTGCAATATGCAAAATGCCTCAAATATACTCCCAAACAATTGAACCAAACTATGGTTTTCTGCAAGATGTGCCTGCCAAAGAACACCTGTGGCTAAATGCAACTTGTGAAAATCTGCAAGTACAGATCTGAAAATGCAGAAATGCACACAAATCTGTAAAGAGTGCAGGAGGTACGGTACAGTACTAACTGTACGGTGGTACGGTACGGTACGGACTGTACGGTACAGATTGTGCGGTCAGTACGATTGTACGGTACAGATGGCGATGTACGGTACAGATGGCGATGTACGGCGCGGTACGGACGGCGCTGTACGAAATACTGCTCAGGTACGATGACCCGTACTGTGCTGTACGGCGATCTGTACGACACAGTACGGCGATCTGGACGGAGCAACGTCGATATGTACGGCAACCTGTACGGGAGCAGTACGGATGTTTTACGGGAGCTGTACGGAGGTATTGCGGGAGCTGTACGACACTATGCGTCAGGATTCCGTACAGTCGTACGGACTGTACGGACAGATTGGAGCGGGCTGGAGCTGGAGGAAAGGCGCTGGTACGAGAAGGAGCAGAGGGCTCAAAGGCCTAGAACCTGCTCTGATACCAAATGAAGGAAATGGAGAGAGTGAGAGCTAGAGAGAGTGAGAGAGTCGAAAGCTAGGAAGCTGTAGTTGCAAAATAGAGTGTAAAGAGTACAACACAAAGTGAGTAGGATAAGGTTTTGTCCTAGTGACAAAACCTTAGTAGTCACTAACCATAGTTAGTGAACTAACTGCAGTTAGGGGGAAAAACCTCTAAATGAGGGAAAAGTGCCTCTAACTAACTTATTATATTACATTGGTCACTGCTGAATTATATCTATAATTCCAACAGTTGAGGGGTAGCGAGGGCGTGCGGGGAGGGTGTCGAGGGCAGCGGGGAGGGCGTCGAGGGCAGCGGGGAGGGCGTTGAGGGGCAGCGAGAGGGCAGAGTCGAGGGGGCAGCGGGGGGGGCGTCGAGGGCAGCGGGGGGGGCTAGAGGGGCAGCGGGGGGGGCGTCGAGGGAGGGAGGGAGAGAGAGAGAGAGAGAGAGAGAGAGAGGGGGGCGTAGCTAGACTTGGGAACCCGGTTGCTCAAACGGATTCCTGGACATGTCGAGGGATCGGATTAGGCACCAGAGGTCACGCGCTTGGGCACCGAGTTGCTAGCGGGTAGAGCAACGTAGGTTCGCGAGAGGGCAGCGTAGGCTAGCAGATAGAGCGGTGTAGGTGAGCGGGGAGAGAGAGAGAGAGAGAGAGAGAGAGAGAGAGAGAGAGAGAGAGGGAGGGAGAGATTAACGTCCTGGGGAGACCTTACAGGCCTATGGGACAAACACACACCAAAAGGTGAACACCAAAACATCAATTATAGACTGAGAGTCTCTTATGAGTGTATATAGCACTCACAAAGTTATTATAGGTTAACAACAGTCTACTACCAACGATAATCGGCCTGCATTACATCAGTTTAAGACTGAGAGTCTTTAGGCTTGGATTTGAAGTCTCTTATAAGTGCTTTTCCATGTCTGTAAACAATCCATTTTCCTTCCTTTCGAGCATCCTTCACTTTAGCCAATTCAGTGGCCTTCATTTTGAGCTGAGTTGGGGTGAGCTCCTCCGCTATCCATATTTTAGTTCCTTTCAGCTTATTGGTTTGCTTAAGAATCTTGCTTCTTTTCATCTTGTTCCTAGAAGCATACTTTGGCTTGTGTCCCCTCTTGTAAGACAACTATTATGTCTTCAGTATGCCACTCTAGTTGTGGGGTTCTTTCCATGATATTTTCCAGTGTTTCCTTTTGAGTTCCTTCAAACCAGCCCTCTGGTATCCCTCATATGCGTACGAGTCGTGTATTAGCCACCCTCTTTTCCTATTCTTGTACTTCTTCATACACATCCAATGTGTTAACTTTAGTGTCAAGTGTTGTTGTAATTTCCTGCTTTACTGATTAGAGCTGATTTGTGACCAGGTCCTGGACTTTAGTCACCATCTGTGGTGTGCGTACTGCTGTATTGTGTATCTGCTGTACCTCATGAATAATTTCCTGTTTTCCTTGTGCTTCCCATGCATCTGTTTTCCTCTCTAAAGCTGCAAGTCTGAGCTTGAGCTCACGGATTTCCTGCTGTAAGTAATAAATATGCTCTTGTGGGTCTATCATGCGTACCATTCTCTTCTGCTGTAGATAGTTCTTTGCATATGGGGACGGCATCTTTGCAGACACATAGGGGGGAGGCGAGGGGAGAGCTGCAACGGAGGATTATAGTGCTTTTGTCGGGGTCGAGGCAATTGTCTTGATCTTGGGGAAGGCCACAGGTGTCTTGGCATCCCCATCCATAGTGGCCTGCATATATTCAGGCGCCCCTTGCTGTAACTGACCCCCAGGGTTGGGTTTTGGGGCTCAGCCTTTGCAAACCCTGGGGTTACGTGTCCCTTGCTGAGGCGGGGGTGACCTCTGGTGGCGGCGACTGCTGGCTGCTGTTGGCGGCTGCTGCTGGTGGCTGAGCGAGTGAGGGAGGCTAAGGCGGGGAGGCTGAGCAGGTGAGGGAGGCTGAGGCGGAGAGGCTGAGTAGAGGGGTTAGCGGGAGAGACTGAGAGGAGGGGCTAGCGGGAGAGAGAAAATGAGAGAGAGAGAGAGAGAGAGAGAGAGAGAGAGAGAGAGAGAGAGAGAGAGAGAGAGAAGTTATTATTGTCCTCGGGGGGCCAAAAATGACCCATGGGACCTAAATCATCAGTACAAAAATCTCCTCCGATGTGGAGGGGTCAAGAATTTTCAAGTTCTTGACGGCACGAAAAAAGACGGGTGACAAAAGATCCCAACGTTGCTGGAGGGGCAATGGTGAGAACTGATGAGAGCTGAGTGGTGTCTACTAGTATCTGCTGGTAGTTGCCCCTGATATGTGTATAGCTAGGGCATTCTAGGGCTACATGTGCCTCTGTCTTGATGTCTGTGAATCACAGAATCTGCAAACTTTGGCATGTATTGGCAAATTCAGCCAAGCTCTTTCTCTATTGCCAAGGTGTGTGATCGCGTGCGGAATTTGGCAAATATTCCCGTGATAGAGAAGAGGGATGGGAGTGCTGATGTATGGCTGAGCAGAGGCATCTGATGTCATGAATGATGACCAGCATAGGGGTTTTATTTGATCTTGGTAGTATTCTAACTTTGTCTTCGTTCTGCTGTCAACCATTGAGCCTATAGGGTGCATAGTAAGGACAATTGGAATTCTTGTAGATTGATCCTTTCAGGTGGCATAGTCAAGTATGATTCCACTTTCCATCTGCTGAACCATTTCCTTATGTCTGTCCCCCATCCTGGAGAGAGAGAGAGAGAGAGAGAGAGAGAGAGAGAGAGAGAGAGAGAGAGTTTATTAAAGTCTTCGGAAGACCGATGAGTCTATGAGACTGTGAAAATCCTGACACAAGCGAGCTGTGAGGGTGGAGCTACTAAACAAGCATCCACACCAATGCAGAATGAAAAAAAAGTCAGAATGGTAGTACTAAATATTGAGCACAACATAGTCATGTCGGTGGTCGACTACATATGAGTCACATCATCATCATCATCATCATCATCAAGAGGGTGGATGAGGCACTGGAAGCATGAAGTCAGCAATAGAGTGTTGTAGACCACTCGGTGCGGTCCTCTGACGTCTCCTGGTCATAGCTCTACGCCTAACAAGGGCTACAGTAACCCCTGTCAGCCGTGCTCCGACGCAAAACATGGAGGAAAAATCCGCAAGTGTAATCTGCGCGCCTATCCTCTGTCTGAGCTGTGGAGTTACTGGCTCTATGTCGTGATCATGTCGAGGTCTCTTCTCAGGGGAGTCCAGGTGATATGGCTGAAAGAACTTTGTGATAGAGCTCTTAGAGGGGTCTGCCAAGGAAGAGGTCTGCTCCTGTCTCCGTGATCGAAGTATCCTCTCGCGGTGCCAGACTACCTCATGAATCAAGCCTGCCAACCATCTCTGATCTGGATAGGAGAGGAATTGGGACAAAACCCCATAGCTATCTGTGAAGAGGTAGTAGAAAGGCCCTCGGATCTCATAGTAAACGAGACACTTGAAGATGAAGTGATTTTCTGTCTCAACCTCCTGCATGTCACATAATGTGCATAGGCGTGTCTCCCTGGGTAGGTGCTCTGCTGTGCCGCTCTCGATATAAGTCTATGTGAAGAGATCCGGAATTGGCTAATAGAGATCCTCAGTGAGTGGGGTAAGTGAATCTGCGTGTATTCTAGTGGGTCAATGAAACCCTCCTCTGTGATATGTAAACAATGATCTCTATAGAATTTAAGCTTCACTGGGAGTTCGCTCGGTCCCAACCAGGTCCGGAATGTGTGTAGCTGTAAGAGATCCTCATGGATTACCTGGTTGACATTGTGTGACATGAGGGGAGAAAAGGAAGCGTCCATACTGTACTGGAAGGGATGGAGTCTGTCCACGTGGAACCCCAGTCCCTCAAACCATCTCTCTGTGTGTGCATACCAGCATCTTTGGTCACCCCCTGTTGGGAGTGTCATAGAGGAAGACAATGCTAGCCATGGCAGCCTGCTGCGTCCGGAAGAGTAATCCCCATACTCTTTGACTCATACAGATATGTAATAACCTGAAATGCAGCATCTAGCTGTAATGGAGATGACCCAAACTCAACCTAAATGCTTTGGTGAGAAACAGATGGCTTACCGCGGATCATCCGTGATAGCATGAGAACCTGTAGCCGTTCCACCTGTGCCCACTCTGTATCCTATAAGTTTGGCCCCCAACAAGGGCTGCCATACATTCTCGTTGGGCGGACGACGGAGCCCATTGGTCCGTGGATCCTGAAAGTGCGAGCGGAAGCACTGCCTCTCTAGTTTGGCCAATGAAGCGTATCCTCTGCGCAAGCGTGCCTGCATCACGGGTCTCATAGTGAAGATGGGTTCGGAGAAGATAACCCAAAGGTACGTGTATGATGAAACTATCTCAACAGGTGACCCATTAAACGTGAACTCCTCCTGGCGCATGACGGCTCGAGATGTATTGAAGATCCTAACCTTTTTTTTCTTTCTCCAAAGAAAGGAACCTTCTATTAATGCTTGAAAGATTTCATACAAGACAGCAGACCCGAAGGTGTTGAGTATGGAAAAAACCAAAAAAGGATGAAAGAAAGAAACCGGCCTGTTCCAGAGAAACCCAACTCTGTGGGGGTCTGGCCATCCCCTGTTGCTCTTTGATCTGTCGTAGTAGTGTCTGTGTGCCAATGCATCTCCATCAAATAAAGCCCGATACAGACTTGGTCATGGAAATGGGTTAGTCGTGATAAAGGACCGAAGCCACTCCCCTCCAGGTAGAGACAGTGGTAGCGTCCTTAGATCTCGTAGTAGGCTGGGCAAACATAGGGAAAATGCTCCTCTGTCTCTCCGCCCAGCGTAGATAGCGTGCAAATCTGCTGCTCTCTAGGTATACCTACTGATCTTCCTGCCTTGATCCTCAGCTGATGCGACGAAACCCGCATTTGATCAATGGCAATCCTTAGTGCACGGGAGACTGACTCCTTTGTCCTCAAGATACTGGGGTCTGATGATGAATCCCTCCTCTAATACTCTTGAGAAGTGGTTGTGGTAGAACTGTGTCTTGGTGGGGAGCTCCTGCCCCCCCCCCCCCCCAAAAAAAAAAAGTGCAGGAAGCTGGAGGAGGTCTAACCATATGATACGTTTGATCTCATCTCGTGGGATCGGCTCAGCAGACGCATCCATGTTGTACTGAAAGGAGGGAAGTCTGTTCATGTGGATACCGTGCTTGGCAGGCCATGTAGATATGCATGCATACCATGTGTCTGCCCTGCTCTCTGCTAGCCGTCTGGATGAGTCTAGGGAAGTCTCCAGTGGGGTAAGTCCCAGACTCTGGATGAAACTCTGGATGAAAGTCACTGTTTGAAAGATGGCATCAACCTGGAGAGGTGTCATGGCGAACTCTGCCTGTACTATTTCATGTGGGACTTAGGGCTTACATCGGATCATCCTGGACCCCAGCGTCACCTGTAGCTGCTCGAAGCTCCGCCAGTCTTTCCTCGGAAGATTGCATCTCCAGAAGGGTGCTGCACACATGGCATTGGTGCACCAGTGTGTCAAAAAGCCAGCCCTTCGTCGTTGGATCCTGGAAGTGTGTGTGGAAGCACTATCGCTCTAGTCTAGCCAAAGCACTACGCCCTCGTGTGAGCCGTCCCTGGGCTACATGGGTCATCGTGAAGATGGGTCCTGTGAAGATTGCTCCCAAATATGTGTACGACTGCACTATCTCCACTGGCTCGCCACGATAGGTGAAATTAAGTCGGCGAATCACCGCTCGTGAGGTGTTGAAGATCATTACCTTAGTTTTCCCAAGGTTGATTGCCATATCTCTCTCTCTCTCTACAGAACAGCTCTAATGTCTCCAGATCTCTACAGAACAGCTCTAATGTCTCCAGATCTCTTTGTAGCCCCCCTCCGCCGAAGGGGATATAAGGATTATATCATTAGCGTATAACAATATGTGTATGAGGACATCACCCAATAATGAACCCTCGCTCCCTAGGCGATCCCTGAAAGACGTGATTTCATCGATGTAGAGTCCAAAGAGAGTCGGCGAGAGAGGGTAGCCTTACTTCACCCCAATTGTGCTCTCGACCCAATTCGATAGACCGCTTGGAGCATGGATACTACCTCTGACTGACTCATATAAGCTCATCACATCCTAGATCAACGCCTTTGGAATTGCATCTCGTGTAGTCTTCTGATCATACGGGATCATGGGACAGTGTCGAAAGCCTTTTGAAAGTCTATGAAACATGTGTCGACTTTCTGATGTCTGAACCTCGCCTCCTCAATGACAGCCCTCAGAGTGAAAATGTGGTCTAGAGTAGAGTGCTACCTCCTGAATCCCGCCTGTCCTAGTGCTTGTTGCCCTTGTGCCTCTGTATGACTACTGATCTCCCTCTTTAGTACCGATCCTTAGATCTTGGCCAATGTGTGGCCAATCATGAGGGTGCGATAGTTCCCAGTGTCCATGAGGTCTAGTGCTTTTGTATTGGTATGATAGTGGTGGTGCTCCATGCTAGTGGGAAGCCGTGACAAACTGCAAGGTTAAACGTATGTGCAAGAATCGGTGCTAGAACCTCTTGCCCATGTGCGAAATGCTCTGTCTGGACGCCCTCATGATCCTGATCTTTCCGGTTGTGGAGCCGGCGAAGTGCAGCCCGCACATTATGCATAGTGAATAGATGGCAAGTAGTGGGCCTGGGCATAGAGGACATGTCTGACAGTGTCTGCCTTGGGATCATATAGAGAGCATGCATAAGTGTGCCACACTTCTGGATCAGTGATGGGGATGAGTGGCTTCCCCTCCGAAATAAGTCCCCATTCAGTGGTCGGGTGTCCTTCCGCGAAATGATCTGATGATCTCATCCATCCTGTGTGTGACGAAAGCTCTCTCTTGCGGCGTGTCAGCCGTTGAAAGATCCAGTTTGCCTCATGTGACGTCAAGTGCCCCAAGGCTCGCTCCTGTGTGAGGTGGGCTCAGATCTCTCTGCACTCATCATCAAACCAGGGGTTTTGAGGCATCTTTCCATCTCGTACCCGTGAAGATCAGGTCGTAGGAAAGGATCTCGTGGCAGCATCCTGAGGGTGGCTGAAGCGTAGGCGAGGTCTAAATTACCCTCCAGTAGGGCCGGAAGCTCTCTGGCTAAGTAACAAAAATACACTAGTTCAAGGGCAGGATCAAAGTGGATCTGGGTATAGGCTGCGGTAGGAACTCTCCCTGTGACTGGCGTAGTAGCAAGAACACTGAAGGCCAGATATGAGTGGTCGGCTCCGAATCGGGGGTGGGTAATAGTGAGGTCATGTATCCATGAGACAAAAGCCAATCGGCCCATTAGGTAGTCCATTGTGCTAGTCTCGGCTCCGAGTGGGGGGGGGGGGGGAAACAGTGAGGTCATGTATCCGTGAGACAAAAGCCAATGGGTCCATTAGGTAGTCCACTGTGCTTTTCCCGCCTCCATGTGGGAAACAAGTGAAGCCCCCAGATGATGGCCATCTCTGAAGGCCATTGTAGATGGTGAGATCGTGAACAGCTCCCAGCTCAAGCAGGTGTTGTTGGTATGCTGTCACATGTGAGGTATCTGCAGAATGTCTCAAAATCCCAAGCTCTGCTGCATCTAACTCCGACATCATATGGGGGTCTCTCTCATATGTGAAGTCAAGTAAGCCCACTTGCCTATCCCTTGTCCTTGCATTGACATCCCCCAAAAGGAGGGTGTGTCCCTGTCTGGAGATCTCTATGATATCTTCATGTAACGTCTCACAAGGGCTGTGTCCCTTTGTAGTGACATCATGAGCATATGATGACGTGTCTGGAGGGAAGTAGCATACTGCAATGAAGATCGGTTGGGCATCTAGCAGCTGTACTCGTATCCACATATGGCGTGCATGTTCCTCTCTTCGTACCACAGATATGAATGGTCTCAAGTGTGTCTTGAAAAGGACAGCTACACCTCTAGAGCCTTGTACTCCACTCTCTCTCCTCTGTTCTCTCCTATATGAGAGAGAGAGAGAGAGAGAGAGAGAGAGAGAGAGAGAGTTGTACTTTGCACTTTGTTTCTTTCCTTGAAGGAGTGGGAGAAACATTTTTGCTGGTCCTCAAACTAGTATTCCAAGTACTTTGTTTCATAGGCCATTTTGGTTTTCTGAGCATGTTAATACCTTCCTTTCTTCCCCCTTACACCCTCTATGTCTCATGCTTTTTAGCTCTCCCTGTAGTATTTGAAGTATTTTGTCCATAGGCCATTTCAGTTTTCTGAAGATGTTTATACCTTTCTTGCCCCCCCTTACATGCCCTTCCTTCCTTGCCTTCTTTTCATTATTCTTAATGTCTCGCTTATGTTTCAAAATGTTCATTTGTCTTGATATCTCAGTAGCGTAGTAACTTTTTTGTTTTGACTTGAGTTAATATGTCCAGATTATCCTAACATTTTTTGATTGTCACAGCTCTTGCAGCAATTGCATTCAGAGAACATGCTTGGCTATAGGTTCCCGATCGGATTAGAGGAGCAAATTAAGAAATGGGATGTTGATACTATAAGGGCCTTCCATGAACGTTGGTACTTCCCTGCAAATGCAACTCTCTATATTGTGGGAGATATAGGAAGTGTTGGCAGAACCATCGAGCAGATTGAAGTAAGTCCTTTGTCCTCTCTAAATAACCAATTTTGGCTTTCTAAATACAATTATAAGGATTCATGGTGGGGGTTGGTGCATATGAAAGTTGTCTAGGGCTTCTGAGACACTCCTTATATTTATAAGTTTGGCAATAATGACTGAGATTGTGAGTCCTTCACTTAATTAGAATATCATATATGTACAGTTAATGTTGGTAGCGAATAATTACTTCTGTCCTGTTTCATTCTTGTATGGGTGAATTTTCTGGTTTTCGTATGGACTCTATTTTGCCTTCGACTGAGGGCATGTATGTGTTGAGATTTGCAAGCAGCAAGACGATGATGCACTTTGGAGGATGAAAACCTTCTTGTTGGGTTCGATGGTTGTTATTACTGTTTTGATAGCTGATACGTGCTGGTGTCTTATCTTTACTAACTCATCTGTACTTGTACCCGCAGGCTGTTTTTGAAAAAATTCCTGCTGGCCTTGTTCCTCTCTCCTCAGAACAGCCACCTGTCACTGCTGCCCCTGCTGCTCATCTTCAAGTGCCAAGGTTGCAAAGCTTTCTTGCTGGATCTGGTCTTCTAGAGCCATCTGCAACTTCACCTCTGGCGCAACCAATAAGAAAGGAAAGGCATGCATTGAGGCCTCCAGTTAAGCATGAATGGTCTTCACCACGGCCAGGAGAAGTAAAGAAGCCTCATATCTTTCAACATGAGTTACTGCAGAGTTTCTCGATGAGCTTGTTTTGCAAGGTTAGTATAGCAGGTCTTCTACAGAGTTTTCGTGGAGGTCTTGTGAGCTTTTGTGCAGTTGGGTTGTGGTGCAAGTCCTCCATATTTCTCTGTGTGTCTGATATGTGTTGATATGTTGATATTTGCTATTCTTTTCAACTGTAGAAACCTGTCCAAAGAGTGGGGAAATATTCTGACTTGCGAGATGTTCTTATGAGGAGAATTGTCCTTTCAGCATTACAATTTCGGATCAACACTCGCTACAAGGTGAGTTGCTATATATAATATCTTTGTGAAGAATGATTTTTGTTTCATCAGTGTCGGTTGTTGTCGACTGCAGTCAAGCAGCCTGCTTTCCTTATGTAAGCCGGGGGTGCAACAGTGGAAAATACAAACTATGTATGGTCTCTGAGAATGTTTTGTTTCCTGTGGAAATTGGCATTCAAAAAGAGATTGTCAATGTTTTAACTTGTTACTGATGAATTTGATAATAATGTCATTTTAGATGGGTCCAGGATTATATTCTTACGTGTCCTGGTTGGCTTAGTATTGCGAAAATTGCTGTGGGCTCCTTGGTTTGTATTTGTCTCTGATTAGGGGTTGATGTGATTGACAGAGTGCGAACCCCCTATTTACTGGGATTGAACTAGATCACAGTGACTCTGGTAGAGAGGGTTGTTCTGTCACCACTCTAACAGTAACAGCTGAGCCTAAAAATTGGAGATCAGCAGTGAAAGTGGCTGTCCATGAGGTTTGTGGTTGATCTTTTGTTCAAATAATCTACAGGAAGGAGATTTTGTCCTGCAGGCAATCTTTTTAAGTCTTTAAAATCATCTTTTTTCTTTGTGTATATCATCAAGATTTCTTTTCCATTAATGAAGCTACCTTGTCTTGGATGTAGGTTCGGCGGCTGAAAGAGTTTGGAGTCACACAGGGTGAGCTGACAAGATATTTGAATGCTTTGTTGAAGGACAGTGAACATCTGGCAGCCATGGTCGACAATGTCCCATCAATTGATAATCTGGACTTTATTATGGAGAGTGATGCTCTTGGGCACTCAGTAATGGATCAACGTCAGGGGCATGAGAGCTTGTTGGCTGTTGCAGAAACTGTCACTTTAGAAGATGTAGGTCTGCTTTCCTCTATGATGTTATGATGAGAGGAGAAAATAAAACGGAAAAAAGGAATAAACGGTATTGGTGTGCCTCATGGTATTGACCCTAACCAATCTACGGAAATAAATAAGCAGGCAGGTGATAGTTTATATCTAGGGGATGGCATTTCAAGAGGTTGATGAAGAAATAATATACGCAGGTGTATCTAGTCATGGTATTTCTGAACCTCAGCTTGCCTCTCATATTCATTGTAGTAAAGCTTCCCACATGCAGTGTCTGCATTGTAGAAACATTAGTTTGCAAAACGAAAATAGATTTGTGGAGTTTGGAGATAAAGGGAGTTATGAAAAATTGGCAGAGTCCCCTAAGACCCAGGTTCTCCATTTAGGGGATGTCATGTGGATACCTCTTAAAACACAATTGAACACCTCTTTAACAGCAGGCCTACAAAGACATCAAGAGGCTCTAGAGGTGTTTTGCAAAGAGAGAGACTAACAATCAACCTTGGCAAGACGTAGGTTCATATCTTTAACACCTCATGGGTAGCACTTCATCGACACAGCCTCTCAAGAAATCCATGATGCCCGAGTAGAGGGATGCATATAGTAAGGTCTCAACCTCCTCCCGTAGGTCCTTGGCAAAATGCGAGGTCTTAGGAGAAAAGCAACAGACTGTGATGAAGAGGTCCTCTAAGGGGGCCGTCAGATCCGAACCCATAGGAACCTGGCGTGTGAATCTCATCTCTCGATGGAGATCATCCCGGTAAGAGACTATCGATATAGAACTGACCACTACTCCCGATCCTCAGACTCCTCACGACTCCCAAGTCTTATCTCGGTAAGTTGCCTCCCATGTGTATCCACTGACTATCGCCAAAGGGCACTCTGAACTTTGGTGCGTCTCTATGTAAAAAACTTTGGTGTGTTTTATGAGGGTGAGCCTTCTTCTTGGACACTCTCGGTCCGTGGGCAGGTGATAGAGACCTGCTCTCTTCAGGATGTACTATTTACTCCCTTCAGAGCTTCTCATGCTTCAGTGGACACTTTCAGGGAGATTCTGGCTAGCATTTCCTCTTGGCACATTTGGAGAGTCAGATGTACAGAGGCCCTGGATGGCACCCAGATACACCCTTCACAGGTGTTCACGGGTATTTGGACTGACACGGTTCATACTTTGATAGCCATTTGGACTAGCATGCAGGGCCCTTCACGGACAGCCTCTTCTAGGAGGACTGTATTCCTACGAGTTTGGAGGGATTCTCCCTTTTTCTCGGAGAGTTCTATAGGATTGAGATGGCACTATCAGCCACAATCCTTTCTTTTTTGCTTTTGAGCATTTCATGCATTGCATGGTGTATCCCGTATGGAGCTTGCTCTAACGGTTTTCTTTAATACTTAATAGAAGTCTCTTTTTGCAAAAAAAAAAAAGGAAGCTTGTCTCTACTTGTGTTAAGATTCCAAGAAATTTCCTCGAATTGACCATAAAGTACCATTGCAGTTCCAGGCATTGCAGGTCAATGTCTCGCTGCTCTAAATCTAAAAGATCTTGCCCAGGGGAGCCACTAGATACTCGTCGGGGACCTATCAAGAGCTGCCGTCTTGGACTATTGTGGACTTCTCCTCCTTGCGAGCGACATCCCACTGCTGTATGAGGCTACTCCTCTCCTCCACCTGTAGGGGTGTAAGGTCCTCATCTAAGTAGATCTCTGGGTGGGCACGCAAGGCTGACCGTCTACGCAATACTGGAAGGCGGACCTAGGTGTCCCTGAACCGAATGATCAGAGGTTGCTCTCATCGTATGCGCCAAGCCCCCTCGATCTCGTGCTCCTGGACTCTCAAGGTGGAAATCATGAAGCTGATCGTTCATGCATGGCAATAGCTGTGCGAGGAATGCCACGTACTCTGACATTGAGAACCTTACTCGCCTTCTGTTGTTGCTTCAAAATGGTGGTTGAAACAGTGGCCTTCGCACGCTCCCGTTTCGCAACCTCCACCCACGTGAAGGTCTTTGCAATGGGCTGATTGCATAGTGGTTATCTGTGCTTCAACTCCTTCAACTGTTGGCCCACTGCGTCGGGCTATCACCGTGGCTATCACTTCCTTACGAAGCTGTGATATCTTCTGGCTCAGGCTATGGATGGGACGGTCCTACTTTGCCTCTTGTGTGCAGAGGCAATGCATCTCGAGGTACATGGTCCCAGGAGTCCGATGGGATTATATGACCATGGAGCAGGTATGGGTATGGTGTGAATGGGAGCTGGATCGGGGGCCGAGAATGATGAGGGGACATCTGGAGCGGGCATGGTGAGACCAGCTGAGGGGAAAGGTGGCTGGCTGAGGGGTAAGGGTGACATAAAAGAGGCATACTGTGGCGGGGCATAGCAAGTCAGGCTAAGAGGAGCTGCTCTTGAACAATGATGATGATGATGCTGCAAAAACTGACTAAGAGGATGGTGTAGAGGATGCTGTGGTGATGATGAAGGTGAAGGTGATGCAGCGGATGAAGATGATGATGTAGAGACATGTGTAGAGGCTAAGGTGGAGTTTGAAGCTGTTTGGGCAGAGGCCATGTTGGTTGCCTTCTATGTGGCAGTGCTATCCACCTGGATGCCACTGCTGCGGTTGCTGCGCTTGTTAATATCCTCGATCGTGACTTGTTTCTATTGCTTCTCCTCCTAAGGTTTCTCTTTCTCCTTATCTCCTTTATCCCCTTCCACCATTTCCCCTTCTATCTGCTTGACAGAAAAATATTCCCGTGCTGAAATCTATGGAGGGGGAAAGGGCTGACAGCCCTTCTTGCCTTCCATTGTCTGGGTAAGAATCGCTTGATCACCTGGTGGACTGAAGAGGGCTCCTTGGGGCCTGAAATAACCATGCTTCTCCCGGCTACAGAACCAAACGGGAGGCGCAATCTCTAGAGCTGGTTTCTTGGAGTTGTCTCAGGTGGCTGGAGAGCTGGTTCGCGGCAGATTCTTTGCCTCCAATGCTTGGTACAAGTCAGCTGTGAGAACTAGGGCTGATGGAGCAAGTTGCAGCAGTCCTGAATCAGAGAATGCTAGTCGTGACCCCCTTTGGAGCAGCCAGCAGGTCTGGCAAGCGGTTGTGATTAGCTGGGAGCCTATGTGAATGGCTGGGAGCAAGAAGAGGTAAAATGTGCAGCAAGAAAGGGGCACATCCAAATCCTTGTGCCCTTCAACTTGTTTGTTTGTCGAAGAATCTTAATTCTCCCCGCTCTCTCCTTGAAAAACACTTGTACTTGCATTCCTGTTCGGGAGAGACAGCTAATATCATTATGATCCCACTCTACTTGTGGTATTTCCTTCTTGAGACATGCAATCCTCTCATCTGCTGTGTAATCCTCTTCTTCATTGAAAAGGCCAAGGCAATCCTTGGGCAGCCCTCCAATGCGTAGTATCTTATTATCATGTGCTATAGCTTGCTGCTCTTTTACTTCTGTGTATAGATCTTTTACTTCTATAGCAACAATGGCCATCTTTTCCTAAGCTGAACTCACCTGAGTGTTGATCATTTCCTTGACTTTTGAGACAAGAGTTGGTGCTGGTGGAAATGTGCTGAACTTCTCCATAGCTTCTACAATAATTTCTTGCTTGCCTTTGCTCTCCATCTCGTTCACCTTTCTGCTAAGAGCTTCAACTAGCATTATCACATCTAGCTTCGTGTTCTTTAATCTCTGCTTGAATATTAGACTTGCTTTGTTGGCCACTTCGACAATCACTTCCTTCTTAGCAGGACTAGTTGCGGGGTAGGGGGGGAATCCTTCCAAGATTTTATAGCCTCATCAATTACTACCTGCTTACTGGGCCCTTTCAGAATGTGAAGTCGGGCCTTTACTTTTGCCAGCTCCAATCATAGCTCTCTCATTGCTTGCTGCAGATTAAAAATATGATTTTGTTGCCCGCGGATGGGTTGTTTTGAGCCTTCTTGTTGGTAATTCTGTGCATATGGAGAGGGTGTCATGGCTGCAACTGTCGAGAACTGAGTCCTGATGGATGTTGAAACGGGGTTTGGTGATCACTCGATCCTCTAATACTCTCTAGAAGTGGTCGTGGTAGAATTGGATCTTGGTGCAAAACTCCTAGTCCCCCCTCAGTCTTTGACTTATAGAGTTGGGATACATTTAACTGTATGATATGGTTGATCTCATCACGTGGGACCATGGGATCAGGGGCATCCAAGCTATGCCAGAAAATAGGGGAGATAGTCCATCTAAATATCATTACATTGGCAAACTATCTAGATATGTGTGTTACTAGGGCGTGCTAACCCCTATTTCGGCCACTCATCTAGATGACTCTAGTGCCAACTTGGGCAGTTGCCAACTATGTAAGGTAGGTCCATCTGAATACCCTTACACTATTAGGATGTGCCAATCCTCTTTCTTCTAGTCATCTAGAGGACTCTAGTGCCAACCGCGATAGTTGTCAACAAGGTAAGGCCCAAACCTTGTGAAGATATGTCACCGTTTGGAAGATGGCATGAATTTGGTTTACTGTCATGGCGAGCTCCTCTTGTAGGATCTGATGGGGGTTTGAGGGCTTACTGCGAATCATCTTGGAAACCATTGTAGCCCCTCAAATCACCACCCATTGGTCGTCGATAGGTGTCGTGCAGAAGGGTCCTGCGTACTTGGCTGTCAGCCCTCACAAGTGTATCAAATAGCCACCCATTCGACGAGTGGTCCTAGAAGTGTGCCTGAAAGCATTGTCGCTCTAGCGAGCTTGCATCCTATCCTCTTGTAAGTCGTGCGTTGGTGCATTGGTCATCGTGAAGACTTGTCTTGCAAAGACTTCCCCTAGATAGGTGTATGACTCCACGATCTGTTAGAATTATAGATATAATTCAGCAGTGACCAATGTAATATAATAAGCTAGTTAGGGGCACTTTTCCCTCTCTAAGAGGTTTTTCCCCCTAACTGCAGTTAGTTCACTAACTATGGTTAGTGACTACTAAGGTTTTGTCACTAGGACAAAACCTTATCTTTCTCACTTTGTGTTGTACTCTTTACACTCTATTCTATTGCAACTATGTCTTCAGCTTCCAAGCTTCCTGCACTCTCAATCTCTCTTGCTCTCACTCACTTCCTTCTCCTTCATTTGGTATCAGAGCAAGGTTCAAGAGCTCCGTGCTCCGTGCTCTATTCTGCTCCAACCTCCCCGTCCAGCTTCAGCCCGTACAATTGTACGGTATTTTGCCGTACAGCTGCGCCGTACATACCTGCTCACCGTACATCGTCGCCGTACCGTTCCGTACAAGCTCCGTACGTGTCGCCGTCTGCCACCGTACAGCGTTCTGCTCCCGTACCTGCGCGCCGTACAATATCCGTACCTGCTTTTCGTACAGCTCCCGTATCTGCTCGCCGTACCTGCGCAGGAAGCCGTACAAGGTTACTGTACAGCTCCGTACTTCAGAGCCGTACATCGTCGCCAGACTGTGCGGTTAACCGTACAGTCCCGTACAGCTCCTGCTTCCCGTACTGTACGGTCTGTTCCACACTTACCGTACAGTTCGTACAGTCTGTACGTGCAGATCTACACCGGTTGCTGTCAGCCTCGGGTGTTCTTTGACAGGCTCATCTTGCAGAAAACTACAGTTTGGTGCAGTTGTTTTGGAGTACATTTGGGGCATTTTGCATATTGCAGACATTGCAATCATTGTGCAAGTTTGGAACTACATCTGGAGCAAAATTGCAGATCTAGTCTGAAATTTGGGGCTTTTGTTTAAAAATTGCAGATTTGGGGCTTTTAGTAATTTTGCCCCTTTCTGGCTGCAATTTCTAGCCACAAATTGGGGCTTTTGTGTTGGGAGAGCATTTTTTGGAGTATTCAGTACATACTGCCTTTCTTGGAGTGTTTGGAACACTTTTGGCAGATTTTGGAGAGTTTTTGATGCTTGGACAGATTTCTGGCAGCTCAAGTACAGAAATCTAAGTTGCATATACAGCCCGTGCTTGGCTGCGTTTTTGGGAGTTGTGCATTTTATTCCCAGTAAGGGAATTCAGCTTTGTATCTGCTTTAATCTCTTTCTCAGACATGGCCCATCAAAATCAGAATGAGTTCCAGTTCGGTGGTCTTTCACAGGAAGACAAGTTGGATGGTACCAACTACTCCCTCTGGAGTTTCATGGTACGTAATATTCTGATTTCTCGCAATTTATGGGATTATGTGAATGGGGATGAAATCCGACCAGCAGATATTGCACCTGCTACCCCTCCTCAGCAAGGAGGTGGAAGAGGTCGTGCACAGGGTGCAGCTGCAGGACAAGTTGTTGGTGCAGCTACAGTCAATACTCCAGAGCAAAAGAGATGGGATTCACGGGATGCCTTAGCTTTGTCACGCATCTCTCTTTCAGTGAAAAGATCAATCATTCCGCATATCCGGTCGTGTAAGACCTCCAGGGCAGCGTGGGATATTTTGGAAAGCATGTATGCAGCACGGAATGATGCCAGGGTATCTTTCTTAAAAAGAGAGTTGAGCAACACACATATGGAGGAGGGTGACTCCATGTCAGTCCACCTCACAAAGCTACAGGATCTCAGAGAGCAGTTGTTAAACATAGATGAAATTATTCCTGATTCAGAGATGATTACAACCACTCTGAATTCTCTTCCTGAGTCTTATCTCAGCTTTCACACTTCGCTGAATTTATCATTGAGGGGGGGTGCAAATCCTCTCACTTTTCATGAGTTGATAGGACTTCTGCTTCAGGAAGAGCAGACCAGGAAAAATTTGGCTTCACGTGCAGGTGAACAAGCCATGCTCTCAAAATTTAAATAAAAAACAAAGGGACAGGCAAAGACAGCAGCAAATCAGCCTTCCAGTGGGTCAGGACAGCCTTCACAAAAGGCTAAAAGTGATGCAAGTAAGCCCAAAAAGAAGGGTTTTTGTCACTACTGCAAAAAGCCAGGTCATCACATAGCAGAATGCAGGAAAAGGATTGCAAAAGAAAAGAAAAACAGCTCAGGAATGGGTGTTTCAGATTCAGCCCCTTGTGCATCTGATAGTGGGGATGCTACAGCCAACTTTGTTGGTCAAGACTATGCCTTTTTATCTTGCATTTCAGATTCTAGGTTGGCTGTTCCAGATGCTCGGGATAGTACAGCCTCTTGCAGTGATGATACATATGCTTTTTTGACTTGCAGCTTTGACTCTTCTACAGATGCATCTGCTTTCAGTGTTAATGAAACACTGAACACATGGTATTTTGATAGCGGTGCATCTAAACACATCACTTCTAGGAAGTGTCTTTTTACTTCCTTGCATCCACCTCCTGTTGGTAAGAAAGTCACTTGTGCCAACAACTCCTCATATTCAGTACGTGACACAGGAGAAGTTGAGCTCACTGCAATTGATGGCTCAATTTTCAGACTTTCTGATGTCTTATATGTGCCTGGCATAACCAAAAATCTCCTTTCAGTGTCCACTCTTAACAGAGGGGGATTTCAGGTCATCTTTGAGGATGACAAATGTGCTGTCCGAGACAGGGAAGCTAACTATGCCTTAATGTTATCTGGTACTCTGCTGCGTGGGCTTTTTCAGGTTGATATTTTTGAGAAAAGAGCAGCCCATGCTTTGGCAGTTTCTACCCCTACAGCTGCCATGCAAAATGCAGAATTATGGCATGCCAGATATGGCCACATGCATTACAATAGCTTAATGACACTTCAGAAATTTTCAATGGTTGATGCCTTACCACCTCTTGAGATACCTCCTCCACATGCCTGTGAAGGGTGCATTTTAGGTAAAATGCATAGATTTCCCTTCAAGAAGGATGGTTCAGTTAAAGCTGTTCGCAAATTGCAGCTTATACACAGTGATGTCTGTGGTCCCATGAGGACTCCGTCATTGGGTGGTCATCTCTACTTTGTCACATTTATTGATGACTACTCCAATTTTACTTGGGTTTATGGGCTGAAAAAGAAATCTGAAGTGTTCACAGTGTTTAAACACTTTTCAGCCATGGTTGAAAATGAAACCGGACTCAAGATACAGACATTACGCACGGATAGAGGTGGGGAATACCTATCTGCAGAATTTGATGCTTTTCTCAAGCAAAAGGGTATTGTGCATCAGCTCACAGTCAGGCTGACCCCTCAGCAAAATGGCAAAGCTGAGAGGAAAAATAGAACCCTTATGGAGATGGACAGATGTATGCTGAAAAGCAAACACATGCCTCATAAATTCTGGTTAGAGGGTTTGATGTGTGCCAATTACATTTTGAACAGGGCTCCCACTAAGGCTTTAAAAACAAAAACTCCTTTTGAGGTCTGGAATGACAGGAAGCCTTCAGTGGATCACTTCCGAGTCTTTGGATGCCTTGCTTATGCTCATGTGCCAGTTGAATTTAGGCACAAGTTGTCAGATAAAGCCATCAAATGCATATTTGTTGGATACAGTGCAGAAAGCAAGGGGTACCGTCTCTACAATCCTGCTACACGCAAGATCATAGTAAGTAGAGATGTGATATTTTCTGAAAATTCAGCTCACACTCAGGCTGAATTTCAAATGCCTTCGTCTTCAGAGGATGTCTTTGAGGGGTTGCTACCCATTGCCTTGGGTTCCCCTGCTGATTTTTCTGATGCAAATCAGAATTTACAGCAACCTCTAGATGCTTCAGTTCCGCCACAGGATGTCTTGCCCCCTCCACAGGCAATGGAACAGGTGGTGCAGCAAGAAATTGCAGACATACATGCAGCAAAAGCAGTCCCAAACTTAGATGCATGCCTACAGTGATTCAGATTGGGCTGGTGATTATGACACTAGGCAGTCCACTAGTGGCAATTGTTTCTTTTTGGGTAAGTCTTGCATTTCATGGCTAAGCAAGAAACAATCTACAGTGGCTACCTCATCATGTGAAGCTGAGTACAGGGCAGCTTTCACAGCAACAGTTGAATGTGTCTGGCTGAGACGTTTATTTGCTGATCTTCATTTGTCTTTGGAGGGTCCTTCTCCAATTCTCATTGATAGTCAGAGTGCCATTGTAGTGGCAAAGAATCCAGTGTTTCATGCTCGCACGAAGCACATTGAGGTTCACTATCACTACGTCAGAGAGAAGTTGCATGCAGGAGAGATCAGTATGATCTTTGTGTCCACACATGACAACGTTGCAGATATTTTCACCAAAGCGCTACCACGTGAGAAGTTTGAGGCATTTCGCAGTGCCCTGAACTTATATCCGTTTGGTGATTGATCAGCCTTGTACATGACATTGGCACTGCAGGGGGTGTTAGAATTATAGATATAATTCAGCAGTGACCAATGTAATATAATAAGTTAGTTAGGGGCACTTTTCCCTCTCTAAGAGGTTTTTCCCCCTAACTGCAGTTAGTTCACTAACTATGGTTAGTGACTACTAAGGTTTTGTCACTAGGACAAAACCTTATCTTTCTCACTTTGTGTTGTACTCTTTACACTCTATTCTATTGCAACTACGTCTTCAGCTTCCAAGCTTCTTGCACTCTCAATCTCTCTTGCTCTCACTCACTTCCTTCTCCTTCACGATCTTCATTGGCTCCCTCGGTAAGTGAAGCTATGTCGATGAAGCATTGCTCGTGAGTTGGTGAAAATCATTACCTTGGTTTTGCCAAGATTGATAGTCAAATCTCTCTCCTTGCAAGACTCCTCTAAAGCATTTTTTTATTTTTGTAGGCCTATTGTTTAGGAGGATATAAGGACTATGTCGTTTGCATATAGCAGTATTCGTTTTATGAAATGAGATAGCACTGATCCCTCCCCTTTGAAGTAGTCAATGAAGGTCGTGATCTTATTGCTATAGAGCACAAAGTGGGTCTGTGAGAGGGGCGTTTTTGCTTCACTCCAATTGTGCTTGCAACCCAATCCGGCTAGGGTGTGTACTCTCTCTGATTGACTCATATAGGCTCAGCATACCCTTGGGATCTGCATCTTGTGGAGTCTCCTAATCATGCGAGCATGTGGAACTGTGTCAAAGGGCTTTCGAAAGTCTACGTAGCAAGCATATAATTTATGGGACCTCAATCTCGCCTCCTCGATGATGGCTCCTAAAGTATTAATGAGGTCAAGGGTAGAGTGCTGCCTCCGAAACCGAGGCTATCCCAAAGCTGGTTTTCCCTATGCCTCGCCCACCTCTTACAGTGTGTTAGGTGGTGTGAGATCCGCTATGCATCGGAGGTCATAAGGTGCCCGAAAGTTGCTCATGTATGAGGTGGGATCTCATCTCTTGGCATTCATCATCATGCCATTGGTTTTGGGACACCTTCCCAATTGGGAGGCGTGATGCAGATCGGATCTAGCGATTGATTTGGCTGCAACATCTTGAATCACCAAAACAAGAGTGTTTGAGGCATGGGTGAGGTCAGTGTCATCTCCAAGGGAGGTCGTTTACTGGATACCTTATACATGAGACAATTGGCTCATGTATACTGGATCAAGGACATGATCAAAAAGTATGTGGATACAACTAGGGGCCGGAGGGTTCTGTCCTGGGAATGGCAGGGTAATCGAGATGCTGAATATCAAGTAGGAGTGGTTTGCGCCAAGTTTTTTTTTGGGGGGGGGGAGGGGAGTGCGTTCATGCACGTCCCCTCTCCATGTGGGAAATAAGAGAGCCCTCTCAATAGCGGCCATCTTTGGAGACTGTTATAGATGATCAAGTCATGCACTGCTCACATCTCCAACAAGTGTTGTCCATAACCTGTCAAATGTGGTGCATTTTTTGAGTGTCTCACTATCCCAAGCTCTGTGGGGTCCATTAAAACAGTCTTCTTGTGCTGCAATGATAGCATCATCTCTGCCTAACACTAGGTAGAATGAAGTCATCCATCTTCTCCACCAATAGATTCTCCTTGTCTAGAAGGAGAATAGTAGTATCTTTTACTCTTTCCTCTTGTTTTTGGAAGTTGCGCTTCAGCTCGACTTCAAACTGAACAAGCCAACTCCCCACTAAGTTTTGGATGATGAGGTAATCTCTATTTAGACGGAAGATATGCATAAGAAGCTTAAGTCAGAGATTGAAGAGAAGCTCAAAGGAGAAGTGAAGAGTCCACTAGACGCAGAGGTGTCTACGGGATTAAGGAAGCAAAGGAGTAAGCTGAAAGGCAGCTCAACTCAAAGAAGCTTAGGATTGGAGGACTACCAGACAACTGGAATTTAGAAGGAAGGGAATTTAGAAGCTCAGGATTGGAGGGCTACTAGACAACTGGAATTTAGAAGGAAGGAACTTGGGAGAAAGTCAGCAAATCTTTATTGGGAAAATTTAGAGTTTTAGATAAATCAGGAAGGAGGGCATGGATTCCTTACTTTCAGGTCAAGAGCTGAAAGGGCACATATTCTTAGACAATCCAACAAGCTAAAAGGATTACAAGTGTAGATAGGAGAGGAACTCAAAAAAGTGCAGCTAAAGAACAAAACCTCAGATCTTGCGAAAGTAAAGGCGGCCAGAAAAGAAGGCAAATGGGATGTCTATCGAGATGGCATGGTATTGATCAAAGAATTCAAAGCTAAAACAACAGACCCTCTCTTATAATTGATGTATGATCTCCATTTTCTGTCTTTTGTTAGTCTCTTTTGTATTGTAATAGACGCTGAATGTTTGTAGTGATATTCGAAGATTGATCGTAATATCTCAAAACACATTATCAATGAAACAAATCATTTTTCGCGCGCGCGCGAGAGAGAGAGAGAGAGAGAGAGAGAGAGAGAGAGAGAATAACTTTACTTGATTTTGGAGGTGTGCAGGTAAATGCTATTGGTACTTCGCTTCTTGAATACATTGCTGATTTTAGTAAAACATCTGCTCCTTTGCCAGCCGCTATTGTTGTTTGTGTTCCGAAGACTATTCATCAGGATGAAGCTGGGGATGTGGAATTCCATATAACATCTGAGGATATTGTAAATGCTTTTAAAGAGGGTTTAAATGAGCCATTGGTCCCCGAGCCAGAGGTTTGTTTCCCTTGTCCAATTGAAAAGAAGATGCGTTTTTACAAATTTGAGATCGTCGTCTATTCCCCTTGCCCCCCAAAATCCCCTGCCCCTCAGAGTAACTGGTTTTTAGAGACCATTTTTTGCCTGTATATTTCTTGCTCCGATACTAAGTTAACTGTACACTCTCAAGAAGAAATTGGCTGTCTATCCTAGTTGCATGTGTTTTTGAAAAGTAGACAGGAGTACGAAGTGGTTGTACAAACTAGTAGACTCTGGGCTGGTCATAATGGTGCAATTTTATTTGGTTCAATAGTGAATCAAGCATTTGGGATGTATTTTGGCTGTCTTTTTTTAAATCGCTATTGGATGCAAGGAGAGATTTTGTGGTAACTTGGTGGATTTACCTGGTGGCATGATGTGCAGCTGGAGGTTCCTAAGGAATTAATTTCTAAGCCAAAACTTGCGGAGTTGAAATTGCTGCGCAATTCCCGATTTGTTCCTCTGAGTAATACGGATCCAAGATTGAAAGTATTTGATGAGGAAACTGGTATCAGCCAGCGGAAGCTATCAAATGGCATTCGTGTAAATTTTAAGGTAAAGCTAAAAAATATATGTACAGTGTTGAAAAAGTTGATAGAACTGAATACTAGATCTCATAGAAAAAGTAAAAATATGGAAAATTGATAGGCTAGGAAACATACAAAAGTGTAAGTGTTTATTAGGGTAATAAAATATATGTAGCTTGGCCACCGTCAGAGTTTTTTTTAAAAAAAGCAGAAGACCCAGATATCTAGGATCTGAATCATAATAAGCTTGAACTATGGTAATATATATGAATTGATACTTTCAGATTAGCCTCTAAAAGAAGATGACAAAGTACCTGCACTTTTTATAAAACAGTGATTATAAATCTGCCTTTAGCAGGTTGGATGGACCTGTGGAACCGTATGTGTGGTTGTAATCACTGTCCTGCATGACCTCTATTCTCTTCATGTCAGCAATTTCTTGAGGCCTGAATTATGAATATTGAAATCGCTGCTCCTGGCAAAAGGGCATTTAAAAGAATACAGTTCTTGGAAGGACCCTATGAGCGGTTGTAATCACCATCTTGTAAACCCTATGTGTGGTTGTAATCACCATCCTGCATGATTTCAATTCTCTTCATGTTGTACTATCCCCCAGTGATTTCTTGAGGCCTAAGTTATGGATATTGAATGTGCTGCTCCTCGTGAAAGGCCATCCAAATGGATACACTCTTTGGAAACATATTCATGATTAAGAAACAATGTCAATTTGCTCAATACTCATTCTAGCTAATGACAGACTCCTTTCATTTGTAAATACAAAGCATAATAATTGAAACGTCCATTGTTTGATATGAAAAGAGCCATCCCTTGTTGAGCCTTAAGCGCATGTGGGTTGTGTGTGTGAACACATGCACATATGTGTGTACGTGCACGCGTCTCATGGTACCTGTGGATGTATTTTTTAGCCTATTGTCAAGCTTTGCCTTTCTCCATAACCTTTCCATGACATTTCATACAACCTATACACCACGGTGGATGAGGTGGCAAGACCATTGACGAATTGAAAGATTTCCAGATATCTGTTTGAGAACACATATTAAGCTGCAAGAACGACAGTGACAGCACTAGCAATTTATCTTGCAATCAAGCATGTCTTCAGCATCACACATATTCCTCAATTAACAGAGACCTTTATGGCCATGACTGAGGTGCTCAAAATAGCCAGTGAGGTGCAACCTTCAGCAAAGCTTATCATAAAGCGGATTGGAGATTCCTTGCAAAATCATGCTTCAACCTTCAACAACCTCTATTACAAGGTGGATTGGGTTTTCCTTGCAAAATCACAGTTCTACTATCATATGGCCACAGCGAATAATTAAGAAGTCCTGCATTCAACATGTATGAAAACAGAATTCCTAAAGAACTTTCTGGTATTTAGTTTGAAGAGGCCAGCCAAAATACCATGGGAATCTTGGCATCAAGGCAAAAGGAAAGGAGTTAGCAATGCGTACTTAGGTTGCAAAGAAAATCTATCAGATACTTAGCTATGACATAGATGTAGGAGACAGCCACCTGCACATACACGAGTATCAAACATGTGTGAAAATCAAAGGTCCAATTGTAGCAGGGGGGGACAGAAGTGCTTAGGGAACACATCCCACTGTTAGTCATTTCATGGTATTTGGATGTCTTGTTCTGTGCATGCCCTCACATGGACTGAGAAATATCAAGTCAATGAAGCACAAGTCATAGGATACAATGAAGATTCTAAAGCATATGAACTATGGGATCGATGTATGTATGTATATATTTATGCATGTACAATGTACATATACACATACATTTGTGCACACACGTGCACCCTCTCTTCCATTCCACTCAACCCACACCCCTTTCTCTTGCCTTGCTTGTAGTGTATGTGCGTGGAGTGTGGAAGCAAGCACAAGAGTCGAAGCTAGGAGCTGAAGGCTGTCAAGTCAACTAGAATAGTGAAAAGAAAGTACACAGTACATGAAGATAGACTTAGTCCTAGGTGTCACATAGGATTAAATGTCCTATGTGGCATAAAAGGCACCAAAACACTAAAGTGCCTATAACTATGCCTACAAGGCACATACCAAGGTCCATAGGGCATCACCACGATCAAGAGAAGATGGCCTACAAACCCCCCTCGATGGTATGGGCTGAAGTATTGTGGAAACGTCTCAAAATACCTGGTATTCTCTGCTCACGGTGGCACATGTTCATCTAAAGGGATATAGCCACCTATGAATGTACAAGGTATGTCAAATCATGTAACAAAGGGAACCGAGTGTAAAGCTTGTTGAAAGACTTCGAACTTGGGACGAGGAAGTGCCTCTGTAGGAAGGTAGGGCAACTCTCTGTCTCCTGCTGACAACCGCTCTCAAACATAATGATAGTGAACTTCAATGTGCTTGGTACGTGCATGAAACACTGGATTACACGCAATGGCCAAAGCACTCTGGCTGTCAGTGTAGACCATAGTGGAGGATGTCTGGCGAATACCCAGATTTGTACGTAACTGTCGAAGCGAGACAAACTCTACTGTAGCGGTGAAGATTGCCCTGTACTGAGCCTCATAGCTGGATGTGGCAACTGTTGGTTGCTTCTTGTTGAGCCAAGAGAAACATGAATTGCCAAGCAAAAAACAGTTGCCCGTATGTGACACTCTGGTGTCGGAACAACTTGCCCGGTCACTATCCGTGTAAGCATGCATGGTAAGTGAACCCTGAGCACCATAGAAGAGGGCTAAATCCTGAGTGCGTCTGAGATATCTGAAGACTCTCTTCACTGCCTACCAATGCTGTGAACTGGGCATGTGCATGAACCTGCTGAGCTGGGATATTGCATACTGTAAGTTAGGTCTAGTGTGGCATAAGTAAATGAGACATCCAACAACTTGTTGGTAAAGAGTGATATCACATGGTGGGCTCCCATCATGAGATAAAAATTGGAAGCCAGGGTCCATTGGAGTAGAGATTGGCTTGCAATCCTCAAACTGAAAACGATCAAGGAGCTGTCCAATATACTTGGACTGTGACATCATGATACCCCCCTCAATAGGAGCAAACTGAATGCCCAAATAATAGTGCAGCTGTCCCATGTCTGACATTTCAAAAGCTTGCTGCAAATCAGCCTTGAAAGCTGCAATATGCCAAGTATAAGGGCCCGTGATCAGCATGTCATCCACATATAAAATCAGCCCTAAAAAATCAGAATCACTCCTATGGACATAAAGAGTGAGCTTTGTGGGGCTATTCTTAAAACCAAGGGACAGTAAGTGTGCATGAATTTTAGCATACCATGCTCTCGGTGCCTGCTTCAAACCATAAAGGGCTTTTCTCAGCCGACTTACCTTGTATTCAGACCCAAAAACCTCAAAGCTAGGAGGTTGTGTCACATAATCTTCTTCTTGCAGATCCCCATGAAGAAAGGCAATCTTGATGTGAAGCTGGTGCAGTTGCCAATGGTGATGGACTGCAATGGCAATAACACATTTAATAGTAGTAATCCTGGAAGTGGGAGCAAAGGTCTCCCTAAATTTGGGTGCCTTCACTTCGTCAGCTTGAGGATTTTCTTTTGTTTGAGTGTGATATCCTGCCATTGGGCTATACGGCGAAGTTCATGGGGAAAAGGTTTTTTCTGGTTAGGCTCGTCGCAGAACAGCTTAGGGACGAGATCGTTGGTCATTCACTTATATTTGCGGGTGCTGCGGTGTTGGTTTTTCGATGGTCACCGTCTTTTAGTATTGACGAGTTCCTTTACAGAGAGTGCCCCATCTGGAGTGAACTCCCAAATCTCCCGGCGATATTGGGGGACTCTGTCGAACGGATTGCTTCATTGCTGGGCAGGGTGCTCTTGGTTCTCCCCCCTTCCAAATCCCTATCTAGCCTCAGGAGGGCCTGGATCCTTTGGGATCGAGGCCAAGAGACACTTGATTTCATTGATATTGAGTTGCAAAGCGGGAAGACCATCGCCCAGCAAGTTCGGTTTGGAGCCTTTCCAAACTCATGTTACATCTGTAGGGATTCGTCGCACTATGCGAGAAACTGCCCACGGAAGGTTGCGAACACTAGTTTGGCTACAGGGGAGAATTCAGAAGGAGGGCAAGTGACCAAGGAGCTTGGAGCTAAAGTGGTTGAGTATGTGGATGAACGCCCGAGTACCCAGAAGCAAGAAGTGCCTAGGTCTACAGAAGGCATCCCAGAAACTCAGCAAAATCCTTCAGCTATGCAGGAAGGAGACGGCTGGAAGACAGTGGCTCGTAAACAAAGGGCTCAGCGCGTGCAGGTGGAGTGCACTTCTGGTGGAGGTATGCAAAATTCAAATGAGTCAATGGACCGGCCTGCTATGCAAAGCGGTGAAGTTCACGGTCTGCCGAATAAGGGGGTTCAGGATTCCCTGGTCGTGCAAAAGCAGCATGTTGAAGTGCAGTCAATTGACAAGGTGGAAGAAATTTTGCCAGCTGCTTATCACAAAAAGAGGCTGTTGGAGGAGAAGCAGAATGACAGGTTTGTGCTGGGAGCTACTGGTCAGAATGCTGACAAGGTACTCCCTAAAGCTATGTCAAAGAGGGTCAAGTAGGTTGCAAGGGTGGCTGGGCAGGGTAAGGAAAATAGATTTCATTTCCTTCGTGATGCATATCGAGCTATCGCAAGCTGATCCTCCTCTGATGAATGGTAGACGAGGTGATTTAAAGTCGGTCAAGATGCTCTCTTGGAACATAAGGGGCTGTTGCAATCAGACTAAACAGAGTGGATGCCTGTCAGTGATTGGGAAGGTGAACCCGGAGGTTGTATGGTTACAAGAACTAAAATGTGGGGAGCAGGATCAGTTCTGGTTCATGGTGAACAAGCTTGGATACACTGCCTTTTGCAATTGTCCAGCCCGTGGTAAAGGAGGCTCAGCTGTGTTGATTAAGGATAATTTGGAGGGAAAAAATAAAGAGGGCTGGTACGTTGGTGTTAAGGTTGGGATGAATGGGTTCCATTTTAATGTCCTCTGTGTCTATGCTCCTAACTCACCCGGGGATCATTTGAAATGTTGGGTAGAGCTGAGTACAGTTGTGGTTGTTGATGATTGGTTGATGGTGGGAGATTGGAATTTTACGGAGGGAGACTTAGATAGGTCCCTGCCCTCCAGATCTTCCGACAGTGGAGCTGGAGATGTGGGAGGAATTATGCTTGAAGCATGGGTCAATAGATTGTGCGGAGATATGTCTGGGTGAGTTGGAAGGACACTCTTGGAGCAATAGAAGGAAAGGAGGGGAGTACAGATCGGGAACGCTAGATAGGGTGTATGCTTCTGGAGAGGGTTAGTGGATGCAAGCCCCTATGAGGGGGGGATAGATAACTTCCACTTGTTTATCAGATCACTTACCTCTGTTCTGGAGCTTCTGCATCCCCTCTAGGGCAGGCAGGTCCTATGACGTGCTTTTCAAACTAAAGAATAAATATCTGGCCTCTACTGCTTTCTGTAACCATATCAGAACTGTTTGGAGGTCTGCCAGTGCTCAAGTGGAAGAGCCTTGTGCCAGGTGGGACTATGCCATTAGATCGGTGGTCAAGGAAGCTATGGCTTGGGAGAGGAGAGATAGATCTAATTGCTGGAAATTCAAAGATCTCATTGGGGTGAGGAACGCTCTGATGGGTGTCTTGAGGGAAAATCCAGAAGATCAGTTTTCATCGACCCTGCTTGCTGAATTAGAACATGACATCCAGTGTAGGGAGTTGAAAGAGGCCTCTAAGGCAAGGACCTGTAGTAGACAGCTATGGTTAAAGCTAGGGGACTGCCCTCCTAAACTATTTTTCCAGGCGACTAAAAGGAAAAGGCAGTGGGAGACAATTGATAGCATTATGGGACCTGAGGGTAAGGTTGAAACTGAATTCTGGCACATTGCAAATATATTTCTCTCTCGTCTTAGCAATTTAGTAGGAGCAAGGGAGCCTCGTGATTCCAACTGGGAGACAGACATGGCTGAATGCTTGGAGGGTTTAAACCCCCGGGTCTCTGAGGTTCAGAGAAGGAAGTTGGAAGTTCCTTTTTCATTGGATGAGCTGGAAATGGTGCTGTCTAAGATGAAAGGGGATAAAAGTCCTGGTTCAGATGGACTTACTACAGAATTTTATGCCTGTTTTTGGGATGTATTGGGGAGTGACCTTGTGGAGATGGCTAATGCCTCGGCTTGCAGGGGTCTTTGTCATAGGATGTCAATACAGGATTGGTGAAACTATTTCCAAAGAGACAAGATCAGTTACATGTGGGCGACTGGCACCCTATCTCATGCTAAATACCTCTTATAAAATTATTGCTAAAGCCCTATCACTGAGAGTCAGGGAGGTATGCATGCTAGTGGTGGACAGAGAACAAGTGGGTTTTGCTAAGGGTCGTGATATTTTCTATAATATTCTGAATGTTAGTGCTGCTCTGGGTTATGCCCATTCAACTGGTCAAAAGTGTCTTCTGTTAGGGCTGGACCTAGACAGAGCGTATGACCGTGTGCGTTGGGAATTCATTATTGGTGTTATGGAAAGGCCTGGGTTTGGGAAAGAATTCCTAAGAATGGTAAGTATGCTCTTTGGTAATGCTTCGGCTGCTCTTTGCATCAACGGTGGGGTAGTTGGGTCATTCAATCTCACACGTTCAATTCGACAAGGCTGTCCTGTAGCTCCCCTTTTATTTGCCCTTGCTTCTGTACCGCTACTGAATGGTATCAATATGGCTAAGGAGGCTGGCAGGTTGAAAGGTTTAGTCCTACCTTCAGGTAGACAATTCTGCATCCAAATGTTTGCTGATGATTTGGTGGCTCTCTGCCAAGAGGAGCAGGCGTCCTTTCATGTTTTGGAGGATATTATTGCTGTTTTCTGTAAAGCTTCTGGTTCAGTTTTCAGTTGGCTGAAGTCGCATGCTATGAGGCCTTCACAAGATGATATCCCGGAGTGGAAGAATGCCTTACCAGTTCAAATAATTCTGCATGGTAAAGTGGTAAGATATGTAGGTGCCCTGCTAGGCGTTGGAGTGACAATGAAACAACGCTTTGAATGGTTCAAGGATAGGATCAAAGCGGAAATAAGAAGCTGGGATCGTCTCCTGCTGGGCTGGAATGCAAGGGCTTTAGTGATTAAGCATTCTCTTTCAGCAACCACCACCTACCTAGCATCGGTATGGCACTTTCGTAATAGCCAGTGGCTAAAAATAGAGAAGGTACTCCGCTCCTTTCTCTAGGCAGAGGATAATGGGCAGCGCAGGATGCAATATATTCCCTAGAATCCGCTTAAAGCTGCTAAATTTCAAGGAGGCCTAGGGTTTCCGGATGTGGTGTTGAAGACTGTCTCTCTTATAGGTAAGTGGCTCCCCCGTATGTTTAAAGACGTGTATCCTTGGATCGAGCTGACCAAGTGGCTCCTTGAGAATGGTTACAACCCAAAAGTGGGGGTTTGGAAAGGTCTTACCTGGTATGATCGCCTCTTTTCTGATTTTCTAGTGAAAATAATATGTTCTGACTTGATTGGGGTTTAGTATCAGCGTGGAAGATGATTATAGGGAAATGCAGTTGCAAAAGTTCCGGAGGGGGGGATGCAAGTCTCTATGAGTTCATTTGGAGTAAGGCGGTGATGCTCAATAACCAGCCGGTAGCATGTCTGAATTTGCCTCTTGCTAGAAGTATTTTAAGAAAGGTTTGCACTGTTGGTTTCAGATTTGGAGTCCCAGGAAGGGAGATTGGTACCCATTGGTTGATGTAAGCTGCAACTTCCATTTGACATTTCAAGAGATTGCATTCATGCATCAAATCCTCAAAACAATCCCTGAGAGTTGGCCTTCCAATTGTATTCCAGTTTTGGATAGGCGTGGCCTGCAGTGGTATGTGGGAAAGGTTCAGTTAAGGAAAGTTACGGCAAGGACCCTGTATAAGAGGTTGATGAATGGTCAGTTGGTGGCAGATGATTTAAATACCAAATGGGGTCTGCGCAGAACAGCCGGGTGGTGGTGAACCAGATTCAAAGAGATTTGGTGTGGTAGTCGTTGTGGTAAATATAGCTTTATCTTATCGAAGCTGATCCACCTGTGGTTGCTGGTCAGAGAAAAATTAGCGAAAAGGATTCCTGTAAATCCTGGATGCCTGCTGTGTGGAAGTGCCTTCGAGTCTGCTCAACATCTGATGTGGAGATGCCTGGTGTCTAGGAATATTTGGGGTAAGATAGAGGCTGCTGTCAGAAAATCGGGGTTGATGACCAAGTTCAAGATTGGTAGCAACTGGAAATTAGTTCTGCTTGGTGACTCTCATGGGTTGCCCTTAACCCTAAAGGCCTGTTGGCCATATATTAGGGGTGTGGTTTGCTGCTCAATCTGGCTGGTAAGGAATCAGTTAGCCTTCCGAAATATTGGGAAGTCAGTGTTCATTGAGGGTCTCATCTTGCTGGTATTAAGACATCCTTAGTGGACATCTCTAAGGTCCTTGAGTCCATGCAGTCTTTAGAAGGCTAATGTTTGGCAGAACTGAAACGCGTGCTCACATAGTTAACTTTGGTGTGATCTGCCGTCCTAGCATAGGCCCAGGGCTCTGCCCCTGTGTGTTGGCCATTTTTTGTAAGGGAGTTTTATTGGGGTACTCCCCCTCCCCCTGTCTAGCAATATAAGTCGGCATTTATTTTTATTTATAAAAAAAAAGGAATTGATAAGGAGGAGTGCTGAAAATTCCTTGAAAAGAAGTGAATACCAAACTTGAAGGCAATTGGAAGGCACCGCCTAAATTTTAAGAGGGTTAAATTTCCATCCTCTCACAATTGATCATTTCAAGGACACATTCCACATTGTATGACTTTCCGTCCAACCATGAATCAAAGCCACGATATGCAACAATGCTGCTACGATAGGAAGCATCGTCCAGCACGGCGAAGTAGCACCGTAGGAATGCCACAAAGACAATAATGAGACAAAGTGTCAAGGTCGCATGGGGGGGAGAGAAGGAGAAGAGGTAGAGTAATCACCTCTTCTACTAAAATATTACTGTGGGAGGGTTGGCACAAAGATTCTCTTTGCCATCTCATCCCCACTCATACATTAAAATATTTCTAGAGGTAGGGTTGGCACAAGATTCTTTGGCAGCTTAATCTCTCTCTCATATTTTATGTTTCTCAACCATTGAGTTTGTGCAAAGTCAACTGAATGTTACCATGGGTTCAGAGTCCTTATGTGGCAAGGTGGCCCATGGGGACTCCTTTACACATGATCCACCTTTTCCATATATTATTCTAGATAGACCACACTTGCCTAAACAATACCAATAAACACAATATTACATAGCAGCCTCCTACCATTGGATAGTTCACATTACCCTAGACATGGAATAATACAATACCACTAGAACACATGGTATTTTAATCCCTATGACAGTGTCGAATGGTCTCACAGTTTGCTAGGTCCTGAATGGCAATGCTCTTGGGTGCTATGTGACAACTCTTGAACCTTATTAGTGCTGTGTGATTTTTCAAATGGACTGAATCATGATCAAATCTACTTCGTGGATGCATAACCAGGGCTATTTTGGAAAAGCTACTAATTGTGTGCATAGTTGAGGCTGAAATGCTCTTTGTTCCAATTAGTGATTTGTTAACAGCATACTTCAAATAGGTCTACACCCACTGCTGGGCGCTCACGACGTCAGTGGCGATGTCATAGTAGCTAGTCCTTGCTATGCGTGATGAAGTTTATGGTTTCAATCTTATGAGTGACTATCATGAGATTGAAATTGCACTATCTTGTGTTTTTAGAGGATAAGTTTGGGAATGTTCATGGCTTCATCTAGGTATATGCTCCTGCCGTCTTAGGGGACATGCAAATTTCACCTCGTGAATTTTTCGACCAAGTTGTGGCCTGCTAGTATTGTGATAATTCTTTCTATCTTAAATGGTACTGTGACATGAAGTTGGGGGTAATAAACTTCACGCACCTCTTCACTTCCTGTTGCTTTCGAACTGACTGACAAAGATATTTATCATTGAGAATGGGACATTATAAAGAAGCTTTTATGCCAAGATACCACACCATACTTTCCTCCCTCAGATGAGAATGAAGATGGTAACATCCCAAGTGATGTTGTAATCAAGCATAGGGAGAAGGAAAGGATCAGCAGAGGCCATAATCTAAGCGAGCCAGTCTGTGCCAAAGAGAAGAGCGATACGTTGTTGAAAGAAGATCTTGCGGCTCAACATGACATGAACTGATATATATCGAGGAGTTTGAAGGGGCTGATTGGGTCGGATGGGTAGATTTCGAGGACACTTCTCCACATGCCTTCCACACGCTTGGCATGTGGCCTCTCTTATATTATTGGAACACATGGACATGAGCCCACCTCTTTATATGACTCACTCTTCCTATTTTCTAAAAACTACATAATATCCCATACACAAATAACTCTCACCCCATACCAAGGTATTTATAATTCATACCTATGGTATTTACAATGAGCCATTCCACTCATCCTCTCAATCCCATACAATATCATACAAAATAGAAATAAGTGAGAGCCGCTAGGATATCACTTGATACTCAAACTCTTATCAAACATAGAAGAAAACAATACCAATGCCAAATAAAAATATCAATTTTTGGCGTCACAGTGCGTTGCGCTATCAACTAGATTTAGATGCTCGTTTGGGAGAGACTAAAATGAAATCATTTAGACTTCACTAGTAGTTGTATTTTGAATGAAGAGATTTTGGACTACTTCTTGATTAGCCTTCTCCTTTAGTGCTAGCCTTTGTAATGGCTGAGTTTGCCCTTCACCTCCAGAGTGCCGATAGAAACTCAGTACAAAGACTTTGTATAAAGGATGCTCAAGTATGTGTGGGTGTGTGGATTTGTATGTGTGAGAGTATATTTTTATACTATGGTCTACACCCACTATTGGGTACTGATGATGTTAGTGGTGGGAATGGCATAGTAGCTAGTTCTTGCTATGTGTGATGAAGCTCAATCTTATGAGTGACTATCATGAGATTGAAACTGCACTATGTTGTGTTTTAGAGGATGAGTTTGGAAATGTTCTTGGATTCATCTAGGTATATACTTCTAATAGGTAATCTATGTCAAGATGTATTTTTGTCAACTGCTCCCAGTCCCCTCTCTTTGCTGTGTTACATTTGTATCCATGTGGTGGTTCTGTAATCCTATTTTTCATCCTCTTCTTATGTAGATTATCTTATCTTAACGTGCAGATAACGAAGAATGAAGCAAAAGGTGGAGTGATGAGGTTAGTTGTACCTGGTGGAAGAGCACGAGAAACTGCTCATGCAAGTGGTGCAGTGGCTGTTGGTGTACGCACTCTCAGTGAGGGTGGAACTGTTGGTGGGTTTAACCGTGAACAGGTAGGACCTTCTTTTTGACACAAGAATGTGTGTGTAACACCGATTTTTGGAGATGAGGAATTCGTTTTACTATTCATTATATTTTGAATATTGTGTGTTCGTGATTCTTTTGATGTCCATTGTAGGTGGAGTTGTTCTGTGTCAGTCACCTGATCAATTGTGTTCTCGAAGCTGACGAGGAGTTTATATGCATGGATTTTCACTTTACTTTAAGAGATGGTGGCATGCGTGCTACTTTTGAGCTCCTCCACATGGTCCTGGAGGTAGTTATCACATGCTGTGTTGGTGCCGGACGTTATACTTGGTTTTACAGAAAGCTATCATTTGATTAAGCTGTCTTGCAGACATGCCGATACCGGGCTGTTTCTGAAAATTCCGATCTGTAGCTCCTGTAGAGTATGTCATGTATCTATGTTTTAAATTGTGCAGCACAATGTATGGGTGGAGGATGCATTGGACAGAGCAAAGCAATTATATCTGACGTATTATCGGGCAATGCCCAAGAGTCTGGAGCGTGCAACTGCTCACCGGCTTATGCGGGTCATGTTAGATGGAGAAGAGCGCTTTATTGAGCCATCACCACAATCTCTTCAGAAGTTGACTCTGCCAATTGTTAGGAATGCTGTGATGGAGCAGTTTGCTACTGGTAACATGGAGGTATCCAATCTGGCTTTATTAAGGACGAGCATGCATTAGTATTTCAAAATAAAACTGTTGTACATATCTTAAACTTAAAGTGAACTCTTTCATGTACTGCAGGTGAGTGTTGTTGGGGATTTCACTGAACATGAGCTGGAGACTTGCCTATTAGATTATCTAGGTACAGTGACCGTTTCACAGGCTGGTGCAAAGGCAGAGTCAAAAGAGCGACCTATCACAATAAATCCGTCTCCAAGACATGGTTTGAGGCACCAAAAGGTGAGTCATTTGCCTATTGATTAAATACGTCATAACATGACCTCTCTTTTTGTACTCATGTTGAGGGCTGTGTTGTTCGTGTTTGCATCAAGTTATGCTTGGATCAACTCAAATGTTAATTGTAATTTCTCTGCACACCGAGTAATGCAAATAAATGGAAGGGGTTTTGTCGCCCCTCTTGTGCAACAAAATAACATTCCAGCATTGTCCATTGCGCATCCTGTATACAGAGGATGACTTGTGTAAACTTGTTGTTCCTCAAGAAAGGAGGCTCTGCTTATTAAGTCCACCTGCAAATAAACAAGGTATATTGGAAAAGGGGAAACAAAAGAACAAGAAACAGCTCACAGAAAATCCTAATTCATTGCTTGAAGAAAGAAAAGTGCTTCCTAACAGGGTGTTGTGCTCTGAAGTGTTTGTCAATCTAAACAATAAAAGGAGTGCAACTCATTCTTAACCAACCAAGCTACTACAAGTCCCAAGTAAACAGTGTATGTCTTGTGGAGTATATGGAGACTGAGCGTATATTTGAGTATCCAATGCCTTTGTGGTTCTCCAAGTGAGTCAAGCAATGCACATAATGAATTTTTCTACGACATGGCCTTATCTAGCTTACATAATCCATCATGGGTTGTGATCCCTATCCCCACCGTAAATTGAAAGACTATAACTTGAGCTTTTTATCAATGTTTTGAATTAGTGTAACCTGTCTGCAACAAGTGCATCTAACCTTGCCAAGATATGGAATTGGTCTTTCTGCACTTCTTGAAGAAACCCTAAAAAACAGCTTGCTTACGTGTCATGACATTTGGAAGCCAGACTTTCATATTGTAGAGGTTTGGTCGAAGAACTGAATTTCATCATGACATGTTGGCAAGACTCGCGCGATTATTTGTATCGGTTGGAAGGGTTAGGTGATTAGCTATAAGTTTATACCCTTGTTCATGTTTGAGAGCTTGGAAAAGGAATAGAACTCAAGTGGAGTTAAGGGCATGGATAGGATGGAAAACACATTAGAGTTCCAAATAAGATCTGAAAGATGATTCTAAGGATTTATAACAGGCTTACGGATTGGCAATTGCAACCCTCTGCTACATGCACTCATCCTGTTCCTCTTCCTACCTTAACCTCCATCAAAGCCTATAGGCTTCTTCAGCCTACTCCATGGATTCAGCAATATGCTAATTCTCTATGGCATATAAGGAAGCCCCTCTCATGGTGGCGGAAGAATCTCAGGATGTTATGGAAGTGTAAAATGCCATTGAAACAAAGACTTTTTCTTTGGAGATGTATGACAGGTACATTGTCAGCGGGGGTCACACTTGCTAAACGTCGCATTGCACCATCCACATATTTAAGATGTCAGGCTCCTTCAGAGACTGTTATTCATTTGCTTTGGCACTGCCCGTGTACTAAGATCCTCCTCAGGAGAATTTTAGATTATCTTCGGATCCGTTTCCCGAGTCACAGATTTGGGAAACATTTCTGGCTCTTTGGCAGATTTATGAAGTCTTTGTCTCAATACTCACTATTTCTCTCTTGGGTGCGATATTGGGCTCTTTGGACAATCTGGAGTGAGCATAATTTGGCATACTTGGGTCGGCAGATTCACAAGTCATATGAATCTTTCCGAGCCTCATTGCGGCAATCCTTATATGATGCCTGCCATGAGGGTGATATGGATGCTTCTTGCATAGAGCTTTTCTTTTTATGCTTCTGAACTTTGGGATACTCTCCATTTCAGCACAGGAGGAACAGGTTGAAAAGGATGTAATAAATCAGCAATTTTCTTCCATATAGACCCATGATGCATTTCCAATGCATAGGAAGCAGTGGCGTGAGGAAAAGATAAGACATATCCGTGATCATCTACCACATCATGTATGTATCTAATTCCCAATTTCATGAGATTGTAGGCCCGAACAGGTTCCTCTAAGGCGAGCGGAATTGCAAAAATGGCACTCCAATGAATACTTTCTTTCCTCATTGAGTTTGTCCCCAAGCAATTATCAGGAGCCCATTTGACCTTAGAAAGTACTTGTTTCCAGTCAAGTATCAGAGCAGTAGAGAAAGGACAGCCAGGTATCTTTCCTACAAATCTGCCAATGACAACCTCCCAATGATCAGTAGTCCAATGACCATAAGCACAAGTCCTCATGTTGACACACATGGATGCTAGCATACAAGTCCATGGTTGTTGTTGGCGGAAAAAAGTATACAGCATAGTCGCCTTCCTTGCAAGCACATGATATCTTATATTGAGGACATTAAGTCCACCATGCATCCTAGGAGAGCACACCATTTCCATCTTCATCAGTCTCAATGCTTTGACAGCAGTTTTTGTCCTCCATAACATCTCCATAGCTTGAGACATAAAGACTGAAATATCCTTGGAGGACCAATGTATCAAAGGCAAATAGAACTGGACATAGGACATTAGAATGGACTGTACTATTCTGAGCCTGACATGAAGAGGCCAAGTAGAAATCTTCCAGTATTCCAGTTTATGTTGAAGTCTTTGGAAGATCCATTTTAGCTGCTGCTTCTTGGTGATATGCCATCCTATGGAATATCCCAAATGCCTGACTACATCTTTGGAATGCACCACCTAACCTGGCCAAAGAATAGAATGCCAATCACATTGTTTCAGGGAAAGTAGTTTTGATTTGTCAAAATTGACATCCAATCTTGCTGCCAAACCATACAATGAAAGAGTGGTCATAAGCATGTGAACTTCCCGGGGAGAATTCTGTGGCATAAAGAAGGAATCATCAGCATATGCTTGTGCCAAAAAAGATGCAGCCCCAGGGATTTTAAGACCAGTCATCTGTCCTGTGTTTGTAAGATGATCAAGATGCATCAAAAGGGGATGAGTCATAATGACATAGAAGAGAGCACTAAGAGGGCAGCCGTGTCTAACTGATCGACCCAATGTCCATGACCGAGACAGATGACCCCCAAGAATGCATTGAGAAGTAGAGTCAGAATAAAGCCAGTAACTGCATTTGCTATCTTGGGACCAAAGCCTAACTTTGTCATGATTTGAGAGATAAAATCCCATTGAACAGTATCAAATGCCTTAGCAATATCCACCTGCAATATAAGGACATCTTGATGCGAGTGGAAATATTATCATGGATTGTCTTCGCGGCACAAATCCATACTGATGAGGATGAAGTCCCGCATTCAGTATCTTGTGAAGCCTATGCACAATCATTTTGGTAATGAGTTTGTAAACTACAGGCATCAAAGTAATAGGCCTCCAATCTGACATATGGTCACACATATGTTTTTTGGGCCAAGTTTGACTATGCCATGCTTCCAAGAGTGCGGTAATTGATTTTCTTGCCAGGCAACATTGAACATTTGCAAGAGGACATCTTTCAAATCATCCCAAAAAGAAATATAAAATTCCATCGTCCATCCCAGCCAAGGGACTTGTATTTGCTGAGGTGGAACAATGCATTATCAAGTTCTGTGTCAGTAAAAGGTCTCTCCAAGGTAAGAGCATCATCCATTTCCACTATTTCAGAAACGTATTGGAGAAATTCAGTCCTCGCATCTGTCATTTGATTTGATGGGGAACCAGGAGCAGAGAACAATTTCTGGAAATAATTTTGGCATTCATCTTGTAGATCAGAGACAGAGTGCGTCCAAGAGCCATCTAGCTTCCTTCATATACGTACATATAGATATACATTCACTTTTTTTTTTTTAAAGTAAAAACTTTGAAGGCTTAAGATTACAAGATAGCTATCCCAGAAAAATTGGTAAGCCAAATAATTACATCAAGAGAAAATCTCCGTGTAGGACAAATTTACACCATGATCTATGTAGTGAGTTTGAAGACAATCGAAGAGCGATTGTTGGAAAGAATGACAGAAAAAAGAAAAGTAGAAAGAAGGGGATCACCAAAGAATCTGTGATTTCTATCTTTCCAGGAGTCCAGAGTGCCCAATAACGAACCTAGGTAAAGAACAACTCAAAATCGATCCGTCGAGACAAAAAAGGCTTGCGAGAAGAAAGCTTGGCGAAGGATGCCAAGAAGCTTCGTCTCTCAAGGCAGTGCTAAAAAATATGAGATACAGATTCTCTTGTGATGAAACGCTTATGTTCCTCTCGTATCTAAAATTTCATCTTCTCATTCAAAAGCTTAGCTTATAACTATGATTTGTTAGTGTTCTCCTATTGACTCTATTGTTTAAGGAAGTTTAGCTCCTCACTCTTAATCCACACATCTAGCAATTCGGGTCCTATCCATTCCTAGAAATCTTTGAAGAATTCACAACCATTGACATTCATGCTCTGGATCTTACTATTTCCCATAGCATTGGCTGCTTGTTCTAGTTCATCTAATGTCAATGGGGCATTGAACTTGGCCTTCACAAGACTACAACCAAGAGGACGCGGGTGGCTAAGTCATATGTGGGTCTATTTGTGCTAAGGAGTTGTGGTTTTGGGCGTTTCAAGATAGGGAAATGAAACTTTTTCTAATTGATTCAATGCCGGCACTAGCAGCCCAACCATGCATGTTGAGTCCTTTTGAGGTTTGGAATGCAATGAGATGGATTCTTCATATTTCAATAGGCTAGACTTTATGTTTTGGTTCCTTTGTAGGAACAAGAGGTGTTGCAGGAACAAGAGGTGTTGCATACGTCAAAGAATTGTAGCAAACAAGGGCTATGCCAATAAACAGCTACAAGTTTCTTCCAAAAATGAGAGGTAGAGTCCACTCCTTGAAGGTGCTAGATCTGCAAGCAGTTGGACTAAGAGACTTTGAGCTATTGTCCCATATGAGGAGCCACCCTAGCAACATCATGGTGTGAGGCCGGTATTTGATGCCCACTTGTCCAAACGATCGATTGGAGCAGACATTGGGATCTTGAAGTGCTTTAGATTATTGAGAGACTTGTTGATCGGACATCTTGAGAGTTGATATATCTAGCCTGTCCTTTAGTTTATTAGTTTATTAGTTTATTAGTTTTGTGCTAGGCACTTGCATTACAATTTCTTGATTCTTTTTTTTTTTTTGGGGGGGGGGGGCGGTAATCATAGGATTGTTTGGCTTTTTGGACACATTAATAAAGCTTTTTCAGCTAGGGATTTTGGTTCGCCGACCTCAAGACCTCGTCATGGGTTGAGCTAGCAAGAAAAGGCAGCAAAGCATACATTAAGATAACCACTCTCAAAGTGCTTCACTTGTTTTATTGTGCTTCATTGGCCCAACTTATGGATTGGCATGCTCATTGGATGGCGTATTAAGAATCCCGGCTGATGGAAAAGTATGGGACCAAATAGACAACAAGTGGCTAGAGTTTAAATATGAGCCTTGCCATTTAGGTCTTGGATTGGCTATGTATAGTGTTAATCCCTATCGACACCAATTTACAGCTAGGTCTATATGGCCACTAATAGTTTTAAATTTTAATATCCCATCATCTATCAGGTTTTTTATTTCATCTCTAAGCTGAAGAACTAATCATGCAAACCTAGTCTTCAACATATCTAGTGACTATAAACTTGGACCAACATCCCAGCCATCAGACCTATATCTACATTTCACTTTAATCAGCACCTAGTCCAGCTCTATAGTGCAAGGTTTATGCACCCTCTTTGCAATATCCTTGAATTCAAATTCAAAGCTTCTCTCATCACACATGCCCTACTTATTGATGCGTGTTTGGTTTTTCTTGCATCGTTACATCTAGTAAGAATTTTCCTATAGGTTGGGTACAATGAGAATTTGAAACCCTTGTGACACAAGTTTGCCTAAGGAAAGGCTAGGTAGGTCATTGCTACATGCATTTTGATAGTTTACGCCGTAAGGTGTATCATCAAGTATATGCTTAGCTTGATATGGTAGCACATCTACAGTGTGTCCCCAATAACAAGTAGGTCCAATCTTGATTTCCTAACGACTACCATTGAAGATCTGGTTAGACCATTAGAAAAAGGAGTCTGGGTTTCTTTTGGGTAGGTGACTTAGATATTTTCACAGTTGAAAAGGGTTCCATACTAGCTACATTGAGCTGTTGAGGTGGTGCATGCAACTTGCAAGAACGAGATATATGTGTAATGGGGTGGCCAGAGTTTCTTGAGTGGGGAAACTTTCTATGTGAACTTTTCTATTCGGGTAAAAATGCCTCTATGTCAAGGGAAGAGTCTCCAAGCACCTATTGTTTTGCTCTCTTAGCTCTTGTCCTCTAGAAGACTCATCTTAAGTTTGTGAGGAAACCTGCTTCAAAAGAGCACGATATTGAATGAAGGACAAGCTAGTCGGTTGGCATTAATGCAAGCCTCAAGGGGAACCCTTGGACAAGCGTTAGAGCTAATGCGCCGGTGAGGTAGGCATCCACGAAATGAAGAGTTTTAGTAGGTGATGGCTCCCACACTACCCGAACATAGGTAGGCTACTCCCTCTCATTTAGTGGGTAATGAAACAACCCTCGAAAGGTCTGGTCAACCCTAGACCTTGGTGGGGTATCCACGTCAACTCCTCCAGGCTAGGGCACTCAAGGGAAGCTCAAGGATGCAAGGAATGAAGGAAAAAACGAGCTACCGTAATGAATTGCTGCAACATTGAGTTAAAGTACAAGAGAGACCCAATATAACAAAACCCTAGGGCAAAATAGGACTAAGTGTCTTAAGTGGTACATGTACTAACTGTACCAACTGACCTAACTGGTTGCAACTAGGCTTGCAAGGCACATACCATCCGAGCATGGCCAAGCCTGCAAGGAACCCATCTCGGACAGGGCATCCGCGCTAGACTCAACCCATAAAGGTTGGTGCTAGCAGCTCACCTCCCACCCATAGGTTCATCTTGAGCTAGAGGCTTAAACCACCTGCAGAGGACCAACCAGCCTCAGAGTCCAATTTTGCATCCCATACCACAAGCAGTGTCACAAGAAATGTTTCTAGATTTTGTCATAAATTATGTATACTTTATAAATATTTACCTCTCTCTCTCTCTCTCTCTCTCTCTCTCTCTCTCTCTCTCTTTCTCTCTCTCTCAAAATTGCCTACAGGTGACAGTTAGCAGCCTATTGTCTCCTCAGTCCTCCTTACAGCCTACAGGGCCTACCACATTGGCAAAGAGAGTTTAAAATTTAAAGTTTAAACGGCCTATGCATAAATGTAGGCCATCTTCTCCCGGTTCTAGTGATGCCCTATGGGCCCTGGTATGTGCCTTGTAGGCATAGTTATAGGCACTTTAGTGTTTTAGTGCCTTTTATGCCACATAGGACATTTAGTCCTATGTGACACCTAGGACACTTAGTCCTAGGGTCTACCTTCAAGTACCTTGTAGTTTCATTTCTCTAATCTAGTTGACGTGACGGTTTTATCACTCTTGACTCTTCTGCTTGCTCCCATGCTCACTGCACCTACAGTGGACTGGACATGTTCCCTTGCCTCCGGATCTGCATTGCTCACAGCCTTCAACAGCTCCAGTTGCGTGCCATCCGTACAGTCCGTACGACTGTACAAACTTCCGTACAGATCACGTACAGATCCCGCGTCCCTCGTATCTTCTTATGTATCTGCGCCGTACAATAGCACCTACTCCATACAACTGTACGTGCAATGTACAACGATATCTGCATCGTACAACGGTACCTGTGCTATAACTCATCCGTACAAGGTACCTGCATCGTACATATTCCGTATAGGTGTACTTGCACCATACTTGCTCCGTACAAGTTCATCTGCTCCCTACTTGATTCGCACGATCTTCCGTACGAGTATACCTGCAGATCAGCCGTCAACAACTTGTACCCGCTTTTCGTACACATGTACTTGTAGAACAGTTGACCATACAGCTTGTACTTGCTCCGGGTGTTCTGTACAATTTCGCATGTGCGAATCTATCTACAGACATTTGCAATTTGGGGCTTTTGTAGGACATTGGCAAATTTGGGGCTTTTAGCTCTTTTCTTTTCCTTTGGTTGCTATTTCTTGCAAGACATTGGAGCTTTGGGATTTGGTCTGCAATTTGTTGTTTAGATTGCAGTACATCGGTTCAGATTGCAGGACATTGAGTCACATTTGCTGGACATTGGGTCAGATTGCAATACATTGGGTCACATTTGCAAAAATCTCAGCAAAATTTGGGGCTTTTTGGTATTTGCCCTCTTTTGTGCCTCTTTGCTCTCATTAAATTTGGGGCTTTTGCCAAATTTGCTGTTTTTTGTAGTGAACAGTGCCTGACACAGTCACATTTGGTCAAATTTGCATTTGCCCTTTGATTTGGGCTGGAAATTTGCAGAACATTTTTGGACAGCTAGCTCTTTGCAGTGATAGCCTTGAGGCTTTTGTGTTTTCAGGTCTTTTCTTTTCAGGGTATCCCATTTGCAATGGCTGGCAACAATCATGATCTATTTGGCATTCTTCGTGAAGTTTTTAAGTTGGATGGCACCAACTATCCGATGTGGTCTTATCTCATGAAACATATTCTTGTTGCAAGGCATTTTTGGACTATTGTTTCTTGGATTGTTTTGAGGCCAGCCAATGCTACAGTGGCTGCCCCTACTGCTGGTCCCTCTACAAAGGGTACTCCTCCTGATGCTTTATCCTCTAGCACCCTTGCTGCTGCTCCTCCAACTCAGGAACAATCAAGATGGGATGCAAGAGATGCAAATGCACATTCTTGTATTGCTTTATCATGCAAGAGAATCATTATTCCACACATCCGGTCTTGCAGGACAGCTAAGGATGCTTGGGACAAATAGGCTTTTCTCTTTATCAGATTCGCAATGAGGCACGTGTTTTATATTTAAGAAGGCAATTGTAGGAAGTCAGTATGAATGAAGGTGACTCTATGGATGCATACCTGACAAAGGTCAAGGACCTCGTGGAACAACTTGCCAATATTGATGAGGTGGTGCCAAATTCTCAGCTTGTCAGTACGACATTGAATGGACTGTCAGATACATATCAAGGGTTTGCTACAACCCTTCGATTAGTGGTGATGGGTAATCCAGACCACTACTCTTTTGATCAGCTAGTCACTTTGCTTTTGTAGGAAGAGCAAAGTCGTGCTAATAGACAAGCTATTATTCCTGATCATGCATTTGCTTCACAACAGACAAGAAAAGGCAAGGCTTCCAAGCCTATGGGCAAGCCTAAATATGTGCCTAACAGTGTCAATTCCTCCAATGCATCTAAAAATACAGCAGATAAGTCAAAGAAGAAAAGATGCAACTATTGTCGCAAGCCTGGGCATGAAATTTCAGAATGCAGAAAGCGCATTGCTTCGGAGAAAATAGAAAGGAGGATTGACAGTAAATGTCTCACATGCAATTGAATCCCACGAGCCAGCAGATGCCTCACATGCACATGCTCTCCAGGATGATTGGGCATGGGTTGTCCATTGCTCCTTTGATCCCTCCCAAGTTGATGCATTCGTTAGTGCTAATGATGGTCAGTCTTGGTATTTTGATAGTGGTGCACCTCGTGGGGGAACTGTCACATGTGCTAATAATGCCTCCTATGCTGTAAAAGGAATTGGAGATGTGCAGCTCACATCCATTTCAAGCCATCCTATCACTCTGACTTATGTTCTTTTCGTGCGCAGAATTGAAGTCAACTTGATTTCAATTTCAGCAATCGCCACTTCAGGTTTCAGAGTGATTTTTAATGTATACAAATGCCTAGTGTATGATCTTCGTGATGACAATGCCATAGTTCTCACTGGCACTTTGAAAAAGGGGCTTTATCACGTTGATGATCACTCAGCTGCACTCTGTATTGAAGCATTTGCTATTTCAGATTCACAGCTTGCTGAAACTCATCTTTGGCATGAGAGAATGGGTCATCTCAATTATAGAGCTCTTGCCATGTTACATTCACAGGACATGGCAAATGATGTACCTCAAACTCACACAGTTTCCAAACATGTATGTGATGGTTGTCTTTTGGGTAAGATGCATCGGTTAAGAATTGTCCAAAACTCTCACAAAGGAAATTGCAGCTAGTACACAGTGATGTCTATGGCCCAATGAGGAAAAATGCCATTGGGGGGTACAAATATTTCACGACTCTCATTGATGACTTCACAAGATATTGCTGGGTATATGCTTTAAAAGCCAAATCTGAAGTGTTCTCATGCTTTTAGAGGTGGCTGAACATGGTTGAGAATGAATCAGGATGCAAGCTTGTCACCCTCAACACAGATAGGGGGGGAGAGTATATGTCAAAGGAGTTTGATGCATTTTTATCTTCACGGGGCATAGTTCACTCATGCACTACTCCTTACACTCCTCAGCATAATGTTGTTCCTGAAAGGAAGAACAGGTCCACTATGGAGATGGCCAGATGCATGCTTAAGGCCAAGTCCTTGCCCAATAAATTTTGGCTTGATGCAGTGATGTGTGACAACTATGTACTGAATAGATCACCTACAAGGGCATTGAGGACTGTTACACCTTATGAATCATGGAAAGGCAGGAAGCCTTGACTTTCACACATGAGAGTTTTGGGTCTCTTGCATATGTTCGTGTACCATCTCAGCTGAGACATAAGCTTGATGACAAGGCAATCAATTGCATATTTATTGGTTACAGCCAGGAGAGCAGAGGGTATCAGTTTGCTGAACATTCGGCTTCTCCTCTTGTGGACTGCAAAGCTAAGCCAGAAGTTTGATGCCTTTGACTCTGGGTTACCTCTGCTAAGCAGGCATGGGATCAGCTTGCACCTTTGTATCAGGTGCGGAATGAGGCGAGGATTGCCTATCTCACATGCCTTTGCCATTGATTCTACCAGTGCAGTTACTCATTTGTGACATGAGAGATCCATGAGGGTTCGAGCTCTTGGGGGGTTCTACTATTTTGTTACTTTTATTGATGCTTTCACTAGGTACACTTGGATTTTCTCATTGAAATCCAAGTCTGATGTTTCTTCATGCTTCAAGCACTTTATTGCCCTAGCTGAGAATGAGAGTGGGCTGTACGTTTGCTGTTTTTTTGGCTTCCCGTGGCATTAATCATCGATGCACGGTGCCTTAGACTCCTTAACAGAATTCCGTAGCTGAGTGGAAGAATAGATCAACGATGGAAATGCCTAGATGCATGTTGAAAGGCAAACATTTGCCTAATAAGTTATGGTTGGATGTAGTTATGTGTGCAAATTACATCTTGAATAGATGTCCTACAAAGGCATTGCAGACTATCACACCTTATGAGGCTTGGACGGGTCGTAAGCCTCACATTTCTTACCTGAGGACTTTTGGATGCTTAGCTTATGCTCATGTGTCTTCACAGAGACGCCCTAAGTTGGATGATAAAGCTGTTAAATGCATTTTTCTAGGGCATAGTTCAGAGAGCAAACATAACAAAACCCAACATCTCGTTTTTCTCCATTGTGCTTCCATTTTTGAGCTTCCATTGCTTCCAACACCCAACATGCAATAAAACTAACAAGTAACCAGTCAACACTGTTACAACAAAAGTATTACCAGCAGACTGGGAGCTAGAGTTCCCCTCCACCAAGACATAGACACATATTGGCTCGAAAGCTTGGCACCCCTTTTGGAGAGACCCAGAATTCTAGGCTACATAAGGGATACATTTTCTCTTACATCTGGGGCATTCCACATCCCAGTGGGCATTTACGTAACCTGCATAGCCTTTACTGTTCAACTGCTCTCACCACTCCTGGCAGTAGATCTCCATCCCTAATCGAGGAAGCTTGAACACAACTTGGAACCGTCACTAGTAACCACAGTTGGCTAGACAGTTCCCCATAGCTGTCACCAACGCCCGAATAGTCATCCATCTGCTCAAAGCAAAGAAAGAAAGCATACATGAGCTTTCTCCATTGTCCAGAGGTGTGATGACCAATAGTCTCTCACCCTATGGGTCACACATATCCTGTAATGAAGGTCAAAATTGGGTCAAGTTAGTGGGGGTTAGGATAATTAGTATTTGGGGGTGTTTGCTAGATAGAGGGGTCTAAATAATCATCCATCTACTCTCCCTTCCTCCTTCCTGCCTACGGTCACTCAATCACTCAATCTCTCTACGTTGGTATCAGAGCCTCGACTCTGGCACCTTTGCTTCCCTTTCACCTTTCACTTCAAACTCCTATGCTAATGCCAACTCGAAATAGGCGCACAACATGACTCCATAAGCTTTTAGCTATTGGCAGCCATAACGCTCAGTTGCACCTTGCAGCAAACGACCATCCTGTTCGTAACCAACCACGATGGTGGCCTAGCCGACGAGGTTTGCCTTGAATCGCCAACTACAATACCGCCACGCAGACAATGGAGTGTACGACGGACGGACGAAGGACGCGAGTCTTGCAGCGCCAATTACCCACGCAAACGGGATGCGATACCATGTCTGCCGTATCCACCGCACGTAGGCTGCAGCTCATCATCGGCAATCGCCACCTATAGACTGCAGCCCATCATCAAAGTTCGTAGTCACCGCCGCCCTCCGTTGTTGCATGCATTAGATTAGTTTAGTTAGGTTAGTAGCTGCGGGTTAGGTTACAAGGTTTGGCTAGATAGGTCAGTTAGGTTAGCTTAAGTTATTTAAGAGCCTCTCCATCGACATTTTCGTGTTTTCCACACACACTCTCACGTGCTCATTATAGCAGGGTTTTGCATTGGAGCTCCTCTCTCCCGGGCCAGTGACCATGCCACCAAAGCGCACGCCTCGTGATATATTGCATGACACTAATGAGGCTGCTCAATATGAGCAAGTGCCTGCCGCAATGGCTGCATCCACTGGTGGTACAGTGGTTCCTTCCACTCAGTCTCTCTACCCTACATCTCGGGTTGTTTAGACTCAATTCCTTGCAACATTCTCCTCCATGCTGCAGCAGGATACATCTTTACAGTTGGGACAGCAAATGATTAGTCAACAGTCTCAACAGATTAGCTAGGTTGTCGCACATGCATTACCAGACAAAGACAAGCAGCCTATACCCCAGCATGGGGTCCAATCAGACAGCCAGAATGCATTCTCTACACCACGCCGAGGTTTTATGGCAGACGTTGCACACACAACATGCTACGCTCAAGTCGAGGTAACATGACCTCGGAAGGGTCAGTCGGCATTTTCCTTTAAAGGATCAATATTTGTATTATATTTGTTTGGGCTTCATGTAAATGATCAAAAAGGAATAAAGGTCAAGGTCCTTGGTGAGGGTGACATGGCACTAGACTAGGTGGATCTAAGGCTAAGGGACCTAAATGCATGAAATGTGCCTAGGGGCAAATGTTTCAAAGATATCCCAAGAGGGGTAAATAATGCATTAAGGAAGGACCCTACAATTATGACATGTGGCATACTAGATTCATCTAGGGAGTTTTGGGGCTCGTTGGAAAAAAAGCAAGCATGAGCTTTTACGTAAATAGATCTATTTGGAAGCTTGCAACCAACGAGGTTGGCTGGGAGGAGAAACCAAGTGCCCGTGCCCGTGATTTGACAACAAGCAGAAAGAAATCAGATTAGACTGTGAAATTTGGTATCAGAGCGCTCAGGCTGGATGATGGGATTCATACGAGTTGTGTACGAAGGGAGCGCAGGTTGTATTGGGTAGCCTGGATGAACGGCGAGTGACGTATGCTATCGGGTGGTCATGGGAATAGCTGCCGTAGGTGATGACTCAGCTGTCGCAGGAGCGTACGGTTCACATAGGTGGTCACGGGATTAGCTGCCGCAGGTGATGGCGTAACGGACGAGATAGCTAAACCACATGTGTAGGAACGGTTGGTCAGCACAGAGCAGGATCGCGTACAGCTGCAGGCTTATAATTTGACATCATGCAAGGATTACGGGTGGTTACCTTCAGGACTCCATGACATCGCGGGAAGGCCAGTGAGCATGGGCTAGTTTGTAATTAATTATCGTGATTTTGTTCGTCAACCTGCAGCTAGCTTAGGACTAGGGAAATTAATCGGGATATCTGGGTTACGTGGAGGCCCTTCGATGCGATAAACGATCACCTCTTTTTTTTGGTTCATAATCGATCGTTAATGTTGGGCTGAGTCGAAAAATTCGATCGACAGAGGACCACAGCGTTGCCTAGCGCGAGGCCCTGCGCGTGAACAGTCCCTTAGAAGGAGGAAGCGTGTGTTGTTCGTGTGGATATACCAGGGGGCTTTCGACTTTATTCCCTCTATTTTATTTTGGTTAAATTTCTAAAGCTTCGAGGTGTGTGAGCTGGATTGGGAGCGAAATTATGCTTTTGGATTCAAGGGTTTGAGTCAACTTAGAATTGCAGGAGTTTCCCTAATATAGGGAAAAGCGGGTTTGGTTTGAGTGTAATATATGCTTTGTCAGTTGTAAAGTTGGAAGTTGGACTTTCGATTTGTAATTATATTTATTTTTAAAAAAAAAAACACCCATTGACCTGAATGGACGTAGAAGAAGCTTCCAGGATGGATCCCGTAGAGTCGGGAGTCCGGCTGACCCCGCAGGTGTCGCGCCCAACAGGCCATACATTGTCTAGCAGAATTGCAATGTTAGAGGATGCCTTGCAACAGATTTTAGCACAGCAGTTACAAACAAATGTGGGGCAGTCTGAACTCATAAAAATGGTGCATAGTATGTCTGCCAGACCATCTCGTGAGGAGAAAGGTAAATCTCCGATGGAACCGGAGTCCAGTGTTCGTACGGTCGAGCCTAGGAGGGCTAAGGTGCCTTATATTGCCAATTACAGGCCAGAAAAGTATTTGGTCGAATGTCTGACCGTAGTTCCGATATCATTGACACCTGGTTACACAAATGGAACGAGGCATTCGCCATTTGTGAAATCAGGAATGATATGAAGAAAATCCGCGAGGCCACCCATATGTTTAATGAGGCTGCGGATAGGTGGTGGATAAAGCAGCAGAAAGATGGAGTAGCATCCACTACCTGGGAGGGGTTTAAAAAAGAATTTAGAAAACACTTCCTACCTCCTGACGAAGCATCCCGAGCTTGGGATCAGTATCGAAACCTTCGTCAGAGAAATTTATCAGTGGCAGAATACACTGATAAGTTTAGAGAAAGTGTATTGAAGATTGATGAACCCCTACCTCAGTCAATCCAAGTAAAAGATTTTATCTTTGGATTGAATGATCGAATAAAGATGGAAGTTCGGGCTAAGGACGCGAATACGCTAGATGAAGCAATTGCCATAGCCCTGAACTATGAAGATGCAAAAGGGAACATACCAGGTGGGTTTGTGCAGGTTGGGACTCAGTATGGGTACCCGAAGAAAACTGGGTTTAAAAAGAAGTGGATTAGCAAAGGGGGTGCCTCACAGCCTAGTGGTCAAGCCAAGCAGGCGAAACCAGTTGAGACTCTTAAATCAATTACCACCATTGGAATAAAAAGAAAAGTAACACCAATGGCAGCCCGGGCTTGGTCGAAGTCCTCTTTGAACCCAGAGCAAAGGGAAAATGCGAGGAGAGAAGGCTTATGTTTTGGTTGCCTTCAGTCTCATTAGTGGAAAGATTGTCCACGGAACAAAGATCGTCGATGGCTAAGATGATGGTGTCAGAATGCTACGTGGAAATGGAGGGAAGTCCCAGAGCAGAACAGATGCAGATTCAGCTAGCAGGATCTTCTCAAAGGTCAGTACCTTTTTTGTTATGTGTGTGTGTTGCTAAGTTAGTAACTAGTGCACCTGATAATATCCTGTCAAAGCCCGCAGCAACGGGGTATACAGTCTTTAATGATACGGAGTTAATTAAGATGAAAGGGCAAGTAGCTAATCATCAGGTCATTGTGTTGTTTGACTCAGCATCAATGCACAATGTGATTAACTCCAAGCTCGTAAAGAGGCTGAAACTAAAGACTAGCCCATCTGACTATGCATATACAGTCAGGATGGCAGACGGAAGTTCAACTGAAGTATGGGACAAAGGGTTACCCAGTTAGAGCTTCGAATTCAGGGCTATGCTGAGAAGCTTGATTTTGAAATGACCAAGCTTGCTCATACACACATAGCCCTGGGTAGGGCTTGGCATTCTAGGAAGAATCCAGCCATAGATTGGAAAAAGCACATTTATCAATTCAAGATGAATGATGTGCTGTATGTCTTACGAGGTGAGAGGGATATACCTCAAGGACCGTTGGTTTCCGTGATGGAAATCCGAAAAGCTCAAGAAGAGTTTTTGTTTCTTTGTACATCATCGGTAGAACCGGTTGATGATTCTTCGGCTAGTACTAATGTTGCTCAAAATGGAGAGATGGCCAAGCTGGCTGATCAAATAACAGAGGAGTTCTCTGATTGTTTTAGGGATGAGTTACCTTATGGGTTACCTCCAGAGCGGAATGTTCAGCATAAGATTGAACTAATCCCGGGGGCAGATCCTGTAAATAGACCTCCCTATAGGTTGAGTTTTACTGAAGAGGCGGAGGGTGCGAAGACAACTGGAAGAATACCTCAAGTTGGGGCAGATTCAACCAAGTTTCTCACCTTTTGCTTCGTCAGTGATATTAAAGAAGAAGAAAGATGATACTTTTCGTCTCTGTATAGATTACAGAGCATTGAATAATATCACTATTAAGCACAGGTATCCGATGGCTCCGATCGATGATTTGCTAGATGCATTACATGGGGCCGTAATTTTCAGTAACATAGACCTTAAGTGTGGCTACCATCAGATCCGTACTAGAGCCAAGGATGTGCATAAAACCGCTTTTAGAAGCAGGTTTGGACATTATGAGTTTTTGGTAATGCCCATCGGACTTACCAATGCTCCAGCTACATTCGTCATGCTTATGAACGATTTACTACGTCCGTATATCAGAAAGTTTGTAGTACACTTTATTGACGATATTCTATTACTGGGCATTATGAACACTTAAGAATAGTGTTCAATACTTTGAGGAAAGCCAGTCTTTATGTAAATAAAAAGAAAACTATACTGTGTATGGTAAGACTTGAATATTTAGGATTCATAATTACTCCTGAGGGGGTAGAAATGGATTCAAAGAAAGTGGCTGCAATACTGACTTGGCCAATCCCTCAGAGTTTGACCGCTTTGCGATCATTCTTGGGATTTGTCCAATTTTATCGAAGGCATATCAAAGGATATTCCGAAATAGTATCGCCATTGACTGATCTGACCTCAGATAAAGTATCTTTTATATGGGGATAGAATCAACATGAAAGTTTTAACACCATAAAACAACCTGTGGTCTCAGGACTGGTGTTAAAGATAGTTGATCGCCAGAAACCATTTTTCCTTGGTAGGAGCAGTTCTCCTTCAAGAGGGAAGGCCAGTAGCCTTTGAAAGCAAGAAGCTATCTCCCTCTCAACGAAATTGGCCAACTCAATGAATTAGAGTTGTATGCTGTTGTCCATGCTTTGAAAACATGGAGACATTATTTGTATGGATCAGAGTTTTATGTGGATATTGATCATGATACTCTGAAACATTTTTGTAAACAACTTGACTTGAGAGGCCGCCAAGCTAGGTGGGCAGAACTCATGCAAGAGTTTAATTTGACGATCCGGTACCGAAGAGGGAAGGATAATAAAGCTGCTAATGCGTTGTCACGCATTATGCATAACATAAGTTTCACGGTGTTAGAGAGTGCTCTAATGACCGAGATTAGAGAAACTCAAAAGGTGGACGAGTTCGTCCATAGCCTTTTGCCTAAGGCTCATGTGTTCAAACCCGGGGAAAAGGATGACCTGGCATCTAGAAAAGGCCAAACTTATGCAAGATATGCCATAAGGGATGGTATGCTGAAAAGAAATGGCAAGGTAGTAGTACCTTATCAGAATGATATCAGGCAGAGAGTCATTCAACAATGCCATGATAGCGCATGTGCGGGACATCCAGGAGTCGAGAAGACATAATCTCATGAAGCGAGATTTCTTTTGGCCAAAGATGAAAAAGCATATTCATGAATATGTGACACGTTGTTTTTCGTGTCAGGTAAGTAAGGCAGAACGGGTGAAGCCACCCAGACTTTTACAGCCCTTGGAGATACCAGTAGATAAGTGGGACAGCATTTCCATGGACTTTATTGTAGGTCTGCCTACGACACAAGGTGGATATGATTCTATATTTGTGGTGGTTGATCGTCTTACCAAGATGGCTGACTTCATTCCAACTAAAGAGTCTGTTAGTGTCCCGCAAGTGGCGGATTTGTTTATTAGACATATATTTCGTTTGCATGGATTACCCAAATTCATAGTGTCAGACAGAGATGTCAAATTTACCGGTCATTTTTGGACTGTGGTATTTGAAACACTAAGCACTGAGTTGGGAATGAGTAGTGAGGATCATCCAGAAACGGATGGTCAGACGGAAAGAATCAACCAAATTTTAGAGGATATGCTTAGAGCATATGTGTCATTGAGGCAACATACATGGGACAAGTGGTTGCCATTGTTAGAGTTTGCCTACAATGATAGAAAACATTCCTCTACAGGGTTCAGTCCGTTTGAGCTGAACTATGGTTATAGGCCAGCGAATCCAACTATAGTTGGAGTACCTCAGAAAGTGCCTAGTGCCGCGTGGTTCAGATGCGGGAGATGCTAGCACTTGTGAGAGCTAACATCCGCCAAGCTATGGACAGAGCTAAGGCGTATGCGGATGAAAATCGATCCGCTAGAGAATTTAAAAAGTTTTTCTCAGAGTTTCTTCGCACTCTAAGTCTTTGACTGCAGGAGAGTGTGCTAAGTTATCACCTCGATATTATGGGCCATGGTTAATTCTAAAAAGAATAGGCAAGGTAGCCTATAAATTAGAATTGCTACAGGGTTGTAAGGTGCACCCAGTGTTTCATGTTTCTCGTTTAAAGAAATTTTTGCATACAGGTGACTCACTAATCGAGGGTGTTGTGTTGTTTCAGGAGATAGAGGATAATGCAAGATGCAAACCAACAGGAATCCTGGACCGAGGAACAATGCAAGTGCGCAATCGGAAGATACCCATGGTGTTGGTTGCATGGCATGGTTTACCTCTATCAGAAGCTACCTGGGAATCCGTATACCAGTTACAGAGAGCGTTCCCAGACTTTATCATCGAGGACGCTGATGGTGAAGAGGGAACGAATGTTACGCTCAAGTCGAGGTAACATGACCTCGGAAGGGTCAGTCGGCATTTTCCTTTAAAGGATCAATATTTGTATTATATTTGTTTGGGCTTCATGTAAATGATCAAAAAGGAATAAAGGTCAAGGTCCTTGGTGAGGGTGACATGGCACTAGACTAGGTGGATCTAAGGCTAAGGGACCTAAATGCATGAAATGTGCCTAGGGGCAAATGTTTCAAAGATATCCCAAGAGAGGGGTAAATAATGCATTAAGGAAGGACCCTACAATTATGACATGTGGCATACTAGATTCATCTAGGGAGTTTTGGGGCTCGTTGGAAAAAAAGCAAGCATGAGCTTTTACGTAAATAGATCTATCTGGAAGCTTGCAACCAACGAGGTTGGCTGGGAGGAGAAACCAAGTGCTCGTGCCCGTGATTTGATTACAAGCAGGAAGAAACTGTGAAATTAGGATTTCAGCCCAAGGGAACTCTTTCGATTACCATCTACAATCAATTGTACCCTATTACATTGGATGTGTTACATGAAGTATTTTCCCCTTTTGGGCTTATTGAGGAGATTGTCATGCATCAGATTTCAGGTGGTCTACAAGCTGAACTACACTATGCCTCACATGCGAGTGCATTGCAAGCACGAAACAGCTTGCCAGGTCGGGATATATATGCCTTGTCAAAACAGCACCATGCCTATGTGGGTGTACCATCTGAAGTCGGGGATAACTTGTCTTTCTTGCATTATGGCAGTAGCTTGGTTGGACAAGTGTGTGGTACAAACTCAAATGATATTTTGGCAGACCATAGATTCAAAGGAGGAACCTAGGATCCTAATAAGCAGGAAGAATGGCTCTCAGCTTTGGAAGGAGATCTCAGATTTTATCCAATGGATAATGAGGGCAAGATTCTTTATGATAGCATGCATCATGTCCAGGCTTGGTTGAAGATGAGGATTTCATCTTGGAAATCCTACACATGTGCAGATTTCAAAAGACCTCATGTGTGTCATGGTTAGAAGGAAATTACAGCGGTCCAGCCCGGGGTTGAAGGCCTTACATGTGAGGATTGAAGATCCCTGGAAAGTCGAGGAAGCACAAGAACTTTTGGAACTGTTTGAGCCTGAACATAGCATCTATAATGAATATGATTTTCAGTTTGTTGCATTTGGGCAAGAGCCAGAGATGCAGTGGATATATGGAAAAGCAATGAACGCTCCCAATGTAAGGCAGAAGGCGACAACAAGGCATAAAGAGGTGTGCAAAGTTGACTCCATGGAGACGAGCAATGGCTATATGATTGTGAAGCTTATTGATGATGGGCATGCTAAGTGGGATCAACGCCTACATGACCCAGGAGGTGCCATGACATCTATGGAAGGGAACTATTGGACTTTCCCTTTTGACCCAGGTGGCCCGCATGTTGGAACATGTTTATTCTATAGCAGGAAGTTTTGGAGTTCAACCATCACTTGCAATTTTGATAGAGGGGTCTAAATAGCTAAGGGGGTACTATATAAGTACCATCCTCTCATGTACTTTATCTACTCTCCCTTCCTCCTTCCTGCCTACTCACTCAATCTCTCTCTCTCTCTCTCTCTCTCTCCTACTCCTCTCATTCTATACCCTCTTCCTACCACATTCTCTCTGTCCTACCCTTCTCCTCTCTTCTTCCCCTATCTTTCTCCCCTTCTGCTAGTCTATCCCCCTTTCTCTAAATCTGCCCCTACCCCCTTTTCTACATATCCCGATACATCAACTTGTTCCCCAAAAGAGAACTAGTGTCACAACACATCAAAGACTGGTGGTTACACTTGTACAATCCCTCTCGGGGTTCCAGGGATACTTCCCATTCCAAGCAATGAGGCTGTGCTCAAGATGTGCCATCTGCCTAACAACCACTGCCTTCATGTGACCTATCTCTTAAAGAAACCAAAGCATAATCCTTACTGAAAGTGTTCTCCATCAAGCCTAGAAAAATAGCATCCATTTCAGATTCTAAAATTCCCTTGCAGGAAGCTGAGAATCCTTCCTAGCAACCAATGCGTGGTCACACAATCCTCCACAGTTGGGCCAAGTGTCCTCTTAGCCATTCACGTGCATTCTATGCATTATCCCGCTCTCGGTAGGCATCAAGATCCCAAGCAATGACCTTGCTGGGTTCAGCTCTCACACCCCAATAGCAATTGGCATCCATTTCAGTAATTACACCTGCATGAGGCTCGGAGTTGTTGCTACCAGCCCATACGGGAGCACACAACTCCGCTCACTAACTCAGGTGTCCAATGATCCACTGAAAATACCCAAGCCATGGGTGTGAGTGATTTTCCCACAACCTTAAATGCATGGACCAGATCTGCAAGCATCCACTGTGAACGACAACAGTCAACAACAATGGAATCACCTTCGGAAAGAATCACCAGCTCATTCTGAGCATAAGAAAATCATGGGCTTTGTCCAAAACTGGTGTCCTCGCTTTTGAAAAAGCAAGGGGAGCCAATTTTGGATGCTTGCCTTAGGGTTACTCTGACAGAAAAGCAAGATTTATTTTTGTTATCTCTCAGTCTGATGGGATTTCCCTCTTCGCTCAGGGTAGGTGCCTACATAAAACTCCACCCTGAGCCTTTTCTCTCAATCAAATTGCATCTCCAACCCTAAAATTCACTTTCGAGACAGCCTCTGAAATCGTATGCCAAACTTCCCTCAATCTGGCCCTTTCCTCTTCAACAAGCTAACTACCTCTATTCTTATCAGGCATCAATCCAAAATCGAGCCAGAAGACGTCTTCACACACACGGATATCACTCCATCCCTACCTAACTGATGAAGTTTAGTAGTTCCTAGCCAAAAGTAGTGCAAAACCGAAATTTGCAGACACGTGGAAGATCCAAGCAAAGTCACTCTCTGTTACAGCAAATTCGCCCTCCAGGAGTTGGCTCTGATACCAACTGGCACGACGACGATTACCCTTGGGAATCCGGACTTGCACACAAGCAAAAACAACCGATCATTGAACTACAATGAGAGGCGCAAGCATGCTCACCACCCAACTATGATGCTCACGGGTCCAGGGCTCGTAGTATCTGAGCATCCTGGCGAGCCATACGCTGGGCTGTTGGCATGAACATCTACATCCAACCAGTCCACAACCATCCTCACGCCCCATACCACCAGGAGGCGCCCATAGGGCCTCATTATTGCACTAGGAATCTAGGCTACGCAGGAAAGCAAGTGCGTGTCTGCAACACGATCCATGATTGAGAGCAGCAAGGAGGAGCTAGACCTGCGCTGACTTGTATGAATGAAAACTGAACCCCTGGGCTCCTTAATAGGCTCTTGCCCAATGCTACTAAAAGTAGTAGGACCCCTAACTCGTCCATTGCCCTTGCAACCCATCCTGAGAATCGACTATGTAGTTTCTAGCCTCCCAGGCTATCAAAGCTAGTCCCACACGTCAGATATCATCCATGCACATGACACCACTCTGATTGTACCTCATCAAAGGCTCCAGTACTCAAATTGTCTTTTGCCATGGAGCATCCTTTTGAGCAGATTACCGTTCTTCTATCTTTGGCGCAACCCGAAGACTCGAGTGTGAGAATGAACAACTGATTCTCAAATTGAGCTTATCGGTTAATAGGTTGGCTAGCGATTTGTGATTCCTTGAATCACAGATCGACTGCAGAAAACAAGGAAGGAGAGGGTTGGCTTGCAACTATTCTTTGCCGTTTGGGGGGGGAGGGGGGGTTATATTTGATGGATGACGCTAGAGATACCCTGCCAAATCATCGCTTCACTATAAAGCCATCAATTCACCTCATAGCTTTTCCAAAAGCCACTACCCAAATCGGGAAAAGAACCACTACAAATATGATGCTGTAGTTTCAAAAAGCCACCCTTCTTGCAACCAAAAAACCAATCAAAGACAAATCCTCCAAATCGGTGGTTTAGGACCTTGGGAAGATCCCTTCTCTTAGAGATTGCCATAGCAGCTCTAGCTAGGTGAGTATCGACTAGTATAGGCGAGCCAATCAAGTCACCTACTCGGTTATCAATTCCAATTCATGCATGTCCCTTCTTAGCGCATACAAGCTTGATGACTAGGCGACTATCAGGGCCACCCCTATGAGTACCCAAATCAACAAGTCACAATGTTTCTCCATTAGTGGGTTCCTTTCCAACGATTGGGCGTTATTGTTTTTATCCAAATCTAGTCCCAATCCTTAAATCAAATCAAAGAGTGGTAGTGCGCTAATGTGGTGGGAATAGTCATCCCTCCAAGAGTTCCCTCAACATCACTTGGTTTCTGGGATAACCATATCATAGACACGAAACGTTTACCCCCTGCCAATTCAAGTATTATCTATTCCTTTCCGGAATAGATTACGAATCAGACTTTCCACCTTAGATCAAGTATGTGCACAACTTGATAGGTGAGGCTCCAAGAGTTCGATTAGGGATTTCAGAGTTCTCAGTCCGAACGTCCTTCCCTTATCTTGAATCAAGGGATTCATATCAACGTGTCCTTATCCTAGAACGGCACCCATTATCTCATCCCTAAGAAGAGATCCCCGAGGTTTAACACTAGCATGATATATCCCCAAGGCTCGGGGATTGACTATTAGAGATCCGTCTTCCCATCTTATGCAAGTCCATGAAGACCTTGCGCAATATCAACTAGGAAGTCTACTTAAGATTCTCAAGATTCTGTCCAGAACCTTTACCTTTTGAACCAACGTTTCTCCTTCATGATTCCAATCATAAGGTGATGTATGAGAATACATCTCTGGCAAGGCGTCGACTAGAGATAGCACCCTCAAAGTATGAGGCACAACAATGTTGCACCAAAGCCCATCTACGTCTTTGGCCCTAATACATCAATACATAAGGTTCCATCCACCTAGGAGTGGCTCTGATACCAATGAAACAACACTCGCCAGGTATGGTCAACCCTAGATCTTGGTGGGGTATCCATGTCAGCTGCATAACCAAAAACCCCATTAGAACAGAGGCAAAGCCTGCAAGCAACCCATTCAGGTCAGGGCATCCGCCCTAGGCTCAACCCATAAGGGTTGGTACCAGCAGCTTACCTGCCAACCATAGGTTCATCCGAGCCACCTCGGAGCTAGACAATGACCCTTTGACACTGAGAGCTGACCTACAAATGACTGAAAAACAACCCAATCTGCTCACCGTCGATGTAGACCACTATGCAAGGCTAAAGAAGAGGCTTGTGGTATCCCTAGGCGTGCAGCGGATCTGCGTGAGTGAGAGAGGTTAAGGGAGGACGGAAATCTGAGAGATATGGAGCTTGAGAAAACTGTGTGAAAGCTGAGAGATGTGGAGCTAAAGAGAGCTGAGAAACAGCTAAGAAAAGAGTTGGAAACTGGAAGGAACCCCAAACCTCTAGTTTGAACCTGAGCTATGGTGCTGCGTAGGCACCCTCTTGGAGTCACCAAGGGGACTGCTGAATATGTTGATGTCCTGCAGGGAATCTTGAAGGGGCTGGAGACTGCTTTGGGGCCGGAGAGGAGGATGATTTCTGAGGGGGGCTGGATGAAGAATGAGGTCAACAACCCCCCCCCCCCCGCCCCCCCCCCCCCCTTTATACAAGGGGCTGGAGGGCCTGGTTGGCTGGCCCCAACCAGCAAGAAACAGCGGACCAGACTATAGAGAAACGATAGGGTTTGCAGTGGAGCGATCAAAAAGTAGACAATACTCAGACACAACCGAAGAACGGAACTCAGAAAACATAGTGCCTGTCGGTAATATGAAAAACTGAATACAAGAACCTCAGCTGTCGTGTCTCAAGGACCGTGGCTGAGGTGAATCAGAAAGATGATTCCATGTAGAGAAACTGTAGAAAAAATAGCAGCAGAGGGAGCGTAACGCAGTCCTCCGTGTAGCTCGATGATGATGAAGATAAGGAGCAGATCTGGAGCAGGAGGGGACAGATCTGGAGCAAAGGAGCAGAAGGGACAGAGCTGAAGCAGAGGAGCAGAGGAGCAGAAGTTGGGGCAGATCTGGAGGAGAAGATGGAGCAGCCAGGAGGCAGAGAAGGAGAGGCAGAGAGAAGGCAGCAGCCAGGAGGCAGAGGGGAGCAGATCTGAAGAGGAGAGGTAGAAGTGGAGCAGGCGGGGCTGCAGAAAGGCATGGAGGAGAAGAGGAGCAGCTGCAGGTCCTGTCGTCTCTGAAGGAGTGTGGGGGCTTGTGCCTTTATAGGCCAGACCTAGCTGGTCGGCCAGCTGGTCGGTGGGCCTGCCAGCTGGTCGGCCAGCTGGTCGGTGGGCCTGCCAGCTGGTCAGCCAGCTGGTCGGCCAGTTCTGGTCGGCCAGACCAGCTGGTTTTTCTGGCCACTTGTTTGGCTGGGGTGGCTGGCCTGTGAGCTGTTAGATTGCCCCAGAAATTGGGGATTGTTAGTTGCTTAATACAGACAATCCGCTGGTTGGCTGGCTGGTTGGGCTTAAATGCCAGTCCTCAAGCTGCCTAGGGAGGGGCAGAAGGCAGCCTGTAAAAGGTGCCTTCCCCGAGTCCATTTCCTTTGCTGTAGAGCTGCCTCAGAGAGCCCTCCTGGGGCTCCTCCTCTTGTCCCCTTTACTTGGTCCAGCCCTTGTGGGACCTTCTAGGCTCCTACCCTAGTGAGCATGGACTTGATTTCTGACAGGCTGAGAGACTGACCCACGTAGCTCGTGCTTGACTGTTCTTGGACAAGGACTCACAAGAGAGTCACATCATATGCCAAAATCACCTAGATTAGGGACCTACTTGCACTTGTCGATGTAGCTAGTTGTCACCTTGCACCCAAGTGCAAGGACAGCTCATAATTTATGTCTTTCTGGTAACTTGAAGTGGATGACTAGGGTGTTTCTAAAGCCTTACTATTGTCTTTTCAAGTGAGCCTGTTCCTTGGAAAGATTTGTATATATTGTCATAGTGGTCGTGGATTGTTTGCAAACATTGTTTTTGTGTTTCGATTGAACTAGTAAGGAGTAATTTATCACATTATAGCTCTTGTTAATGGATGCTTGGGAGCTCATACCATGTATTACTAGTTTGTATTGTTCTTTCCATCATCTAATGTTCAGTCTTGTACCAACTCCAAAAAATGTTACTTATATCTAGTATATGCTCACAATGGTAGTATAGTTGTTGCTTTTAAGATTTTGAGGCTTGGTTTGCACATGATTAGGGAATTAGAAATGATTTGTGGAGGCATATTGACATTGTGCCATTTTATTGGCTTCTTAGGTGTTGTTGAAAGACACAGATGAAAGAGCTTGTGCCTATATAGCTGGTGCAGCTCCAAATAGATGGGGTTTTACTTCAGATGGCCGAGACTTGAATACAATGATCGAGCCTACTAATTTCTGTACAAGTAAGGATTGGTTTCATTTCATTTGGCATGTTTGTTTTGTACTACCATCATTATAAAAAATGCGATCTTGGCTACCACTTTGTTTTGATAACATTAGGGAGAGAATTATGATAAGTCAATTAAGATGCCCAAGGGTTGTCCCTTTCAAGCTGGTAAACCGTGCAAGTATAGTGGATCGACATAATATTTAGATAGGTCAGGATTTAAAGAAATAGCAGTGAAGAGAGAGAAGTATTGGGACAATGAGGTCGTTGTAGATAGAGAAAAGAAAGAAAGAAAGTTGTAGTAACATCTTTCAAAGGCCTTGTAACTCATACAAGCCACTTTGGGCTGAAGCAAAGGGCTTGATAAGACCCTTTCAGATTAGCTAAGAAAAGCTAATAATCTCAAAACTCAAAGCTTAGACATGCAAAACTAGTGCTCTGAATACATATCCGGGTGCCATGGTGACTCTGCGATGCGATGCGAAGATGTCTCGTATCTGTGTCTGCCAAGCTGTTTGTCACTGCGGTTGGGGGTGTGGTCTCTGTGATTTTTGTATCCGGTGGACCATATCAAGAGTGCCGTCTCAGCTAGGACGGTCTCTTGTCAGAGTAGTGATGAGATGGACCTCTATCGTCCGTGCTTTGGTCAGCTTCTACATCGTGTGTGTTGGCTCCACTGCCCGGTGCTGTCTCTTCCTATTGATCCATACTACCCTCATGTCAGCTATCTCCTCCTCCTCTACCCCACTGTGTCCTATGCATCTCCATCAAATAGAGGCAACGCAGACTGGAACTGGAACAGCCGATACATACATACATACATACATACATACATATACATATAGATAAATATATATATATATATATATATATATATATATATATATATATATACATATATGTATACATATACATATATGTATGTATATGTATACATATATGTATATATATATGTGTGTGTGTATATATATATATATATACATACATATACGTATACATATACACATACATATACCATATAGATATATATATATATATACACATATACGTATACATATACACATACATATACCTATGTATGTATGTATGTATGTGTACACACAGAGAGAGAGAGAGAGAGAGGTATTAACATCTGCATGAGGCCTCACGGGCCTATGAGACAAAGCACACACGAAAAGGATAGACACCAACATCAGTTCTAGATTGAGAGTCTCTTGGAAGTGCATATACCACTCCTAAAGTTGTTATAGATTAGCTATGATATACTACGAAAGATAATTGTGCTGCATTACATCAATTTAACATTGAGAGTTCTTGGGTTTGGATTTGAAGTATTTGAAAAGTGCATTTCCATCTCTATAGACAAACCATTTTCCTTCCTTGCGAGCATCCTCCACTTTGTTCAATTCTATGACTTCCATCTTGAGGTGACTCGAGTGGGATCCTCCGAGATCCATATCTTGGTGTCTCTCAGGTTATTGGTTTTCGTGAGATTAATGTCTTCGAGAGACCTCGTGGGCCTATGAGATAAAGTACAATCAACGAATGACTTATACAAGCCCTGTGGGATGAGGCAAAGGGCTCACTAAGGCCCTTTGCTAAGTGCTATGCTAATAATGTCAAAAATTCAAACACTAAAAACTATGCCAAAGAAATACATATCTAGGGGCCATGCTGGGGATGCGAAGATGTTTCCTATCTGGTCTGTCGAGTCGTCTCTCGCTGTGGTGGGGGCGTGGTCTCTGTGATCTTTGTATGTGGTGGGCCATATCAAGAACGACCCCTCGTCTGAGACTATCCCCTCTGAGGAGAGCTGAAGTGAGCTGGACCTCCATCCTGCATGCTTTGGTCACCCTGTCCATCTTGCGCAATCTCTGCGTCTCTGGCTCAGACGCTTTGCGTCATGTGTTCTCGCTGATCCAATCTACTCCCATGCCAATTATCTCCTTCTCCTCTACTCCATTATGTGCGGGGGCTGAATTGAATGCATAGAAATCTTTGACATGTCACTATGTCCGATCTATATGTCTCTTGTAGCATTGTCATCTCCCAACGTCAGAGGATTTTGTGGAGGAAGGGAGCAGGGGGGGGGGGGGGGGGGGGGGGCACAGGAGTCCCCCTCTAAGATCGAGTTCTACCATGACCACTTCCTAAGAGTATTAGAGGAGGCAGTGATTATCAAACCACAGTATCTGGAGCACTGACGGGTCTTACACACGCCGAGCATTGAGGCGTAGGCACCATAGTTACTAGGGAACGGGAACGTGGGGGGTTGGAACGAGAACGTATCGGGAAGAGGGAACGGGAACAGGAAAGCCACATCATAAGACACGTCATCAAATCACATGTAAACATACCAAAATATTCAAATAAAATGGGGGCTTCCAAGGGGGCTGAGTGGGTGAGATGAGGGGCTGAGTGGTTGGAGCAAGTAGGAGCAACAAACTACGGCCAAAATCATGGCCAAAAACAGCAATTAAGTGACTTTTACCAGTCCTGTGACCTATCAGAAGCCGGAATGCGGTTTGGGAATGCCGGAACGCCATTTGGGAACGCCGGGACGCCATCTAGGAACGTTTGCATGGAGTTCCCTCATCTGGGAATGTTTTGGGACGTTTTCTTAAGGGAACGGCGTTCCCACGTTCCAGGAAGGGGGAATGGGGTTCCCTGGTAACTATGGCAGGCACGCCTACAGAGCTACGGATCTGCAGCTATTCATAGTGGCATAAGTGCAGATAGAGGAGCATTTCCTGTATACTTGCCTAGTCTATTATGAGATCCGAGGATGGTATCACTGTCTCTTTTAGGAGGGACACGGTTTCAGGCCACTCTCCCAGTGGATCCACTTTCATGACGAAGGTTGTGTTGGCCTCTATCTAATGGTGGCACCACAGAGAGAGCCTATTGTAGAAGATTAGAGAGAACTGACTCCCAAGCGTATCCCCTCTCTGGGCTCTTGTGTGTCTGAGTATAGAAAATCACATATCTGTTAGTGTAGGTCTCTAAGAAACCACCTTACGCCATCATGTGGTGTCCCCTCCCCTCCTTCCCTTTCTTCCCTTGTATTCTGAGCGTCAAAGGCTGAGTCGTACACCGTACAACTGTTTGGTCGAATCTTACCTTTGTACAGCTATATGGCTGAATCATGCACAGGGCTATAGGGGCCATGTGCGTCAAGTTAGGGTCGTCAAATCAGGCTGTACGACTGAACCGTACAGTCAGCCAAACATTTTACGGCTGAATCGTACGGGTCCATACGGGAGTACGAATGAGCGGTACTATACAGAAGAACCTCGAAGTTGGGGTTACGCCATGCGCGGGCATAGAGAAGTAGGTCGCATCAGGTAGAGCAGTACAGAGATCGTACGGACGGTGGCGGCACAACACACGCAAGCTTTGGAAAAGCCCCAAATCACTTTGGAAAAGCCCAAATACCAAAGTACCCCTAAATTGAACACGTTTTCTTGGATTAGAAACGTTTCAAAATGTTCAAAACGTTTCTAATCCAAAGAAACGTGTTTTGTTGTGACTATGCTTATTCTTGCTTTTCAACACTTCACATATTCTTGTTTTTCAACACTTGAGTTCAAGTTTATTCTAGTTTATTGGTTGCATGCATCTTGAGTGCTATTCCTTCTTGCGAATGGAATTCGGCAATATGTTTGTTCAGCATGCTGCTTACTCTTTGAACAATGATTTCATTTTCCGCATCAGCTGTGTTGGTTTATGGAGTATTTCTTTTGGGAAGAAGTCCAAATTCTGATGATGGGCATTTACCCAGTTTTCAGTGTTTAGACAAGTCCCAGCTCCTTTTCAACAAATGCTATAAACTGTTTGAATGATATGGCAGAAGTTGAATGGCAATGTGTGCGTCTTGAAGGTGTGCCGTTTTTTATAACTAGACAGGATGACATGGGTGGTACAATTTTCCTGAATTTCGTTGGTTCTTCTGATAGAACAATGTGATATTTAAATCTGACTCTAGTTTGTGTGATATGGTCACACTGTGTTAGTGCCCCATTGCATTTTGTGGGCAATTGCATCGGAGTGCTGACTTGAATGAGCATAGTGACTTAATCATGCCACAGGCAGGGCAAAATGACAAATATAGAATCTCAGAATGGTGATGGGGAAAACATGGCTCGAGAGATTGCCGGTGGTGGGAGGGAAAACCTACTTAAACACCATGTCAAAACTACATCTTGGGGCTTGCATTTCCTGTAGCTATATATTTATGCCTGAAATACAATGCTTTTAAAGGATTGAGTTTTATTCGTTTTTGCTCCTGCCTGGAAATTATAAATAGGGCATATATTTTTTGAGGTCGTCTATAGGTTAGGCCTCATTGCTGGCTAAACCCCTTCAAGTCCTGACGTTTTTAAGCATGTGCAGAAGAAGAAGCAATGTCTGCTGCTCCCCCTGGGGTCGAAGTTGTAAGAGACCATAATGGAACTCTGTGCTGGAAGCGTCGGCGGCATGCTTTGTACAGCTCTGTGGCTATGACACTCCTAGCAGAGATAATCAATGCTCGGTGAGTAGCAAAAGAGGCATTTTTTTAGTATTGCTGTGCCCAAAAATTCCTTGAATGCTTTCATAAGTGCACAGTTAATGGGTCTTGCAGTCTTTTCACAACAGTACGGGATGCTTTGGGTTTGACATATGATGTCTCCTTTGAGATGAGTCTATTTGATAGGCTGAGGGGAGGCTGGTTTGTCATATCAGTCACTTCCACTCCAGCTAAGGTGAGATTTTTGTTTTACATCTATTTTCTCTAAGTCTTTGCCTTTTCATACGTTCTAAAGGTCTGACTACTGTGAAAGCTGCAGATACAAAAAGCCGTTGAGGCTTCACTAAATGTACTGAAAGGTCTCCATGGAAGTCGGATCAACCAACGTGAGCTGGATAGGGTAAGTTATATACACCCTTTTCTTTCTTCACTGTTTTAGAGGATTGTTTCATGATCAATCTTGTTAGTTTTACAATCAGCACCTCAATGTTTAAAGCAGAATATCATTTAAACTCTCATAATCTAAAAAATCTTCATTACTTCTGAAACAAGAGGTTTATTTTGATGAACCAAACTTTCTTCACGTGTTGCAGGCCAAGAGAACATTAATGATGAGACATGAATCTGATTCAAAAGATAATTCGTATTGGTTGGGTTTACTGACTCATTTGCAGTCACCTTTTGTGGTTAGAAAGGTAAATTGTTCTTTTCATCATGCTCTGTATTTATTCTTGGCATTGAATAGTCATGCAAGAGAGAATAGAGCCACCATGATAGTGCTGAATTCAGTATTTTCATAGATGTAAAACTCAGGACAAGGGGTATGGATAATAGCAGAGAATTATGCAGCACTGATGCACTTATGAATGCTGACTGAGGCTTCTATCCTTGATGCATGTTGTATTTTCAAGTAGGACTCAGGTGGAGGACAGTAGGCAGTCACGTGAGTCTGAACATTATAATCTATGTGCAAGTGTTGATATGAGTTCATCGACCATTTTTCAATAAATTGTCCTATTTCGTGATTCCTATTTTGGGTTGTAGAGAGGCTTCATTCTAGATTGTGCTCTACGTGCCGCTTTAAGATAAGAGCAACGTGTCAAGGACGTGGATAGATTAATGTTTTTTTGTACAGGTTCAAGGATATGTATATGCATGGTTTTTTGTTAGGTAGAGTTTATGAAGCTTTTCTGTTGTTGGCCAATGGAAAGATCAAGATTTCTTCCTCACGAGAACATCAAACACAGTAGAAAAATTATTCATAAAGCTGAGACTTTGTAAAGTCAAGTCAATACATGTTTGTATGGCTTCGCTCAATGGACATAATTCGTTGAGCCTGCCGGAAACCATGAAAATGAGATCCCCAGAGGCAAAAAGGCTAGATATTCAAGTTTGGGCTTGCATAGGTCTCTTAGAACCAGAGTTACCAATTGACATAATCAAAGAGGCTGGGAAGGGTCTAAAGTTAGAGGGGACCAAGTTATAGTCTTCTTCGTCTAAGTTGGCTGAAGCATCACCACCATCATGTGGATGAGGAGCTGAATCTGTGACAACCATGCTTGAATCCTTTTTCTTTTCATTGGCAATTCTTTTCTTGCATTTTCTTATGTAGTGACCTGGCTTCTTGTAACAATGACAAATGCCCTTTTTCCTGGGTTTCTTTGCATCACTCTTAGCCTTTTGAGAAGGCTATCCAGAATCAGCTTTATGCTGATGTGTAGGCTGATTTGGATGCTGCTTATGTTGCCTCTTCCCTTTGGGCTTGAATTTAGAAAGCATGGCATGCTTACCAGCCCATGAAGCCATGTGTTTCCTGGTTTGCTCTTCTTGCAACGGAAGTCCCATCAGCTCGTGAAAAGTGAGAGGGTTGCCACCCCCCCTCAATGACAAATTCAGTGAGTGTGAAATCCGAGATATGACTTAGGAAGAGAATTCAAAGTAGTGGTCATCATTTTGAATCAGGAATAATCTCATCTATATTCAACAATTGCTCTCTCAAGTGTCCTAAAGCTTGGTAAGGTGATCAGACGTTGAGTCACCCTCATCCATGTGAGTATGTGATAACTTTCTCTTCAGGAAAGAGACCCTAGCATCATTGCAAGCTGCAAACACTCTCTCCAAAATATCCCAAGCTGCCTTTGAGGTCTTGCATACTGAATGTGCGGAATAATAAACCTTTGACAGAAAGAGAGATTACTGAGAGTGCTTGTGCATCACGTGAATCCCACCTTTTCTGTTCCTGTGTGGGAAGCACAACTGCAGCAACCACTGCACCAAGCACTTGTCCTGCATTGTGAGCTTGTTCTCTACCCCTTGCTCCACCTTGTTGAGGAGGAGTGGCAAGCGCAACCACATTCTTTGGCCTTGTCTCATCCCCACCGACATAATCCCACAAATGTTTGCCAACTAAAAGATTGCGTCCATAAAACTCCATAAAGAGTAAATGGTATCATCCAACTTACCCTCTTGTGTGAGGACACCAAGCACTTCATTGGGATTGTTCTGAGCCATAACTGCCAAAGAAAACAAAATGCAGCAAATGTGTCAAGAAATTTCCCTTCTTGGAATTTATAGCTGCACAACACAAATCCCTTCCGGGATATAGATGCAAGCTGCCCCTTGCTCAAAAAACCAGTCAATCAAGCATCCATCCAATGCAAAATGCAAAATGATAAGCAGTGAGTGCTACATAGTCATGACAGAATGATAATCGTCTACACAACACTAGCATCCTCATCATCAGAGCGTCAAGGTGGTAGAGGTAGTGAGTAAATAAAGTCAGAGATAGAATGACAGTGACCCCTGTCGGTGGAGCCCCAACTTTGACAGGGAAGGGATATCCCCAAGTGTAATTTGTGCCTCAACCTTGTGTCTGAGCTGTTGTGTCATTCGCTTTGTGTCACGATCATGATGGGGCCTCGTGGTGTGGGAGTCCACATGGTCTGGCTGGAAGAAATCAGTGATCGAGCTCTGAGAAGAGTCTATCAAGGAGGTGTGCTCGTGTCTCCGTGATCAAAGTAGACCCTCGTGGTGTTTGATTGCCTCGTGAATGAAGGCGGCTAAGCATCCTTGGTCTGGAAAGGAGAGAAAGCAAGACAATATCTCGGAACTGTTTCTGAAGAGGCAATATAAGCATCCTCGAATCTCATAGTATACCGGGCATCGGAAAATGAAATGCTCCTCCGACTCAATCTCTTGTGTGTCACATAATGTGCATATGCGCCTCTCCTTGGGCAAACCCGCAGCCGTGTCACTCTCTATGCGAAGTCTATGTGAAGGGACCCGAAACTGCCCAATAGAGATTCTCAATGAGTGGGGTAGGTGGATCTGTGTATACCCAGGTGGGTCGATAAAACCCTCTCCTGTGACATGTAAAGAATGATCTCTGTAGAAGCTGAGCTTACTGGAAGCTCACTGGGTCCCAACCAGGTTCTGAAAGTGTGTAGCTGCAAAAGATCCTCATGAATGGCATGGTTGATCTCATGAGACAGGAGGGGGAAAAAGGGCGCGTCAATGCTATATAGAAGGGGGGGAGTCTGTCCACGTGGAGTCCCAATCACTCAAACCATCTCTCTATGCATGCAAAGCAGCATCTCTGGTCACGTGTTGCTGCTGATAGTGCCATAGAGGAGGACAATGCTAGCCACAGTATTTCGTTGCATCCCGAAGCGTAATCTGCATATCTCCTAACTCGACATAGGTAGGTGATACCTTGAAATGCTGCATCAAGCTGTAGTGGAGATGACCCAAACTCAGCCTGAATGATCTGGTGAGGAACTAACGGCTTAGTGCCAATCATTCGTGATAGCATAAGAACCTGTAGGCGCTCCACTCGGGCCCACTCTATATCCGATAGATCGGGCCCCCAACTAGGGCTGCCATACATCCCCACTGGGTGGAACAGGGAGTCAAAAAGTAAGCCCTTGGTCCGCGTGTCTTGGAAATGTGAGTGAAAGCACTGCCTCTTTAGTCTGGTCAAGGAAGCGTATCTTTTGCTTAGTTGGGCCTTCAGCACCGGTCTCATAGTAAGGATAGGTCTAGAGAAGAGAACCCCTAGGTTTGTATATGACGAAACAGTCTCAATCGGCGAGCTGTCGAAGGTGAACTGCTCCAGCTGCATAGTTGCTCGGGATGTATTGAAGATCATGACCTTGGTTTTACTAAGGTTGACCTTCAAATCATGGGAATCACAAAAGGACTGTAGTGCATCTAAGTGTCTCTGGAGACCCTCTGCTGAGGAAGATAAGAGTGCCACATCATCCACGCATAACAAGATCTGGATCAGAGTGCCAGCGAGAGAGCATCTCTTCCCTCCCAGCGTCTGCATAACTGTCTCAAGCTCTTCAATGTAGAGGCTAAACAGGGTTGGTGATAAAGGACACACTTGTTTGACCCCAATAGTACTCATGATCTCAACAATCCATCCAGACCCTATCCGAACTCTACTTGAGATCCGCTCGTAAAGTGCCATAGCAGCCCAAATGATCTCGTGGTCATAACCCATTCTTGCAGACGCTTGATGAGGCGGGCTCTCCAAACCATATCAAAGGCTTTGCAGAAATCTACAAAGCAGTAATAAACCCTCTATTTCCGTGCCCTCGCCCCTCAATGATACACTTAAGTGTAAGGATGTGATCCATGGTCCCATGATCACATCCAGCTTGCCCATCTACTTTAAGTCTTTGCATCTCTGCGAATCGATTGACCTCAGAATCAAGCACGGATGCATAAATCTTGGACATGACATGTCCGATACCGTGAGATGGGGTTTAGAGATACTAAAGAAGAGGTATGTTAGCCCCAAGAGGACAGAGTGCGACAGTAAAACCAGTGATACAAGAGGTAAAAGCAAGGGATCCCATGATGTAATCAACAACACTAGAGTTCCCTCCATGTGGGAAGCAGATAAAACCACCCGAGAAGGGCCATCTAATCAAAACCATTATAAATTATAAGATCATGTATCCTTCCTAGATCTAACAGGGCCTACCCGTAAGATGTGATCAGAGCTCGTTTATCAGCTGAAACTCGGATCATACCTATGTCCTCAAGATCAATGTCTGGTAGTAAAATGGAACGTCTCTGAAGTCAAGAAGTGGTACCTAACAAACCCCGTCCTCGCGTGAAGTCCATAACCAAGAGGACTTCCCTGTGGCTCGAGAAATCGACAATGTCTTGGTTTTTTTTTTGGGGCAAGAAAAGTACTTCATTAAGTATGAATAAAAACCGTAGAGCAAGCTGAAGTGCGGGAGTACATCATGTCAAGCATGAGAAAAAGCAACTCAGAATGAGCAAACAAAAATACTAGGTGGCGGCTGAAAATGCCACCTCATCCCTGAGAGAGAGTTAGAGAAGAAAGGAGAACCCTTCCAGACTCTGAGAAAAGCAACCCTCCTAGCAGTAGCAGTCGTGGAGGTTCCCTGTATGTTTGCCCACATGGCCATCAAAGTGTGTATAGTATTTGCCTAAATACTGGCCATAGTCTGAGAAGGGTAAACCTGGGAGTCCTCCAAAGCCTTTGTACATCTGGCTCTCCAAATATGCCATGCTGTAATACTAGCTAGAATCTCCCAAGATGTGTCTACTGAAGCATGGGGAGCTTTGAATGGAGTAAACGGAACATCCCGGAGGGAGCATGACTCCACAAGGTGTCGTCGAACAAAGAAAGCTGTGTCCGTGTCATGTCCCTCGAAGAAAGCATGTCGACCAGTGAGTGACAACCAAGCAATTGATCCCCAGGTCATGAAGAAGGGGGCTCTATGAAAAATGCAAAGTATCCTAGTAACACCCTTCCAAATCGTCCTCGCTTGAGTGCACTCCCAAGGGCAGTGCTACACTAACTCAACCGTTGAGTGGCATTGAGAACATGTAGGGTCAGCCCCGAACCTGGATCTCCACAGGTTCACTGCAATCCCTCCATGAATAGTAAGCCAGATGAATAATGTGATTTTCCTATTCCTGAGGGATTTCCAAAGTCTCCTCCTAAGGAGGTGAGTGTCTGTGGAGTGGCGTCCAAAAAAATAGCCATGTCATCTGCCAGCTCACTATCTAGCAACTCCTTTTCTTGTCTCAACGGAAGTCTCAGGCCAAAAATATCAGCTTGACCTCTAATATAGAGGCTCATAGCTTCAGCCACAAATAAGAATAGAAAGGGGGCTAGAGGGCATCCCTGTCGGACTAATCTGGAAATCTGAAACCTGTCTCCCGTGACTCCACCAATGAGTACCCGGCTATGGGCTGACCTGTAAAGAGCAGAAACCCCTCTAATCCACAAATCTGAAAATCCAAAGCGAAGAAGGGTTCCCTCTAGAAAACCCGAATATACCCTGTCATATGCTTTTTTGAAGTCCAGGAGTAGGATTGCCAGTCTATGGCCCTCATGCATAGCCCACTCAGAAGCCTCCCAAAATGAGAATATGTTATCAAAAATGCTTCTGCCATGGACAAAGCCTATCTGTGTGTCATGTATAAGATCTGGCAGGATGGGCTGCAATCGCAGGCTGATGGCTTTCGCCAAGATCTTATATAAAGTGCCCAGTAAGGTGATCGGTCTCCACTGAGACACTAAATTTCTGCAACCTCGTTTTGAGCTAAGATGAATGAGACCCTCCGAGAGTGAGTCCGGCATCTCACCCGAGTCCCAAACGCCCTGCAGGGCTGAGGTGATGTAATCCCCAATCCGATCCCAAAAAATAAGAAAAAAGAAGGTGTAAGTCCATCTGACCTTGGACAACTACCCTTATGAAGGGCAGCAAGAGCAGTCCTGAACTCTATGTTGGTGATGCGTGCATCAAGTGAGGCTCTCATACCTCGATCCACCAACATAGTAATATGCTGCCAAACAATATGTCTAGCATCATCTCTGGCCTGGTAATCAGGATCTGCAGTCAGAAGGGAGGCATAGTAATATGAAGCAATCTGCATGATGGCATCTGGATGTGTTTGAAGTACCCCGTCTAAGTCAACAAGCTGCGAAACACTCTCTCTACTATGTCTAGGGCCAAGAGTAGAGAAGAGTTGCTTGTTGACTCTACCTCCGATCTACGTCTAGAAAGACTCTCTGGTGTGAAAGGCATACTCTGCTCTCTTATCTAAAAGTGTCTGTTGATGAGCCCTTGCTGCAGCAAGGCGCTCTTGAATCCAAGCATCTGTAAGCCGTTTTTACTCCTCTCTAGAGAGCTGGCAGTTGCTGGCGAATGGCAATCTCTCACCTGCGAATCTCATCTCTCTTGATACCAGCAACAGAATGATAAAAGCTGCTAATGTCAATGAAGGCTGCAACCACATCTGATGGGGACGATTGTCTACCCTACAGGTGAGAAACCCAAATTTGTAGCACTGCCTCTGTGAGGCCCTCGTCTGCATAGAAGGCATATTGAATCCTGATACTGGCAGAGCGGCCTCTTGCTCGAGGCTCTAAAAGCACCAAAACAACCGGAAAATGATCTACAGTAGACACCCCAGCGTTGATGCATATTGTCCCACCTCTGTCCAGTGCCCAATCATCCACATAAAATCTGTCAATCCATGCGTGAATAGGCATCCTTACTCTCCTGTTCGTCCAAGAAAAGAGAAGAGACTATGGCTGAGTGTGAAAAGCATCATCATACCAAACATCTCTGCCACCGAACTGAAAAAGGAAGGCATCCCATGTTGCTCTCTCAAGGGAGTGAATGCCACCTTCTCTACCCCCTCTTTTGTCTGAAGGCGTCTCAACAATGTCTGGTATAGAGCTGCGTATGGTGATGTGTCTGTCTCCTCTCGGACATCCCGAGCAAAGTCTGAGGTCTCGGGGGGAAGTAGCATATTGCAACGAACAAATCCGGGCTGTTTGTGTGTCGGATCTAGATCCCGAGAAATCTGGAGTGTGCATCTCCCCCTTGACTGAGATGGTCCCCAAAAGAGCGAACCTGTAACTCATGCCGATCCTCGTACTCCCCCTATGTCTTGTCTCATCTCTGTAATAAGACTCTCATGTGTACCCCTGACTACTGGTAGTGGGCACTCTGGACTCTAATGTGTCTCTGTATAAAAGACTATGTCACGACCTATATAAGATTGTGCGAAGTTCGTTGGTTCTGACCATAAGGTTCCATTACAGTTCCAAATGCTACAAGACAGGTTCTCGGTATGCTGAGTCTCATAGACTCCGCCTCCCTATGTGGGAGGAGGGGCAGATGCCCGACGGTGGCCTATATGGAGTCGTCCATCTCGAACTATCGCCCACTTCCCATCCTTGTGGGCCTGATCTTGTTGCTGCTATATCAAAGTGTGCCTCTCCTCAACCTGAGAGAGAGAGAGAGAGAGAGAGAGAGAGAGAGAGAGAGAGAGAGAGAAGTAGAAGTAGAAGTAGAGTCTATTAACGTCCTCGGGGGGCCAAAAATGACCCATGGGACCCGTTTCAATACAATGTAAAATAGAGTCTCCTCAAGGAGAGGGGTCAGGAGTCTATGAGTTCCTGATGCCAAGTAAAAAGACGAGTGACAAAAGATTCCAATGCCGCCAGAGAGGCAATAGAGAGAACTGATGTCAGCTGAGCGTAGTCCTCCACTATCTGCTGGCAGTCCTCCTTGATATGTGCATATCGGGGGCACTGTAGAGCCACATGTGCCTCCGTCTCAACTGTTTGCATGTCACAAAGGGTACAGACTCTAGCTGTCTGGGCTGATGCATCCAAGCTCCCTTCTCAATTGCAAATGTATGAGATTTGGTACGAAACCTGGCTATGTTTCTGCGATATAGAAGGGGGATAGGTGTGCTAATATAAGGCTGAGCATGAGTCTCTATGGACATGTATGTAGACCAACATGTGGGATTTATGTTGTCTTGGTAATATTCCAGGTTTACCCTCTTTTCACTTGTCAGCCAGTGAGTTTGCAAAGTGCTCAGTAAAGACAGTTGAAACTCTTGCATGGTGACCTTTTCAGGTGGCATGGTCAAATATGCTTCCACTTTCCATCTGCCGAACCATTTTCTTATGTCGGTTGCCCATCCTATACAGATGATCTTACTTTTGTGGTTCTTTTGAAGCTTTGTGCTGGCATTCCATGCTTTATGAGGCAACCTATCAGGTTGCATTTGCTGCACCTCTATTAGGTATTGCATAACTCTGATCAGTGCATGAAATTCAATCGGCCTCCTTCCCGTTTCCAACAGAAGTACTGAGTATGGAGTAGTGGGTTTGACACCAAGGTGTCGCTGTAAGAAAGCCTTTTGCATTTTCTCAATATCATTCCATGTAGAGGCTGAAATACTGCCTCCCCATACTTCCACTCCATATAATACTGTCTGTACTACATATGCATCAAACAATACATTTCGAATTTTCCAGTTCCTGGTGTCAGTGTGCCTGCAGTCATTCTCAAACTGGTAGTACTTCCCCCAGCAAGTGTCCATCCTTCTGTGTATACATTGCCACCATCTGTGATCTTCCAGGATATCAACCCCTAAGTATTTGAAGGTGCTGACATACTCAATAATCTGTCCATCAAAGGTGATCTCAGGGGGATGTTCTGGCTGATTGGTACAGACTGCCATCATCTTTATTTTTCCGACATTCACTTGCAGCCCACTTTCCCTACAGAAAGTCTTGAGCACTTGTAAAAGTCTGTGCACAGAGAGAGAGAGAGAGAGAGAGAGAGAGAGAGAGAGACTTAAGTTTACATTTGGAAACAGGACATTGGCTGTATTAGAGATCTGTTCTACCTTTATGAAATTGCCACGATTGAAGATGTGTACAATGCCTACAATCAGCTAAATTTAGATGACGATTCCTTATTTACATGCATCGGAATAGCTGGAGCACAGGTTTCCAAGGAGGCTCCCTTACTGGAAGCAGATGAAGGTATCTGAATTTTAGCAGAGCGTTTTCTTCCTGTGTTCTTTATGCTGTATTCTCTTGCCACCTTTCCAAAACAGTGCATGAGGTTGAAGTCTGGCATTTCCAGATGTTGGCCAGTTCTCAAACCGCCCAGGAGCTCTTGCACATGGAAGGGGCCTTTCAACAATGACGCGGCCCACCACCTAAATGGGAAGAATTTAAAGTCTTCTGGCTCTTGTGACTAGGTAACTCAACATTATTGTCTAGAAGTTTTGCAAAATAGGTCTTAAGTTTGAACTTTTTTCCACAAGTTGAAGCAACAATGCAAGTTGATGAATGATTTCGCAGAGTAATATTGAGCTTATTTGAAACTCATTGAATGATATTCTCAATTGTCTCTTTTGTTTGTGTTTGCTCCTGCAGACTCCTCTGAAACTACTGTCTCAAAACTCAAGTATGTAAAGTAACTTTCTCCATCTGAATGTAAGGCTATTCATTCTTTCTATTAACATATTTTATCTGTAACAATATTGTATGGAATTATATGAGAAATGTTTGGGGAAAGTGAGTTTCTGCTTTGAGGGAAGATTAAATGGTTTCTTCCTTCCCATTGTTTTAGTAAAGCATTTCTCTCATCCCCAGAGATCACACAGTATTTTAATGTTGATCACCGAACATGTAAGAGTAGAGGATGAATTCAAGAGGTCAATTACTCTGCTGTAGATGCAGGATGTGGGCTACAAAAATGCCAGTCAGAACAGCATTCATCTTTTAGTGACGCCGCCTTCCCCTTTCTTTTGTTGGCACACATTCGAATTCCGAATCATGGACAGCCATCTTTTCAGTTTATCCTTTCTTTTGAGGGATTTTTTACCGCAACTCTTGCAGAGTAGGGTATGCAGTGGATTGCCTGGCTAAGCAGAAATTTCTTGAGCTGATGGAATATAGCTCAGAGCTGCAATGTGTTTTTCATTGATTTCAAGTGCATGATTAAAGAAGGTTGATACCTTGGAGGGATTACATTACAAGAATAAATTGTTCAGAAAGCTCAGAAGCGCTTCTAACTCATTGGAGGATCCAGGCTGATAGTTAACCAAAATAAAGTCCAAAGTTTGATACATGATGTGGTGTAGGTGTTGGCAATACACGTGGACCCATTGATACCATAGTAATTGGGATTGATTTCAAGTTATGGTGATAAAGGACTAATATTCATTGCAAATAGTTATAAGCGCTTGGATCAACGAGCTTTGCTGTTATGAGATTGATGACCGTCTTTTTCTTGTGACATCAAACTTTACCCATTCCAACAACTATATATTTTTTTGACCAGCTGGAGGTTGATCAAATGATTATGTTGGTGCAATGGACTCAAGGATTAAATGTATACTTTCTTTGGTTTCAATGTCGATGGACTAACATTTGATAAGGGTGGCAGCAAGTGTCAATAAATGTGCTGAGGACTACTTCTGATCTTTCACATTTGAGAGCCCTCAAAGATGTGTCTTTTGTGCAAGCGCTTTATGTCTGGCTTAAAATACTTGGTCTATGCTTTGGCAAAGCTTATCTTTTAACTAGAAGGGCCACTTGAAAATGAGTAGGTAAACCACTTCGAATTCCTATCTTAGACATCTTCAAGCACTTATAGTTTGAGCACCTCATACAAACCTTATCATTGTATAATCAGCCTAGCAAACTACTTTGCAAGTTTATAGGTTTGCTTGCTTTCATGGTTATAAACAGTTTAAAGTGAGTTGACAATAGTAAACTTCAAATTTTCTAGTAGTGCAAAATTGAAAAACTAGGATTTTAAAGCACAAGATGATATTCCTTCCTACTAATAGGTGCGATCATGACAAAAGGTAATGCAGTTAAGATTCTATGCTAATAATACTTGAGGTTAGGCACACAATTGATTAAATATTTATATATATTGTTATTATATTCTAATGTATGTTTTGGGATCAACTATGTTGATAGTAGCATGTGAATGATTTGTTACAAGTGGATTTCAGGTTGCATCACATAATCTTTGAAAGTATTGCCTAAAGCACAATTCTTAATATTGCACATACACCCACGTATAATAATTGCAAATGTAATGCTTGGATAGGCATTTCATCAAGCTTGCATCACATGAATTTTGATTCTATTGCCTAAGTATATATCCTCTTGTTCCATGTACACCCACATATAGCCCATGATGAAGGGATGGTTTTTTATATTTTTAAATTGTTTTATCTTGTGGTGGTTTTTGGTTGTTGATATTCAAAGTTTATGTACAAATAATGAAGTCTCCATACACTCCGTATATATAGACGCAAATAAAATGGAGGTATGTGTTGAAGTGTGCCACACCTTATTTCGAAACTCACACACTAGCCTTGAAGCCTTATGCCAGTACCTTAGTTATCGATCTAGCACTTAATAACCTCCTCTAAGTTGTCAAATTATTAGCATTAAATATTTCATAAACTTGAGGGTAACCTAAGTCCCACGAACAAAGCTCTCCATTTACCCATATTGCAAGTATACCAATATCATGTCTGACCTCTCACCACGATGTTTCCTATGATTTGGAGCACTATGTTGATCAACCCTTCAGTCTTTGACCCTCTAGATATACTATTGTGATCAACCCTTCATGCAATGATTTGGAGCACTATTCTAAACAACCCTTCATATTATGATATATATACATAGGTATTACAGAACTTGTTTAAACAATCATGCCAATCAGCAATTTTCTTTCATATGCATGCCATTCCACAGTAAAGCACACCTTTAGACGACATTGGTTGGCATTGAAATCTTATGCGAAATAGGAAACAATCAATTCGAATGTGTATACTCTTGCTCCTTGTCTTGATCTAGCATAAGACAGTTTAATTTTATATCCAATTGTGCATATTATTACATCAATGCACATGGAATAAGCATTTAATTTAGTAAGAATTGTTATAATTTCATATTTATGAAGTAAAAGACTAAAAATTCAATGATGTGAAGTGGTGCATTTCTTACAATAAATATAGATGCATAATTGATGTTATGGTTATTTTTATTTATCTTGATGTATGTGATGCACAAGCCTTTAGGACATTGTTAACATCCAATATAACCTCATTAAAAACATTGAAACAATGTCCATGTATGTTTCTTAATGAAAATAAAAGTGTTGATGATTTTGAACTCACTTGCTAATTCAGAAGTGCTCAATTCACAACCCAACTTGGTACCATGCTTGGTGAAGATGCCTGCGCTTGCAATCCTAAGGAGAGTGCTCGGGTGCAAAACACGTGTAAACATATAAAACACTTGGAGGTTGGGGTTAGGTATTGGAGGAGAACCCCATGATGACTAGAGAACATCGAGTTATAAACACACTAAACACAACACAATAATATAGAACAAATTGCTCATTCACTTTTATTCAATCAAACTCCCTTGATACAACCAAGCCGCTTTGGCTTGGAGTGAACACTTCCTATTGTAGCAATAGGAGATTCCTTTAGCTTAACATTCATGAAGGGCACTTAAAGTAAGGTTGGAGAAACCATAACTTACATGACCATGGACTTGCTAAAGATTCACACGGGGCAATGAAAGGTATATTGCCATGGCATCATGATGATATGTCTTGAAACTCTTCTCATCTTTCTATTCATGATGATATGTCTTGATTCTAGAAAAAGGGAGCAAAGGAGTGTCAAAAGAAAAACAACAATCTCACGTTAGAGAAAGAGAACTGAGCACACTAATCTCTTATTCTCTTCTCTGAGCACACTACACTACTCTCTTATTCTCTTCTCTATCTATTACAATCAAATAACTACCTAAAGAATCATCTTCTAAAAGAGTGCGCTCAGCGCGCCAACCTTGAGTCTCTGATTGGCTTTATTGTTGTGATCAATCACACCTTTGTTACAAAACGTGCACTTGTTAGTCTAACCTAACTTCTCACCTTGGCTACTCTTTTTTGAGTCCTCACGGACTAGCAGGGACTAACCATTGCTCGAACGCAGAGGCTTGAGGGTTTGAGTCTCTTGGTTGTCGACGCCTTCGACGGATGGGAGATCGGGGACGAACTAGCTATCGAAATGGACCAATCTCACCTACAGTTGAAGTGCGAGGACGGGGGCGTGGTGGCTTGGCATCAAAATGTCGCCCCCTTGGTGGCCAAGGAGATATATCGTTGATATCAATAGGAGGTCACTCGGTATCGGAGAGCTAGTTCGGCATCCAAGCTTCGACAAATGCAGGGCATGTTGCAGTTTGACGTTCCTCTCGGCAATAGCGACAACATTTGCCTGGGCCTTGCCCGCCATAGCCTTCAGACGGGCTATCTCACACTACATGTTACCATAATCTGTTAGCTTCTCAGTGTGTCCCCGCTGCAACTGTGTGTGGCCCGTGACTAGCTTGTCATAAACTGCCTTACTGCTTTCTAACTGCTCCTGCAATGACTTGCACTTGGTCGTTAAAACCCCCTCGGCTGGGTGCAGGCTGGCAGTCTGTTCTCTGAAAAATATGGTAACCTCCTCTCGGTACTTTGCTTGTAAAAACAAGTTAAGCTCGAGTACCTGGGAAAGGATCCAATGGTTGGACAGATATATGAGGGCCTGAATCGAATCCAAGGGAAATGGCTCTGCAAGTGCGAGGGGACCTTCAATCACCAATATTCTGGGACTCCTCGGCCCAACACCATTGTTTTGACCTTTTGGCTCTGCATAATAGTCAACATTCACCCCTGGGGTAGCATAGCCGAGTCTCTCTTCTCATGCTTTGTCGATCCTGTTGGACAGTTGCTTTTGCCAACCTCCTTTGAGCATTGAACTCTAGTTTTGGGACTGCTCCACCTCACATAATCATATGTTACCATTGCCTCTATCTCGGATACTCTTCATGTGTGGCTGTGTACTGATGGTTTAATAAGGAGACATTGGAGGCAATAAGTGGCTAGAATGAAAAGTATACACTACTGAATTGTGAAAGAGATTCAGTCAACCATTTCTATGAAAGGGTAGGGATGCTTTTAAGGATGGCAATAATCTATGTTACTTTGGTTCTTATTAAGAGATCAAATACTCATATTGCATTGGTAATATTGGTCATTCGATATAAAATGAAAACCCAAAGATCCATATTGTGTGTTAAATTCCATTCCAAGGAAGAAAAAGGCTCCAAATTGGGAGGATATACAAGGATCCACCAATGAATGTTAGGTTTTAGTAGATAAATTACTCTTTATTCCGCACAAACATGAATGATCATGAGACATCCATCGTGGTAAGCATGGAAATGCTAGTATTACAAATTAAAATCAATAACCATGAGTTGATAATGTATATTCGATGTATCACCATCCACTAATCACTTGTTCTAAAATCTAGAATGTAATAGCTCAATGGAACCATATGTGTAGCCAGAAAAGCTAAAGAGCAAAGTATAAATGTAAATGAGAACCCATGAAAAACATCCTAACTAATAACAAGGATTTCGTGAGGGTTGCTCATTAATCATGTGAAATCCTACATCCTTGTTACACCACAACTTATCTGCTAATAGGGGACTAATGGGAGGGAGGTCCACATTATACTCCTTATGACTTAGGACATGGTAACAATTGGCCTAGCATCAAGGGTGGGTTTAGATAAGTGCTTTTTGGCTAGTGGTTTGCTTTCTCTAGTAGACCGTCTAAGTTGTTGCTGTTCTCGAGGTGTCTCTAGCAATTCTAGCTCTTCTTCATCAACCTTTTTTTGAAGGTGACTGAGTAATCGATGTGTCTATCTCCTATGTATTGGATGTTTTCCATTCCGATTCTTCATTGAAAAACACATCTTTGGAGATAATGACCTTTCGGTTGATGGGATCATATAGCTTGTATGCTTTGATTTCTTCACTACAGCCAACCATGATGCATTTGCATCCAATTTTTTGTGAGATCATCATGTATGTGGGCATATGCATATGCAACCAAATATGCAAAGATGCCCAATGCATGGCTTGTGTTCAGTGAATGCTTCATAAGGTGTCATAGCCTGTATTGGTTGGAATTCAATTACGTAAGTAGTTTGGAGTGGCAATTGCTTCTACCCAATACTAATTCAAAAGATGCTTCTCATTGAGCATTGCTCTAGCACTATATGCTAAAGTACCATTCTTCCTTTTAGCTCGTGCATTATGCTGAGAACTATCTGCACAAGTGAATTTTCTTCAAATGCCATTTCTTTGGAAAAAGTTCATGGATGCTAAGAACCTGTATTCACCTCCTCTCTCCGATCTCATGGCTTTGATCTTTTTGCCTATCTGATTCTCTACCATGGCTTTGAATTCTTGAAATATGGAAAAGATTTAGATTTCTCTTTCAAAAAGTAGACCCAACAATATCTGCTATAGTTGTCGATGAAAGTCAAGTAGCAAAGTGAACCATTGATACTATGGGTCTCTGTGCATAACCCCATACATCTATATGAATCAAATCAAGGATACCTCTAGCTTGAGATGTGATTTTGCTGAAGTTGGTTCACTTTAGTTTATAAAAGCAACATGTATCGCAAACTTTTCCAAGAAATTGTAGTTCTGGAATCCCAATTGCCATATTCTGGTTCTTAGCTATATCAAGATTTATTGACATGTCCATATCTCTTGTGCCATACTACAAAAATGGCATCTGTTTTGCAGTTGAGATGACATGGCATGCAAATCTCATACTAAAGCTAGCATTTTGAACAAGTGTCCTTCCTTGACTGCTTTTCCTACTAGCTAATATCCTTTGGATTTGTCTCTGATAGTGCATTCATCTCCATTGAAGATGACTCAATAGTTGTGTTATGTCATTTGCCCAACTAACAAGAGGTTCTTGATGAGCTTCAAAACAATCCTTTCATGCTAGTGAAATTGTTCATTGGGACAATTCCTTTCCCTTGACCTAGATTTGGTGTGTTATCTGTAGTGTAGATAACATTCTTCTTTCTTCTAATGGTTTCATCTCTATGAACCATTCCTGATGTCATATGAGATGATGCGCTTCTGTCAATGTACCAAGGATCCTGATCTACTTCATTGACTTCATAACTGCATTCCCCTTTTGAATTGCAATCAATATCAAGATACACTGCATCAGTCTTCTGCATATCCTCACTTGCAAGAAACATATTTTGAGCTTCATTGGCATAATGAATATGACTTGAATGTCTACCGTGATGATATTCTCTTTCATAGAAATTCCCTTGATTACTACTAGATTGACCTCCTTAGTCATACTAGTTCTTGCGGGCGGTAATCTCTTTCATAGTGTCCAAACTTGTGACAATAGTTGCACTGAATGTTTGACACATTGGTGGATGAATTCCCTCATCCTTGGAATCCTCCTCTATTAGAATTATTTCCTCTTGGTTGCTGATGCTGATGTTGCTAAGGATGATGATGATGTTGATGTTGACTTTGTTGCTAGTGATGACTAATTTGATGAAATGCTCTATCTCTGCCTCTGGAGTCTGCTTCTATCTGAAGCTATGAATGCTTGATCATTGGAATGACATTTGCATGAGTGAATGGGTTGCATCCTGAGTTATTTACCAAGTAACACTGACTGTAGCTCTCCTAGTGTTGGTATTTGCAGTTGAATGGCAATACTCTAGATTAGATTCTTATATCCCTCTCCTAGTCCATTCAAGATGACTTGAACCATTTCTACGAGATTCATGGTCTCTACTACTAGTGCGAGGTGATTGTCGTAATCCTTGATCCTGAGTACATAAGCATGACTAGTTTCATTACTATTGCAGAAACTTTGATTTATCTAGTTTCTCAGTGTGAGAATCCTGGAATTGCTCTTAGACACGTACAAAGCTGTGAACATATCCCATGCATCTTTTGATGTCTTCATTATGTTGAGCTATCCAAGCATGACATCTTACACATTTTGCTTGATCAAATGATATGCATATTTGTCTTTTTTGTCCCATTCTACTTGTGCTCAGGCAATGGCAGGATATACTGCAAGTGCAGACACTATTGGTGTAAGTGTAGATCTCGTTGCTTATGCTGCGGCAACAATGGGAGCTACTAGTAGACCATCTGATGCTTTAGATGTAGACCCATTTACATACTCCCATTTGTCTTGAAGTGTAAGAATGGTCTCCATTCAATATTTCCATGTGCCATAGATGGGATTGTCTAACTTAATAGATGCCTCCAAATTGAGGTTGCTAGTGGTAGACATGGTGAAAGAAAGTATTCAAGGTGCTTGTTAAATCACTGTCTAAATCATCTGCAAGACACTATCTGTATCAACTAAAATTTGCAGTCACTGTCTAAATCAACTACAATACACTATTTGTATCAACTAAAATTTGAACTCTCAATGAAGATAGAACTACAATATATATCTAGTCTGTTACAAGGCTTGTGGCAAATGCTCCCAAGAATAGGCAAGAGGCTTTACAAGGCTTAAATGATGTGAACAATGCCAAAAAATAGCCTATGAGGCTCTACAATGGTGGCATGTGAGTGCAAAATGAACAAATGTGCAATCTACCCACACTAATGATCAATCAGCCAATGCCTCTAAAAACTCTAAAGTTTGCTCATCATTGGACTGTGTAACGTTGGGTTTTAGGACAGGTAATGATGTGAAACTGCATGTGAGCGAAGGGACTGTCTAAGTAGGTACTATTTGGGAATTTTTGGGCATGGCTTCGATTGGCTACTTTGGAGTTCTCTGCCTTAAGGATAAACTACACTACTCTTATCTAGATCTAGACCAACCGTTGAGTGATGAAAGAAAAAATCAACAAATAATTCATTTTCTTTGTTCGTTTTAGGTGTTGGGTTAGATTTGTCGATGTAGTGGCTTGTGTGCATGCAAGAAATGAATTTTTTGCTGAGGCTAAATTGTGTGTGATACTTGCACAAATCGTGTGTGGGATGTGACGAGAGCATAGAACACAAAAAATCAAGCTTTTTTCCTTTTTGGGGCACCCTCAAATTCTTCCTAGATCAAGAGATACAAGTTGGAGAGGCAAAAAGGGTGCAAATGATGATGTGGCAAGAGGGGTCACATGCAGAGTGTGTGCCTAGCAAAGGGTATGCCTTTGGGGCACTGATGACATGGCACCTGTGTGCATTTATAGAATGCAAAGTGATTTGTCTACCATGTGGCAGATGAGGTAGCAGATGCCTACATGGTAGTTGATTGGTCAACATTGATGTGGCACTTGATGACATGGATGGTGACATGGCTGCTAACATGATGATGTGATGTGGTGTGTTGTTGTGAGTGGGATGCTTATGTGGTAGCTATAGATTCCTATTGACATGGTAGGATAATCATCAGTGGAGTGCCATGTGTTAGTTTATGTTGGCATGGAAGTATAAAGCTGACATGGCATCGGTAGCCACTTGCCAACTGTATGTTAACTGATGTGGCAGATTAGGATGGGGTGTGATGTGGCGATTTTTCGACCAAACCTTGCTGTGGGTGACCCATTGGCCATGTGTATCTTACCTTGGTGATAAGGTCACCAGAATCTTGTGAGATTCCATACGAAATACAAGATTCCATCGCCATGTCATGGAGTTCTCCCATGTTGGTCGCTTTTGCTATACATAGCATAAGAGTCCTAGGAGGTATGTCCTTAGAGCTTTGAGCGGGTCACGCTTGTTGTCCATGTCACACAAGAGGGCTGACGGAGTGTTAGTGCTTAGTTGGCTAACTATATGTCTCCAGTTGGTGGCTGAGGGTCATAAGTCGATGGAGATAGCTTATTTGGTTGGGTTGCTAGAGGCATAGCTACGTTCGTATACAGTGAATGTTAAGTACCCTCTACGTTGCCCTGGCTAAGTATACTATATAATATCTAGGTTATGTTGTCTTATATATTATCATGATTGGTAGGTCTACAAAAAAGTTGATATATGCCACTAAAGTAGTCATGCACCGACAGAGAGGTGACTTAGTCGACACAATGGATTACTTGTAATTCCCAGTAGTACATCAAAAACATGGCCACAAGTGTGGGTGGAGAGTGAGCTATAACTCCATGTTGCTCCTAAACCACCTTTTTTTGTCTAAAATCATACCCACCATTGTCAATGCCACATACAAAGATGGATCTACAAACATTTTTTACAGTGAGTGTTCAGCTACCGTTTAGGGAGCAATCAACAGTTTGAGAGGATGATATTCTCAATGTACTTGAAAATTCAAAGGATGATTTTATGATTGTACCTAGAATTTAAGCAGAGGAGAGTGAGTTTCTACCTACTATTGTTGGAGCAGAGGATTCAATTACCATACCTTCAATGGTTACCATACATCCAATGCAAGCAGAGGCGATTATATTGGGACTTGCACTTGAAGAAGAGAAAATTGATATACACCGAGAGAATCATAGGCTCGATAAGAGGCACTAACTAAATCATAGTCTCCACACAAAACTAGGTTTATACTTACTCCTAGAGGATATGGTTACCGTACCTCTAATGCAAGTAGAGGAGATTTTATAGGCACTTGCACTTCAAGGAGAGAGTATTAATTATACACCAGCAAAATCACAGGCTCGACAAGAAAGACCAATCGAATCACATTCTCCACATGAAGCATCAATTGAATCGCTTCCTCAAGACAAAGCTGTTGAGATATCGAGCTCTGCTCATGATATGCTAGGGTGACTGTTGTGCATTTATGTCACCGACTTGTTAGCTGCAGATGCGGTTGGTACACCACCCATGAATAATAGCTGGGTGACAGCTATCTTTATGTACTCTAGTTAGTGGCTCAGTTAGTATGCCACCTTAGTTAGCTGAGTTTGGTTTGAGACCCACATATAGGGTTCACCTATTCTTTTGTACTTGGAGTTCTTTTGGATTTCACAACTAAGAAGAGAAAAATTGTTTTCAGCCTCCACCTTTGTGTATATTCCCCCATTGTGTATGTGAGAAAGTTGCAAGTGAGACTCCTTCCTTCTCTCCCACTCTCTTCATGTGGTATCAGAGCTCGGTTCATGGTAAGGAGCTCAAGAAAGCAAACCAAGTTCGCAGTGTCCTAGTAAGAGGATCAGTGTTGCTTTCCTTTTTTTTCAAGTTTGGGAGCAAATCTCTGTAGGTAGCATAGTCGAAAAGTGCAAGAGTACACTGTCTTAGATTGGGACACCCTTTGCGATGTGGCAAGAGGGCAGTATATGCTATAGGAGAGGGCAAAGCCACGGTGAAATTATTTTTTTGATTCGAGGCCATTTCGGGGCCCGTTTTGGTGGCATAAGTTTTCTGCAGGCACTCAGGAAAGTGCTTTGTTTTTGCTATGCGACCACTGTTTTGCAAGTCGGTGAAAAGTTATCGCAGAAATTACATTGTATGCCTGTGCACAGAGATATTGGGAGTGACAGAATCATTCTTATTGCCTGTTCATGCATTATTGTCACTAGGAAGTGACTGTGGGGTCAAATACCACTCTCGTCAGTTTTGCAGATTTGCCCTTATGAGGCAAAAGTTGGGTTTTTTTGTAGTGACAAAATATTTTACAATGTTCTGTAATGGCGTTTGATGCTCTTTCATAGATTGTCACTAAAAAGCTTGACAAGAACAACTTCCAAGCATGGAAGTTTAGAACGACGAATTTCCTTAAGGGAAAAGGCTATTGGGAGTTCATTACTAGAGCTGAACAAGAACCAGTTATTCCTGATGTTCCCAATCAATAGGAGTTGCAAGCATTTAAAGGCGGGCATGAGAGAGCCAAAAAAGTTATGTACTGGCAAGCCAAGAAAATGTAGCTCAAGCAGGAGTTGCATAATGTGTAGAGAGAAAATATGAGCATCAATGACTACCACATGAACGTGAAGAAGATTGCAGATGCACTTGCTTCTATTGGGTCATCAGTGGAAGATGATGATTTAGTTTCTGTGACCTTGAATGGTCTAGGAAAGGATTATGCACAATTCCGGACATCCATTGCCGTCCGTGAGAATTTTCCTGATTTTGAGGAGTTGATTGCTCTTTTAATTTCTGAAGAGCAGAGAAATGGTGGTGCATCTTCTTCAAGAGGAACTTCAAAAGAAGCTGTCTTTACTCAAATTTTGGAAGAGGTAGAGGCAGAGGTAGAGGTAGAGCAAGCTGATTTGGAGGCCATGGCAGAAATCAGAATATGCAGCAAATTCAAGAAAACCAGTCCTATGGAGGACGTGGTAACTTTAGAGGCAGGGGGAGCCAAAGAGGTCGCGGTGGATGGTAGAGAGGCCAAAATGCAAATAGCAATGTTGAATGCTACTATTGTGGTAAAATGGGTCATATGGTTAAAGACTGTTATAAAAAGCAGAATGACATCATGACTGGAAAATTATAGCAAAGCAATTATGCATCCTCTAGTAGACAGGGTGATGACAGAAATGAGCATTTGTTTATGGTGCAGCACATGACCAATTCTATGACAAGTGCAGAAGAAAGAAATGATGTGTGGTATGTTGACTCAGGTGCGTCAAACCACATGACAGGTCATGCAGAATGGATGCAGGATGCAAGGAAAATGGAAAGACCAGGATTTGTGGAAACTGGTGATGATACTGCACATCCTAGTGTGCAGATTGGTAAAATTCCTTTGTCTATGCAGGATGGAAAAAAGAAATACCTGTCTGATATATTTCATGTCCTGAATGTCACCAAGAATCTGGTTTTTGTTGGTCAAATGGTTGAGCAAGGCTTGCAGGTCAGATTTAATCCTCATGGATGCTTTGTTGAGGATATGATAAATAAAGGTCACTTGATAGCAGAAGGGAAGAAGAAGGGCAAGATGTTTACGTTGGATGTAGACATGCTTGAATTGAGTGCAGCAATGTTTGCACATGGGACCGGTGTAGTTGTAGATATTGATATCTGGCATAAACGCATTGGTCATGTTAATGTACAGCGACTTAAATTAATGTAGGCCCAAAATATTGTTGTAGGATTGCCTAAGTTCAAGGTTGTAGAAATGCATAAGATATGTGAAGCCTGTCAATTTGGAAAATAGGCAAGGAAACCATTTCCTAGACATGTTCAAGAGAGTAAGAGGCCATTGGAATTAATCCACTCTGATGTGTGAACTACTAAAGCTGCATCTATTGGAGGCTGTCATTATTTTGTCACTTTTATTGATGACTACAACAAAAAAGTTTGGGCGTATTTTATGGAAAAGAAAAGTGAAGTGTTTGGGCATTTCAAAGCTTTTAAAGCTATGGTTGAAAAAGAAACAGGCCTGCAAATAAAATGCCTAAGGTCAAATGGAGGGGGAGAGTACCTCTCAAATGAGTTTGCAAGTTTTCTACAGGAGCATGGCATAAAGCAGCAATATTCATGCAGTCATACCCCACAACAAAATGGACTTGCAGAAAGGAAAAACAGGCATATTGGAGAGGTATCTTGTGCCATGCTCAACGAAAAAGACCTACCATATTATTATTGGGCTGAAGCAGTTGCTACAGCAGTCTACATAATGAGCAGGACTCCCACTACAGCAATACATGGCATGACACCAGAGAAGAGGTATATTGGTAGGAAACCAAATATTTCTCATTTGAAAGTTTTTTGTTGCATTGCCTATGTTCATGTGCCAGATGAGTTGAGATCCAAGTTGGATACAAAAGCTGAGAAGTGCATCTTTATTTGTTATTCTCTATAGCAAAAAGGGTATAGATGCTATAACCCTTCTACTCATAAGTTTACAGTGAGCAAAGATGTTTTTTATGAGATGAGGAGTTGGTATAAACTAGTAAATGTGATTGATGATGTAGATGCACAAAATGGTAATGCTGCACAGAATTCACAACAGTAATCACAAAATATTAGTGGACCTGTAGTGTCCTCTAGTAGTGGTTCACATGCTTTGCCATGGACAGGCAGATTGAGATCAAGAGGATCTCGTCAAAGCAATGTAGATAGTGGTATGCAAGTATCACAGAAAGGAAAAGAGAAAGTAGATCAGCACATGGTTGATGTGAATGCAGGTCACTCTTATGTGGATGGTGAATCCAGTGGCTCTGAACAAAGCCTTGATGATGAGTTGGGTATTCCTTCTATTATTACACCTGGAGTAAGGAAGACAAGGGATGTTTTGAGAGCACCTGGTAGTGAGCCTATTTTGCACAGGTCTACCAGAGATAGGTATCCTGTGGATAAGCTGAAATATGATGGATTTACAGCCATTCACTATGCCTATATGTGTCCACAAAGTCTGCTCATTTACTACTGTGAAATAAACTTTTCCTGCAAAATGAAGTCTAATAGTAGACTTTGCTAATGCATCCAACTCATTCCAATCATCCTCAGACATATTTGCAGGCTTAGCTTCAATCCTAGCCAAGGGTTTAATCTGCTTCTTTTGAATAAGCACATCCCTTATTTGCTCTTTCCACAAAGAAAAGTTTGTCCCATCAAACTTTTTAATGTTGAAAAACTCCTTTTCAGACATGGAAGAGGACGCCATGATGCAAATGAAACAAAATCCCAAATGCTAGTACCTGCAAGAGAGAATCACACCAAATACTAGGTGCACCCAAATGTGTATGCCACAATAGAGTGAAATATCACCAAAATTCAAAGCTCAAAGCATCAAAAGATGCATCTGGCTCATGTGCATATACTATGCATCCATATGAGCAAATCTGGCCCAAAAGAAAATGCCAATAAGTGCCAAATGACTCAAGCATAAACACCATCCACTGGCATATGCATCAATAATATCTCATCCAAGAGAGCATAGCACTATCAGTGCATCACCTACAATTTGTCAAAGCTGTCCCTCAGCATAAAATAGCATCCATGTGCAAAGCGTCCATAAAAAATAGCATCCCACAAGGCAATTTGGGCCTATCAGTGCATCCAATAAGGACTGTAATGCATCCAAATGGCCTATAAATCATCCACTACAACCCAATGCATACCACGAATGAGCGCACACTGCTCAAATTGCAATCAGAGTGATCTGCATAAGGTATGCTCAAGAAATCATAGTCCCACGGTAATGACCGCTACTGAAAATAGAAACTGAGATGCCTTAAAACATGAGCGCCATTGCATAATCGGACTCAGCAAGAAAATCTGCAAATATCTCTCTTCTGCCAGAACTCCAAAATCCCAACCGATGAGTGAGAAATGGGAGTCAACACTTATCCACTGCCATGTGGCATAAATCTAAGGTTTCAAAACCTTAGAATGAAAAAATGCATAACAGAGAGACGAAATCGAATACACAGAGATCTATAACTCTAAAAATCCTCCACCGAATCACGCAAGAACTGACAGGTAGGGGTTTTTGGGCGTCCGGAACGCAATGGGACAGACGGTTTTGGAAACCGTGGTCTCAATCACTGGGTCCAACACACGGACTGAAAAACGTTTTTGGAAACAGAGCTGTTTGTAAACTCCACCGGAGTGCGAATGATGAGCAACATAGAGGTTTTAGGACCTCCTGAGTCCACTGGAACTGACAGATCTGCAAATGGTTGCTCCAAACTTGAGTTCCAACACTCGAGCAAAAAACGCAGGAACTGACACAGTGAGTTAGAAATCCAATGAAATGACCCCAGATTCAAGAATGAAGGTGTTTCCAAGCTCCTGAAGTGAAGTTGACACCAAAAGCAAGCAATAGTTGCCTCTACAAGTCAATATGGAGTCTCTGTCATCGAACGGAACAGGGAAAAGCTCAAAAAACGACTTTTTCTTTGAAAACACTTAATAGGCTCTCAAAACCACTTCGCAAAGCCAAAGTGACTTTTCCAAAGATTCCTCCAAGGTCTCTGCACACTTGAATGCAAGTAAAGTCACCTACAAAGCTTCCCACAAAGCTTCTCCTTCCTCCCACAGAGCTGCTGAGCTTCTAAGCATTCACGACGCTCAGCTAGATCACCCGGGCTCTGATACCAGTTGAGAGTGCTCTCAACGGAAGCAAGAACAGAAGAAGGAGAGAGAGAGACAGAGAGAGACAGAGACAGAGAACCACACAAGTTTTGGTGGGTGCAGAACCACCCTAATCTTCTTT